>NC_092546.1:1683333-2020000 GCF_037038585.1 Patagioenas fasciata
CTGTGGAACCTCAGCTGGGTGTTCCTGCTCCATGGGGGGATTGCACTGGATGAGCTTTCCAGGTCCCTTCAGCCCCTGGCATTCTGGGATTTTGTGACTTCAGCCGCTCCTCATCCGGCTTCCCCTCCAAACCTTCAGCAGCTTCGTGTTCCTCCTCTGGACACTCTCCAGTAGCTTTATCTCCTTTTCTCCTGTGTCCCAGCCCTGCACACAGTGAATGCTGCAGGTGAGGTCACCCCAGCGCAGAGCAGAGAGGGACAGTCCCCTCCTGCCTGGCCGGCCGTGCTGTGCTCGGTGCACCAGGACCCGGGTCCCTCTTGGCTCCAGGGACACTGTTGTCTCATCTTCAACTTGGCACTGACCAGACCCCCAGATCTCTCTCCACAGAGCGAGTCCTCCCAGCTGGTACTGGCTAAGGGCTGTGCTTGCTCCCCTCCCCAGGCCGTGGCCATCACCCCAGCTCTGGTGCCAGCTCCGGCCGGGCAGGGCTGCGCCGGGAGTGGCTGTGCGGTGGGAGGCAGCCGGGCACCGCGGCCTCCTGCCGAACCAGCCCTGCGCTGTGCGCTGGGCTCCTGCAGGGCCCGGAGCCTGCACCGGCCGCAGCAGCGGCCCGGCCCGGCCCGGCCGGCAGCCCAGCGCCCGCTGCCGCTCCGCCCCGGGGAGGCTCCCGCCGCCATGACGTCAGTGTGCTGAGAGATGACGTCACGGCCCCGGCCCGCGGCCGTTGCCATGGCGCCGCGCGCTGCGCTTCCTGTATTGATTTGAACGGGGAGCGGGGCGACTCCCGTCGTGCCGCACGCGGGGGCGGGGCCGGCGGGCCGGGGCGGCCGCCATATTGGGAAGCGCTGGGGCCGGCGGAGACTGACAGGAGGAGGCGGAGCGGGGCCGGGCCGTGCTGGGCCGGCCGGGCGGGCAGGTACAGCGGGGCCGGTGTCACCGCGGGGCTCGGCTGCACTGGGCCGGGTTGCGGCTGGACCCTGCCGGCCCCTGCCCTTTTCCCTGGGGGCGCGGGTCTGTGGGCCCCGGCCGGGCTGGGCTGGGCCGAGCTGGGCCGGCCGGTGGAGGGGCCGGGCGGGGCGGGCCCAGCTGCGGGGCTGGAACAGCCGTTGCCCGGCGGCGCTCGGAGCCCGGCTGGGGCTGCCGTCCCTCCGCGGACACCGCTGGGGGTGCTGGCTCGGGCGGGTCAGCGCTTCCCGGCCTGCGGGGCTGCCCCGCGTCCAGAGCTGCCGGCGGAGGGCGAGCGGTGCCCGCGCTCTCGGGAGCACCGATCGCCGTGCGCGGTGCTTGGTCAGACCTGGCGGGATGGGCCCTGACCTCTGCTCATCACCGCAGCCCTGGCGCTGCGCTGGCCCAGGGGCTCCGGTTACCGGCACAGCCGCCGCGCAGACCCGTGTGCATCAGCGCTCCTTCGCATCAGACGCGTTTCTTAACGGACACGATGCAGCCGGACCCGGGCGGTTCTGTCCCTATGTCTGTCCAGAGCGGCTGGAGGCTCTGGCCATAGCTCCTTTATTCGATCAGCGCACCCTGAGCTGATCTGGAAAGGTGTGATGTGAGCCAGGGGCTTGCTCAGCTGCTCCGTCTTTGCCAGTTCTTAATTTCTTGATCGAATTGATACTGTGCATGGTAGCTGAGATTTTTGTGCTGTGGTCTGTAGCACTAAAGGGAGCTACCAAGTGGCAACAGAAACTTTCATAAGCAGCCACTTATGTGCAGCACAAGTTGGTGATGTGCCTATGTCCATTCCGTGGCTTTTGGGGGTCTGAGGGAGCTTAATATCACTGTGTCTTGCATTAGTTTTGGGGTTTTTTTTCATGTGTTGTTGACATCTCACAAATGGAAGCAGTGCGCACATTCAGCGAGTTACAGGCTCGAGGTCGTAAAGTCCCAACTGAGCATCCTCCACAGCGGCGAGGGAAAACGTTCTACTGGAGGAGTCATTGGAGCGTGGTCAGGTTAGGTCAGCTTGGAGTTATCCGTCGAAGGTGTCTTAGGCTTTATTTCCTTGATTTGCAGCTCTCTTGAAGGCGTTGTGCTCATTTTGTTGTAAAGTGCTGCTTCTTACTGAGTTGGTGTGTTTAGTGATTCTGGCCCAGTGTTTGTGCCAAAGGTTCTTCTGCTGCTGGCAACATCATCTCATATTAAAGACTGATTGTTATTATTATTATTCTTACTACAGAAGCAGAATTTTCTGGGTCTGTTGGCTGAAACTGCTGCATTTTCTATGACCTTTTGTGTGTTGACCAGGTGCACCATTGCACCTTCAGTAGCTTAAGTGTAATGATGAAGCAAACTTGTGAACTGCTTGTCCTTCTCAGGAAAGCTCCATGGGCAGGGTTGCTGGGGAGTTTTTAGTCCTGGCTTTCAGTGCGCTGACTTCTGATCAGAGCTCTGATAAAGCAGACCTTTTTATGTAGAGCTGGTACTCTTAGCTGATTGTGCTCTGTTTTGGTGTGTAAGATAATCAGGCAACTGTATTCTGTGAATTTTTTATGTTTCTGAAGGGAAACTGAATGTTATTAAAGTTGGTAGCTTTGTGAAAACTTGCTGTGCTCAGACAAAGCTTATAAACTACTAAAAAACCCCAAACCGAAAGCCCTGAAGGTTCTGTGAAGTGTTACAGAATGCATATAGCAGCCTTTCTCTTGTGCTTCTCTCCTAAGTCCTTTTTGAGTATAGAATGGAAAAATTCCGCCCTTAGGCCCTGTGCCCCTAAGGTCCAAGTACTTCACACTGCCTGTCCTCATTTCCTTCTTATTGAACACCTTGCAGTATGCAGGAAAAGAAGAAAAAAAAGTGAATATCTTGTAGGTAATCCCAAAACACGTACCATCGTATGCTGGTTGACGAGCATCCAAAAGCAGAACATCTGTTGCTCCCGTCTGTCCAGTGACTTGTGTTTTTGTGGGGAAAGCTGCCGTGGGGTGACGATGGGGACAGACACGCCGCTGCTGTGACTTGCCCTGTGCCTCCCCAGCCGGCGGCTCTGCAGGGCCCTGGGGTCCTGGGGCAGTTCGGTGCAGGAACTGGATGGTTTTTTGATCGCTCCCTCTACCGTGTGAGTCAGGAGCGATCACCGTGTCCTGGCGGATCCGTCCGGCTGCCTCACGGACTGAGGTCGAATCTCAGAGCAGAACATAGCGAGGTTAATGCATCTCCCCTCGTTGTCCAGTACCCAGCTCCTTCCCCAGCGTATGGTTGTTCTCCAGCGAGTGCTCTGTGCCCGCTCTGCCCGAGCGTGACGGCACAGCCGGCAGGAACCTGTCCCTGACACCCGCAGGAGCTGCCGAGCAAACAGCAGCAGCAGAACTTGTTCAGCGCTTGGTGTTTCTCAAGCACGATCTGTCAGAGCAGAACCTGATCTTTAACTCAGCCTTTAGAGCCTGACCCAAGTTTGTGTAACAGCCAGAAAGGATCCGGTGTTCGAATGCTGTGTAACCTAGGTACCTTTGCTAATTATTGCATCTCTAAAATGGGAGAGTAGTTGTTTTGTTTTGTTTTCTGCTGCATCTTGTTTGTTTTGCTTTCATAACAGATGAATCTCTTCCAAGACTTTCTGTTAATTAGAGTTTGCCTTTGACCTGCAGGCCAGGTGCCACGGGGTGACCCCTCACCGAGCACACGTCGGGCTTGCGCACTCTGTATGGCTTCCTGTGCTACTGGAGACTTTGTACTTCATTTCAGATTTCCTGGGAGCAGGTGTGGCCCTCTTATTTATGGAGCAGCACAGTGAAAAGGTGAAATAATCACTACCTTCAGGCAATAAAAAGGGTTTTAATGGTGATGGGTTTCTGAGAAATCCCCTGCTGAGTACATGGATGTCGTGTCTACTTAGACAAACTCTGTGCTCCTAGCAGGCTGTACGCTGCAGTGAGGTATGTATTGAATGAAAACGGCATCTAGGAAGGTAAACTAACAAACCTACCATTCTCCTAACTTATTAAAAGCTGGCAGAAGCAAACTTGGTGACTGCGCAGCTGGGGGCTGCTGCTCTGGCAGCCTGAGCTCTGCCATCTGCCGTAACTTGTATTTGAGTCTGGAGCTGAACAGCTGAAAATGGACTTGTCTTTGAGACTCGGCTCTGTCAGCTTCCCTGGTTTTCTGCCGGTTGTGGAGAGAAGGAGGGTTTAGGAAAAACATCTCTCCTGAAAGCGATGGCAATACCTGAGCAGCATCCATTTAAAAGAGGCAGCAATAATGATGTTCTTGCTACACTTCTGTGGCATTCTCCTCGGATGAACAACTATTTTGTGTATGAAAATCCTACTGAAAAACTTCTGGGCCTGTAATGCTGTGCTGAGAAGATTTATTAGTGGAGGGGTGTTTATTTTTAGTAAAGGCTCTTCCAAAGGCAGAGATTTTGCTGTTCCCTGATAGCGTTACAACCCTGAGTTTCTGCTCTCACATGAAAGTCCGTGCCCTGTGCAGAGCTCTCTGTGCTCAATTCCTCATCCTCAGCTCGCACAGGCTCCTGCAGGGCTCTGCAGCCCGAGGATCCAAAACAGCGCTGCTGCCCCGCGGTTTGCTGCTCAGGGTCCCTCTGTCTCAGTAGCACTGCACAGTGCTTTAGAAGGGGAGCCGCAAAACCTGAAATCGGCTTCAGAAGCCCCCAAAGCGCTGTGAGGAGTCTTGTAGCTGTTCGGTGAGCGCAGGTGGAGATGTGGTGAGTTGCCGGAAGTCCAAAGGTTTGTCACCTGCAATCTGAATTACAGGTGATGTTTCCCACCCCGCGGTGAGGAGCGCGCGGGGCGGTGCATGGAGCTTCGCACTCCGGCTGAACCGCAGCATCTCGCGCTTCTCGTGTTCCTGTGACGACCAGAGGCGCGAGTGCAGGCAGGAGATGAAGACACCGTCTTGGCTCCACCTTTGAACCGCTTTGCCTTTCAAATCCAACTTAAATTCAGTTTGCGCCTGTTGCTGCTCACTGAAAAGTTGGTGTTTTTGGAAGAAGGGCGTTCTAGAGCCGCAGCGAGCGTACGAAGGAGCCTGCGCGTTCCCGGCGCACGGGGTGCTGGTTTGCGGGGTGCTTTGGAAAGGGGGGATTTTTGCAGGATCTTCAGTGGTCACCTGCATGTTACACTCTAAAATACAGTGATGCCACACGGTGGTTCTTGCAGTAACACAGCGTCTTGGTCTGGTGGTGGAGTGTTGAATCTCTGCAGCCTTGGTTTGAGGGTGGAGTCTGTCACCGGACACTGTCACCACGGCACTGTCCCTGCTGGGAGGGTGGTCCCTGCAATACCTCCCTGTGAACAAGCCTTGAGTGAGCGGCAACAAAGTTTATATTTAGCGTTGAAATAAAGTTTTACCTCCTCCCATTGTATTATATAGGGGTTACTTTTGTATATGGTTCATTTTATAAATGCTTTTCACGCTTGTACCTTAGTGAATTGCTGGATAAGCACATACTTGTAGCTTTAAAAAGGTCAATATTGAAGAACTTAGAGGAGGCTCTAGGTTTTTGTTCTGCTGTTTGAGAGGTGGCTGGTTACTTCGAAGAATTGGTAGTTTGGCATAATACGTAAACTCTGCTCCGCTGGGTTAAGTGTGGACGAGCTCTGCTCCAGGCTGGCCCGAGCAGAGGGTCTCGCTGCCTGTCCCCGGCTGCCTTAGCGTCCTGATGCGTTTGTAACAGCCTTGGCTGTTACACACCAAAAATGCCATGTTTTAACTTTCTTTTTTTCCTTACAATGTGTTCAAAAGTGTGAGAAATAGAAGAATCTATTACTGGAAACACTTTGACAATATTCCAGGTTGAGGTGCTGCTTACTGGACCAGCCGAAAAACCTCTGCCCTTTGGGCCCCGGTTGGTTTTCTGTCACCCGGGCGAGCCACATGGGGCAGGGGTTGCACACGGACGGACAGACGGACAGATGCCTTTGCTGCAGCCAGCTGAGACCTTTACCGTGTTGGGTTTTAGGTAAAACATTGGAAAATGAGAACTTTGGCTTTGGGGAAGCAGCACGTCCGGGTTCGATTCCAAACCCTGCTGCTCATGGCTTAGAGGGCTAAGTGTTTTTCACTCCATCCTTTTCCACGTGGGAAAGCACAGAGTTCTTTCTGAGAGCTTGTACATGTTCAGCACCTGAGTAATGACGTGGTTTTACCTCAAAAGCTGTTCCTGTAAGTACAGACCCCAAGAGAAGAGAACATCTTTGGTTTGGGTGACTCTGGATTTGTCTGTGAGAGGCGGTGGGCTCTCATTTCCCCCGAGCGAGTGCGAAAGGCTTGGCCAGGAGGGCTGGGAGCAGCTGGCTGCATGTTCTCTTTTAGTTGAAGAAATGAAAGATCTTGAGGAGCTCCCTGTGTTACGTGTGCGTTTTGAGTGCTGTTTGTTACTAGCTCTGTAGTTACGCTTGGAATAGAAAGGTGGGGTTTTGGTGGAGTTTTTTTGGTTCCCAGGGAAGAATTTGTATCCTGACTGACTTTGTTCCCTTCATGCACTTTATGTCCTGTCTTTGAATGGCTGGATTTTATCACAGTTCACATTATTTTAAGAAAAATACTTCTCGGTAAAGTTACGGTGCTGAACAAGTGCGCTTTGTTCTTTTAATTCATTCTACCTTCATGTGTTCAGACACCGAAATGTTGTTTGTTTCTGTTTGTTGTGTTCTGTTTCTCAGTATGGATCTGTTTTTAATGCGCCAGCGTGCAGAACGCCGGGGTTGGCAGGGAAATGAGTGCAGTGTTTGGCAAAGTGGGTTCTCTGTTTGCGGGGCAGCCTGTGCCTCTTGGGCTGTGTTCAGCAAGGGCTGAAGTCGGGGTCACAAGCCCAGGCTGCGCGGGCTCTGTCGGTTCGAGCCCCGGCCCATCCGAGCAGAGCAGGAGCTGGACGGGTCCTGACCTCTTTCTGGTCTATAAATCATTTTGCCCTTCTTAAAACTGGAAGGTAATTGTGTTAAACGTGAGAGACGCCGAGAATACCAAAGGCAGGAGAACTTTGAATTGTAGAAACTGAATGTGCTTCCAAATTTTGACAGGGCCCAAGCGGGCAGAGGATGTCTTGGTAATTCAAACACAATTCGTGTTCTGTTGATGCTTTATTTTGAAGCATCTAAAGCCTGAAAAAGTTGTTTGGGTCTTATTACTATTGCTGCCATGTTCTGTTGTTTGCTCTGTGGATGCTGTGTTCATCATTAGGAGTTGTAGTTGAAATTTGTGCAGATAGGAGCTCACATGCAAAGCTCTGAAGGCGAATGTTTCACATCAGAGTTAATGGTCACGCTGCTGTGTAACTGGGTCTGGATCTCTCACGAACCCCCGGAGCTGTTTTTAGAGGTCCCTTCCCAGCTGATCATGCTCCTCCTGCGGGCTCCACAACCTCATCTCTCTTATTCGTGGTGTTAAAAAAATAATTGAAAAGGAAGGGGTGTGGGAGAAAGGCATTTTCCTGAAATGCCTGGTTTGAGAGGTCCTGTTAACCTCGCAGTATGTTTGGAAGATCACGGGTAGATAGGACAGTGGTGAGTAAACTGCAGGAGGAGGGAGGGTGTTTGATGTGGGATATGCTGTATTTTTTTAACCTCCTTCGTTAATAACACCCCAGACTCTTCTGACTTTTCCATCACAATGCTGCCGTCTCTGACTCTTCATTTGCTGGAAGCTGATTACTGTTAAATTTGGCAGCTTTCTCCAGTTTTGCCTGTGAAAGAACATATGGGAGAAGTGTATTAAATGAGAAAGGGAAAAGCGTGGAGGAGGAAGGGGTGGCAGGGGTGAGCAGGTGTGCTCAGGATCCGCTCGGCACCGTCTGCTTCGGGGATGCTCCTGGAAAAGTGTTGGTTTGTTAATGGCAGGGAAGGAAAGGCCTCTGCATCCCAGCGTTTGTAAGAAGCCCAAGTCTCAGTACTAACCGGTGGCTCAGGTGCAAGGAAAGGAGCTGTGCTGGCTGACAGCTGGCTAGTCCACACGTGCGTGCTTTATCTCAACCGCAGGCTAACAGAGAGTATTGTCATACTTGGTCACGTCTCGCTGGATTACAGCTTGTGCTGCTGTGCCCCTCTTGGCTTGGGAACTTGCCAATTTTTTCCCGGTAGACCCTGGGTATGTTTTCTGTTCTTGGAGGTAAGGAAACCTCTTCAGCAAACCCTTCTGTACCCGGAGGGAGCCGGAGTGGCTTGTGCCGGCGCTGGACGTGGCAGTGTCCCCAGCCCTCTGTGTGCGCTGCCGCCCGCATTCTGCCACAAGTTTGGATCTTGAGGCAGCTCCATTTGTGCAGCTGGGATGCCGGCCAGATGCTGTAAGTGTTTATACAATAACGGCGAATGAAAATCCCTTTCCATTCTGCACAGCTTCCAGATGCCTGTGTATTGTGGGGATTTTTTTGTGTGGCGTGCGTGTTAGATTCCATTTTTCCCTCTGGAGAGATTTATTTTGGTGGAAAGACCAGCTTGGCACGTCTCCTCCGCGCTGACATTTCTGTGTCAGCGTGAGCTGTGGACAAAGTATGAGGTGTGTGTGAGTCGGGGCCGGGCACGGGTGGAATCACAGAATCATTTAGGTTGGAAAAGACCTTTAAGATCATCAAGTCCAACCATTAACCCGGCATTTCCAACTCCAGCACTGCCCCGTGTCCTGAGAACCTCATGTCTGTCTGTCCAACCCTCCAGGGATGGTGACTCCAGCACTGCCCTGGGCAGCCTGTTCCAATGCCCCACAGCCCTTTGGGGAAGAAATTGTTCCCCAGATCCAACCTCAGCCTCCCCTGGGCAACTTGACGATGCTGGTTTGTGCCCTTCAGAGCTCAGAGATGGGCTGGGACTCCACATCCCTGCAGAAGCAATAGCTAATTCTTTTATTGATGCATGTTGTAGTTTAGCCAGCCAAATCCAGGCTATGAAGCTGCCCTCTCCTAAAACATATACTTAAAGATGCTTACCATTGCTTACAGACTGTGTAGGCATAGGAGAGCTGGCGTTGTGCTGGCCAGGAGGAATATTTGGGACAGCGTGGGCATCAGGCGGGTAACGTTAACCCAGGGGCACCTGCTCCATCGCTGCCTGTGTTCCTGCAGCGTGTGACACTGAACGTCTGCGATCCTTCCAACGCGGCTCCGAGTGCCCCTGCTGGTTCATTGCGCTGGGGGTGCTGCTGCTGGGGGGCACCTGGGGGCGGCTTTGCCAGGCTGCGCTGGTGTCCGGTGTCGTGGTCTCTGCTCTGGTTGAGGTGGCTGCTCTGAGGTCCTGTCAGACACAAGGTGCTTGAGAGTGAGCGAGCGAGGGCAGGAGTGCAGCAAAGCGCGCCGTGCGCGGCCCTGCGCTGTGTCACACCAGCGCGGTACCAGTGCTCTGGGCAGGAAAATGGTCTCAAGTTGAAAGCACTTTAGGAGATTCTGAAGAGGCAGCTTCTCTCTGAAGGGGTGTTTATCAGTGTTTTTCTCCCCCTGTGTGTTGCAGCAGACCAATTACTGGTTGGACTTAATGAACATAAATTCCTGAGCCTTCTGAGCTCCCCAGTCCCTCTGCTTTCCACCATGGACCAGGATTACGAGAGACGTCTCCTGCGCCAAATCAACATACAGAATGAAAACACGATGCCTTGCGTAAGTACCAACAGGCCATGCTAAACTGTCTTAGTCTGACTGTTCAGTTGTCTGTGTTGCCTGTGGCTGTTCTCACTTGAGCTTTTGAAGGATATGGGACCTCTTTGAAGCAAACTGGAGTCCTGTGTTGGGCCATGAGCAGGTGTGAGTTCCTGAGCTGTTCTACAAGTAACCAAATAACTCGACTTCAACAAAGCTTTAGAATAGATAAACTCAGCTCAGGTTGCGAAAAGGAGTTAAGATATTTTAGTGTGGCTCTGTAATACCTTTTTACTAAATAATCTCAGTAAGTACATGTGGAATGGAAAAATTTAGGGGCAAACAAACCAGTGGATCATAGGCCTTGAGGAGATAGAGCAAGGCTGGTGGAGGCCACCGAGATGATGGGAGCTGGATCAGGAAGATGCTGGGACCTGTTGCTCGGCCTGGAGAAGATGAGGCTTGGGGGGGATGACATTGTGCCTTTCAACTACCTGGTGGGTGGTTATGGAGGAAATGGACTCGGTCTCTCCAGAGGTACACAGTGGAAGGCTTAGAGGCGATGGACACGAGCTGCAACAGGAGGAATTCCAGTTAGATATTGGGAAAGAACGTTCACAGTGAGGGCATCCAAACACCGCAACAGGGAACTTGTGGGGTCGTTGTCCCTGGAGATGCTGAAAACTCAATGGGACAAGGCTGTGACCTTCAATGTAGCTTAGAAATTAGCCTCTTTCCAACATGAATTTTTCTATGAAAAACCATGTGATTACAGTCGAGGGATCTGCTGCTCGCCCTGCAAGCAATCTGCCCCCTCCAGCCTTCCGTGCGTTCGTTTTGACAGTGTCAGCATGTGAAGGAGCAGAGAGAAAGAAACTGTTTAATTGCTTCTTTTGACAGAAGTTCCTGTGACAGTTGGACTCTGGTTTACTTTTTTCTGCTAAGGGGATAAACTAATGCTTGGCTCTTCTGCTTAGGCATATTCGGCTTTAGCAAGACCTCATTGATGTTTCTCAGAACCCTGCTGTGATCACACACTTCTTGTGTGTGTCTTTTATTCTTCTATTCAGGTATCAGAGATGAGAAGAACCCTGACACCTTCCAATTCTCCAATGTCTTCTCCTAGCAAGCATGGTGACAGATTCATTCCCTCAAGAGCTGGGGCCAACTGGAGCATCAACTTCCACAGAATAAATGTAAGTTTTGCTCACTTTCCTGTAGCTCAGTCTTGGAACTGAGGAAATGGTGCATTTTGGTTTGGCCAGCATAATCGCTCTGCTTATCTTCTGCACCATGGTTTTCTGCTGTCCCTGTGGAGTTCCCGTGAATGCTTGTCTTCAAACAGGCTGCCCCTGTGGTCCAGGAGCCACCTTCATTATTTATACCGTGTATCGTGAAGTTTCTGTACGGTGATAGCATGTTTCTCCATTTCAGGAAAATGAAAAGTCACCAAGTCAGAACAGAAAAGCAAAGGACGCTACATCGGACAATGGCAAAGGTGAGACCGCCTACCACTTGTGCCGCCCTGTAGCTTTTACTTCAGACCATTTGGGAGTTTGGAAATCAAGGGAACGCCAGCACCGTTGTGCTCGTGCGAAAGCTGGTGCTGGTGTTCTAGGAAATTCCCACATCACGAGAGTGAAAACCAGCTCAGCTCAACAGGCTTCTGACGAATGTCTGGGAAGCAAGAGGCTATTTGTATCCCTTGATTTATTGTGACATGGAAGCGCTTCCCTGATGGAGTGGAGGGAGGGGAAGCTTGCTGCTAATCTCAGTTCCAAACTGAGGACCCAGGCTTATGAAGAGGCCCTGTGAATGTACAACTTTGGTCCTGCCACCCCCTGCAGACCTGTTTGCTGCTTCTGAATTCTCTGCCTGACCACTTGTCTGGGTTTGCAGATGGCCTTGCCTACTCTGCCTTGCTGAAGAATGAACTCTTAGGAGCAGGGATTGAGAAGGTGCAAGACCCACAGACAGAGGACAGGAGGCTGCAGCCATCCACCCCGGAGAAGAAGTCGCTCTTCACTGTAAGTTGGTTACTTTGCATTAAACCAATGGAGGTGACACATGTGCATCACTGAACAAAGCGCACGGTTCTGCTGAGCTGTAGTGCACGTGAGACAGTGTTGTGGCCTAGGATAAGCTGTTGAGAACAACATTTAGTGGCCTGTAAAAAGAACATAAATATCTGCAGCCAGCTATACGCTTCCTATTTCTGTACTGGCAGGGAAGCTGAGCTGGAACCAAGGGTTTTGGACTTTAGTATGGTTACAGAGCACCTGGCAAAGGGAGGAACTGAAAAGTCTGGAAAATCTGGCATCGGACACCAGTGTGTGTTGGGAGCGCTCCCCTGGCCTTGGGCATGCCCAGTTCTCATTAGATGTCTTTTCTTTATGCAGTATTCGCTCAGCACAAAGCGCTCCAGTCCAGATGATGGCAACGAGGTCTCACCGTATTCCCTGTCTCCTGTCAGCAACAAAAGGTAACACTGGTTCTGCAGGCTGCGGGAACAGGAGGCTTGGGACAGAGGACCCTGTGGGCTTTGCTAGGGCTTCTTCCTAAGGCACCCAAAATTGTGATGTGAATTGGTTTTGGAAATCTGGGGAGATAATAAGTAGGGACAGTCAAGTTCTAAGAATATCTGCAGGTGCCCAGCCTGCCTATAGATACTTAACATGCCTTGGCCAGCTTTCAGTAGTCAGTTTAGCTTTTTGCTCCCTAGCTCCTTTATAGAAGCAGAACCTAATTCCTTCCAGCCTTACCTGCTGGAAAGAATTTAGCAGCCTCTTTGTGCTTTTCCATAGGCATGCAGGCATGCTTTAAGGAGTGGCTACATCTGTCTGCCATCTGCTCCGATGTGTGAGATCCTGTAGTTGTTTTTCTATCTGTTTTTGTAAACAGTCAGAAGCTGTTAAGATCACCTCGAAAACCAACGCGGAAAATCTCGAAGATTCCTTTCAAAGTGCTGGATGCCCCAGAGCTGCAGGACGACTTCTACCTGAACCTGGTGGACTGGTCCTCTCTTAACGTCCTCAGCGTTGGCCTTGGGACTTGTGTTTACCTGTGGAGTGCTTGTACCAGCCAGGTAAACGATCCTCGGGGTCTGGAGAGCGAAATACCTGTTGCTGTCAGTCTGTTCCAGCTGTAGCGTCTTGCAGAGCTGTGGGACGTGCTGTGTGGGGATTCAGCACGTGTGATGCTCTGTCCCAAACTGTCTGAGACAGCCAATAGTTTGATGTGACAATGACGACTGTCTCTTATTCCATCCTGTCCTCCTTTCAAGGTAACCCGCCTGTGCGATCTCTCTGTGGAAGGAGATTCTGTAACGTCTGTGGGCTGGTCGGAACGGGTCAGTATAACAGTGCCACCAGTGACAGGGGAGTTCAGGCGCTGTCACCGTAGCCGTGTAGCTCTTCCTCACGTTTTAACTTCTTGGGTTATTTTCCTCGTATTTCCCCAAACTCCCTGTGTGCATCACAAACCAGTTGTGCTTTCCTGTCTGCACTGTTGTTCTCTGCTAAATGAGAGGGGATAGAGAGCAACCTCCTGTACTGTGAGGTTCTGGAGCCATTTGCTAAGAGGTGTGGAAGGGAGAAAGAAACACTTTCCTTTTCCCGCTATTGACAATAAAATGTGACAATAAACATATTCCAGCCAGGCCGCTTGGCCCTCCCAGTAGGGAAAAGATGCAAGATGGAAGAATTCTGGATACTTTCCATCTTGTGGGATTTATAGGGTCTTTTCATCAGCTTCTAGCTTTTGTTTCACGTCTGCCTTTACTTCTGGCATTACTGATCGTGGTTTTCTCTTTGTCCAGGGGAACCTGGTAGCAGTTGGCACTCACAAGGGCTTTGTACAGATCTGGGATGCGGCTGCCGGAAAGAAGCTCTCCATGCTGGAGGGGCACACCGCCAGAGTGGGTAAGGAGGCGGGAGGCAGAGGTTTCACGCGTTTGGTTTCTTCGTGACTGAACTTCTCCTTGTGAGCGAGGGATCTGCTTGAAATAGCAAACCCCAAAAGTACCAGACTTGGTATTTATCCCCCGCTATGTCTTGAGCAGCCTTCAAAATATTATCATGTAGTGATCGTGGTGTTCTCATCTTGGGTGTGGTGCTGTTTGAGGGTTGCAGCAGGTGTTTCCTCCATGTCTGAGGTGTTTTAGGTTTGGTTACTTGGTCTCTCACTGCCACCGGCTGCCAGTTTCAGCCCTGCAGTCAGGCTGCTTTACGAAGATTTCCAGTTCTCTTGTTCTGCGGTGACTGTTTTTATTGCTCAGAGATGTTGTGAGTCTGAACACTGGAGTTACATTCAGAAAGTCAAGGCACCCTCTGAGTTCTATTTCTGTGTTTTCCTGTGCTGTGAAATGGGATTAGCGATACCTTCAGTAAGTTTGTGCAGGTTAATCTTTTCTGTACACTATTATAGGACTTAAGGCAGTGGAGGTCTGTACGCACTGGTTGTGGTTTGGGTTTTTTTTCCCTTTGTTTTTTAAACCCTGGCCAGTGTGGCGGGTGAGCTCTGCCCGCCCGCTCCCGCATCCTCCCACAATGTGACTTTCCGCTCTGCTGTGCTGCAGGTGCCTTGGCGTGGAACGCGGACCAGCTGTCTTCTGGGAGCCGGGACAGGATGATCCTCCAGCGGGACATCCGCACCCCGCCCCTGCAGTCCGAGCGGCGGCTCCAGGGCCACAGGCAGGAGGTCTGTGGGCTCAAATGGTCCACAGACCACCAGCTGCTGGCCTCTGGAGGGAACGATAACAAGGTAGAGCGCTTCCAAGGTGTCATGCGGGGCTCAATGTCACTAGATCTTCATGAGGAAGTGTCAGACCCCCTTTCTTTAAGGCTATTCATCTTCTCCAAAAGGGGTTTTATTTCAGTTGTTGGACTGTGCCCAGACATAAATCACGCTAGGCTTCTACTCAGTCTCCTCTCGCTAATAAAATTAGAAAGGCAAATTTAATTTTGCTTCTGTATTTGGCTAATTAAATCTGTAGCTTGACTCAGGGGTTTGAGTTCAACCAAGCTACTGCTAAGCTGTACTTCCTGGCTTTGTTTAGGTAGCGTATAGTCAAGTTTGTTGCAATAATGTTTATGTATGAAGAAGGAAACAGAGTTTAGAGCTACATAAGTTCGAAATACCTATAATGCAGACTTGTGCTTCCCTGAGCACCATATGGACGAAGCATCTGTTGTGGAGGAGCAGTGTTCAGAGCCCTGTGGAGTGGGTTGCTAGGCAGTGAGTTTGCCCGGTGTCTGTGTGACAGCACGGTTGTAGAGAGTTCCTCCTGCTCAGAGTACCTCCTAATGAACTCAAGCACATTTCTGAATGTGTTCAAGAATAATACAGCCATAAAGACAAAGGTGTTGGAGTTCATGTTCAGTGACACTGTATCTTTGGCTTCCCAAGTTCAACTTAAGGACTGTTGGCTTCCTGGTGGTGCAGGGTGGGACTGCCCTCGGGACTGCAAGTGCAGAGCGGAGCCGCATGTGCCCGGGCAGAGCTGTGGGAAATCTGCTTGTTGCCCAACCGCCCTCATCCAGCCCAGCGCGACGTTGTGGCTTGTGGGTGTTGCGGACACATGGCTGCAGTGTGAGTTTGATCACGTCTCTCCTCTCTGCCAGCTCCTCGTCTGGAACCACTCCAGCCTGAGCCCTGTCCAGCAGTACACTGAGCATCTTGCGGCGGTAAAAGCCATCGCCTGGTCTCCGCACCAGCACGGGCTCCTCGCCTCGGGCGGCGGGACAGCCGACCGCTGCATCCGCTTCTGGAACACGCTCACCGGGCAGCCCCTGCAGTGCATCGACACCGGCTCGCAAGTGTGCAACCTGGCCTGGTCCAAACACGCCAACGAGCTCGTAAGTGCCCGCGCAGTCCTGCTACTGAGCTCTCTTTGTTAGGAAACATTATGAATGTTTCCCTCTCCCCCTGCAGGTGAGTACCCACGGATACTCACAGAACCAGATTCTCGTCTGGAAATACCCCTCGTTAACTCAAGTAGCAAAGCTAACGGGGCACTCGTACCGAGTCTTATATCTGGTAAGTGATGGCCATGTCTCCATAGGCTGCTTATTTGGTTGCACATGCGTGAGCCCCAAGGCTGTGGTGCCAGTGGCACTGGGAGCTGCCTGGCGTCTGGGCAGAGATGTGAATGCTGCCCTGCAAGCAATGAAAAACTCTCTGTATCTGGTTTCTTTGCCTGCAAGGGATACTTTGATTTGCTGCTGTGGAAATGCGAGGCTTGATTAATGAATACAAAGCCTGCCAAAGCTCTTCTGAGGAAGCACAAGCATCTCTTCTTGTTCCCTTAAGACTTGTACACTCTTTCACTGGTGGCTGCCAGCAGGGGAAGAATTTGATGCTTTCAGTCCTCCTAATTTGTCATTCAATGTGGATTAACCACACCAAACATTTTATCTCGTACCTGCTTTGTTCATGTTACTTAGGGCTCTCAGTGGGTTCATAACAGAGAGGATAATTACGCTGATACTGTTTTGTGAGGTAGATTCCAATGTGAGTGACCAGTAGAGCTGGCAAATGCCGGTCGTATCACGCTTCCTGCCCTAACATGTATTTATAATCTAGGGAGGAATAGCCTCAATTACAAATGGCTTGAATTTCTTAACGCAGGAATCCTTTTTATGATGGTTCCACCCATGTGTTCCATAGCTGCAAAAGTGAGATGCAAATGCTGGAATTGGCACCCACTGAGACTGAGTAAGACACATGAAAGCAGAGGTAGCTGTTTGGTTTCCCACCACCAGCCAAGTAGGAAGGAGAGTTAAATATCTCTTCTGCATTCCAATGAAGATTTGTTTTCAACCTCAAAAATGTAACAGGTGCTGAAGGTTGTTTTCTCTTGGCCGTAGGCAATGTCCCCTGATGGGGAGGCCATAGTTACAGGAGCTGGAGATGAGACCTTGCGCTTCTGGAACGTCTTCAGTAAAACTCGCTCAACAAAGGTAAGGGCGGCGGTGTGGATGGCTGCGGTGTGGATGGCTGCGGCCGTGCAGGAGGCTCAGCCTTTGGGGGTGAATTCAGTCCAGGTTTGCTCTGTTCTGCTGCCATGCCTCTGATTTCTTCACCATATCCTGCAGGATGCAGGGAGGGGTTAAATTTGCTGAGATATAAAGGGATTTGTAGTCATCACATGAAATACAAGGTTGCCCAAGGCAGTGTGGCAGCAGGTCCTTCTGGCTGGTACGGAGCTCTGAACACAGCGTGTCCCCGGGCTCACCCCGAGCAAGGGCCCTGCTGGGACCTGCCCGGGCTCTGGAGACTTCTGTCCCCAAACTGCTGGAAGTGGTGGCTCAGCTGGAAATGGGCTCGTGGATGCTGCCACTGACAACTCGCTGTCACCAAAGTGTGTTGTCCCAGGTGCTCCGAGAGCCTTTTGGCGTGTCAGGCAGGGCAGCGGAGAGCGGCACAGAGATCCCAATGCGGGAGCTGGCGCTGAACACTGACAGCTGTCCCCAGGTTTCCAACAGGTCAGGGTGCAGCTTCCCACGGGACTGCCTGCTGTGCTCCTTGTTATCCACTGGAGAAAAGAGAGGGCATATTTATGGTGTTGGACTTTGGTAACGCTGAGCTAGAGACAGCTCAGCAGATTAACAGTTGTTGTTAAAAAACCCAGCCCATGGGGCAATGCTGCAGCGCAGCTGTGGAGCACTCAGCACCTGCTTTCTCCTCTCTTGGCAGGAGTCGGTATCCGTTCTCAACCTCTTCACCAGGATACGATAAACCCCCCGCACTGCGCCCCAGGAGACAACAGCCTGGCATACCAGGATCAGACCACTACCTTGGTGTGCATGGAACCCCGGACCACCAGCCAGAGGGAGGGAGTGCCAGAGGGCTGGAGGACGGACCCAGCGGATGCTCATTAAACACATGCTTGCCAACCACGCTCGGCAGTATTTGGGATGGGGGAGGGAACTGCCAAAGGTTTACGGATTCATCCTGCGTAAAGGGAAAGGGGTGAAAGAGAAACGTTAAACCAGCATCCTCCAACCCTCATACTGGAGAAAATGCGTGACGTGGACCATTGCGACCAGACCGAGGCCATCCCAGCTGCTGTGTTTTCCCCTCCTGGGAGAGACGCGCGTGTCCTTGGCTCTGTGGGAAGGTTCCACGTGCTGCTCCGCTCCCTCGGTGCTGGGGGACGGCTCTGCAGGCAGGACCAGCCAGACTTGTGGGATACAGCTGGTGCAAGGGGCTGGACTCCAGGCCGGGCCTTGGCCTCTCTGGTCATCCAAGGGCATTGTTTACAGCCTGCCATCCCCATTACGCGAAGAAACTGGAGAAATGCTTATTTTCCTTTTTTGTTCACCAGGTACTGTAGTACTCGATACAATCATTCCCCTAAGACAGCTTGATTTTGTTGGCATGTTCGACAGCTGCCTTCAAACATACATTTTTGGGCTCTAAACTTGGGAGGAGACTTGAAGAGGCTCCACCTCGGAGGGAGCGCGTTCAGAAAGTTCTGAAGTTGCTGTTGCATGTTCTGGACTGATCTTTAGTTAACGGAGAGGGAAAACAATGGCTTGGAAAGAAACACCCGAGCGCCGTGCGTGCAGAGCTCCCGGGTGCGTTCGGATGGGCTGGTGCCCCTGGGGTCCTCCCCAGGACAAAAGCAGTCCAGATGTGTTTGAGAAACAACACAACGCATGTGGATGTGTTCTCTGGAAAGAGCGTGGCCTCTTCTGGCTGGAAGGGGCAACAGCGTGCGGGAGCAAGAGCGGGGGCTCTTTCTCTAAAGCAAGGAGGAAGTGTTGATTTTTAGTCTCCAGATCAGAGCCAGGGCCCTGTTGATGTTTGGTTTGGTTTGTTGGGGTTTTGTTTGTTTCTTTGGTTTAAGTTAGGTGGTGAGAGTGCCTGCTTGTGTGCCGAGTGCCATGGGATGCGATGCAAAGCACTTGTGTGTATGTGTTGCTTTAAATTAAAAGAGAAGCTGTTTAGCCGCAGCCTGTCCTGTCCCGTGCCCACGCTCTCCCCGCTGTACCCGCTCCTGGACACGCCTGCTGCTTCCTGCCCTCGTTGGGGTTTTCCTGGCTGTGAATATAGACCTTGACCCGTAGAGTGCACAGGCGATGCTTTTCTCTTTGTTCTTTTCCTCCTTTCCCTGAAGCCAGACTGAGGGCTGGTTGTAGGAACACAACTGCCTTTCCCCAGTGCCACCAGTATCCGCCGTGGGAGGCCGGAGCAGGGCAGCGAGGTGCCGTGTTACCGCAGCCATGACCGCGTGTGCCGCTCCGCCAGCGCCGGGCTCTCGGTGCTGGGTCTGCCTGTCGCAGGTACCGGTGGCACTGGGAGGAGCTGGTGTGCCCAAGGCCCCTGGCAGCCCATCCTCTCACCAGCATCACTTGCCTCTGAAATGTAATTTCAATGTAGTTTCTGCAATCCCAGTTCCACACAACCGCTTTATTGTAGTTCTGGCTGCGTGGGGCTCGGTGTAAAAATCACCTGGTGGGCTCCCAGCCCTCTTCTGACTGCTTGTTACACTCACTGTCGCCGCTGAACCCGAGCGTTGCGAAGGACCACGGCAGAGCACTGAGGAGGTGTTAGAATTCCGTCAGATGACGGAGTTGACTCACAGGTTTGAAGTGCAGGATGAGCCGAGCGAGCTGCAGTCTGTCACGGGTGTCTGTCCTGGCTGACATCGCCCCGTCGGGCAGCGGAGCCTGGTGACGGGGGTGTTCTCACCAGGGCTGGCGGTGGTTGGGGGTTTTCTTGTCTGCTGTGGATTGTCTCCTGCCTGAATCCCGACATTCAGCCCCCCAGGAGATGCTGCTTTCTCCACAAGGAAGAATTTGGTGGTTGAGGTGTGGGACACGAGGTCCCAGCCGTGCGGTGCTTTCACGCTGGGGCGGGTGGAGGGAGCCGGGCAGCGAGCGGGGTGAGCGCGGCGCTGCTGGGGACGGGTGGCGGCGGGAGGGCAGAGGGACGGCTTTGCTTCTCACCCCGCACACGGGCACGTTCCCCAGAGGAGCCCTGGGCGCTGCCAGGACAGCGGCAGCATGGTGGTGCCGCAGCTCAGTGCTCGCTGCTCTCCCGGTGCCCCTCGCGCCCTCTCCCCAGCCAGGGACTTTCACAAACCACGTCTCTCACTTTTCTCACTCTGGAGCTGCCTCGGGCGCGGGTCGGCTCACCCTGACTCTCTCCTCACCCTTGGCAGGGCGGGCTGGCGATGTCCAGGCCGTGGCCCATCTGCAGCCGAGCTGGTTGGATCATGAGCTTGGCAAGAGGGAGCTGTTGTGATGAACTTCGCTGTTACAGCGCGGCACAGGCTCCTTCCCCTGCTCCGCTCCTCGGAGCTCCCAGGCGGCGGTGCTGGCCCTGGGGCTGTGCCGGGTCTCGCTCAGGCGGGGGCTGCGGTGCTGGGGCTGCTGTGGCGGTTTGGTGGGGACAGGACAAGGCTGGTGTTGGCTCGTGTGTGCGCTGTGTGGTCTGTAAGTGCTGAACCGTGCGGGCGGGTTGAGCAAAGGGTCCTCCCAGAGTTTGTGTGGTAAAGTCTGCGACCTCGTGGCGTTGTTATACATGAAGCATCATATGTTGGGAAAAAAAAAAGGCATTGTAACTTTTCCATGTTAAAGCAATTTAACTGGCATTAAACAAGTTGTGAATTTATGGCTCTTGGACTTTTCCATGGCGAGGTGAGTGGTGCAGCGAGTCCCCAGGGTCCTCGCAGCAGCTGGCGCTGGAGACACCTCTCTCGGCACACATCCTGCCTGTGGTTTATTGCTCCTGCCCGCTCCTCTTTGCTTCCCTGGTGCTGGGGAGGTGCATCCCCCCCCTCTCCAGGGTGCCCCTGCCCTGTTGCACCCCCCTCAGAACTCCCCCTTGGTGTGGGGTGGTTGCCAGGTGCCAGTTCCAGCACCGGTTCCAGCACTGTTCAGGCAGCCGGAGGGGAGCGCAGCCATGGAGCGGGGGGAGGACAGACCCTGGGTCCCGCGGGGCACCCTTGAGGCGTGGGTCCCGCTGCCCCTGTACAGGTGGGACCCTTGCCCGGGGAGGGGAGAAGCTGCTGCCCCTTCCCCAGGAGCTGGAACCCTGTGCCATGGCCACAGCCACCCCAGCCTGGCTGTGCCTCAGTTTCCCTGGGGAGGATCTGCATGGGAGCCCCATCTCTGGCCTTTAAGGGCCCCCCAGTGCTGTGCAGCCCTGTACCCCCCCAGGCACATCCCTGGCCCTGGGGTGCTGTTGGTGAGGACTTGGCAGCCCTGACAGCTCCTTCCCACCCCCAGTGACCAGTACCTGACGCTGTGGGGCCCACGCCGGGGCCCCGTGCTGCAGCAGGCCCTGCGCTGGAAAACCTCCCCCATGGGCTGGGACGCCACGGGGCAGACCTGGCCCACGGGGCTGAGCGGCGGCGACCATGAGCGGGTGGTGGATCCCTGGTACAGCCTGGACTCCAGCATCGCCCAGCGCCGCTGGCCGCGGGCCCAGCGCCTGGGGCGGGAGCAGGACCCCCTGCCCCCAGGTACGGATCTGGCCTTGGGGAGGGATGGCACAGGGGGTCAAGGGGCTCTCAGTGCCTCCGTTTCCCCACCTTGGGGGTGAGTGGGAAGCCCTAGGGCCCCTCAACAAGCCCAGGGTGGGGTTGAGCTCAAGGCATTTGGGCTGCTTTGGGTGCTCCACCAGCTGTGCTTCCCTCCAGCTTACGCCCAGCGCTTGCGGGAGGTGGCCTGGTGGGACCCCATCGTCCCTGCTGCGTACCCGGGACCCTGCACCCGCTGGGGAGCTTTCCTCTGGCAGGAGAGGCCCGTCCTGGGGAAGGAGTACGGTAAGAGCGGGGGGGCCTGGCTGGCTGCGGGGCTCTGGGACACCCAGCTGTCCCTACCTCACCCCCTTCCCCTCTGCCTCCCAGTTGTCACCCGCAGCCAGGACCCTCGGGTGCTGGGGGGCAGCTCGAGCTACGTCCCCACGCTCTCCTTCTGCCGCCCCCCCACCACCACCCAGGACATCAGCACCTGGAGCCTCCTCCACCACCAGCCGTCCACCCGCCAGTAAATGCTGCTGGTCCTGCTGCCGGCCTGGCCCGTGCCTGGGAGGGGGCAGAGGGGGGAGGGGTTGGTGCTCATCCTGTGGCGTCTGGCCTGGCAGGGTCCTGCTGGTCACTGACCCCCAACCCCAGCACCCCTGCACCTGTCCCAACAAATCAGGAAGCCGTTTGTTCTCAGAGCAGGGGAAGCGCAAGGCCCCCCCACCCAGAGTGTCCTCAGAACTGGGGTGTCACATCTTTATTGATAAAATAGTTTTGTCCCTGCCATGGCTGACACTGGGCCCACTCTGCCTGTCCCCTCTGGGGGGCGAAGGGGGGTGGTGGGTGCCAGAGCCCAGCCTGCCCCTCTGGCTTCTCTTCACCCTGGGAGCTGCTCCTGGGGGGAAACAGGGGAGCGAGATGGAGCCCCACAGCCTGCGTGGGCTCCCCAGACATGTTGGATGGGGGCGGAGCTGGAAGGCACCTGGTGATGGACCCCCCCAGCCGTTCCCCGAGAGGTGAGGGGAAGGCTCGGCGCAGCTCCTGAGCCTGTCGGCTGCTGCCGTGGTGCTGGCTGGGTCCCTGCTGGCCTCAAGTCATCTTGAACCTGGGGGAAGGCAGGGGGAGGGGATGGGCTGTCTGCCGGGCTGGAGACAGAGCCCCCCAGCCCCACCACTCACTGCTGCGATGGGTCGAGGTCTGGCCAAGCCCCCATGGCTGCCAGCTGCTGCTCCAGCTCCAGCAGGCGCAGCCCGATGTACCCCGAGGACAGCAGCAGGGCCACCATCCTGGGGACAGGCCACTGTCAGGCAGGGGCACTGGGCACAAACAGGGACCTGTGCCCCTGCCCTAGGGACGCAGGGGCTGGGCCAGTGAGGGTGCCCGAGCGGGAGTGGGGAACCCTGGGCTGCCGGTGTCACACTGGAGAGCGGGGATGGGCACCCCGGGGTGCTCTGAAGCACCGAGGTGCATGAGCGGGACTCACAGCAGCAGGTAGAGGAGGAGGATGGTGTTGAGGGAGATCAGCTGCGCCGTGGTCCAGGCCCCCAGTGCAGTGTGGGGTCCCCCTGCCAGGAGGACGTGGTGTCAGCGCCAGGTCCAGCGCAGCAGCGTCGCCCTCCCCGACCCACCCAGAGCCTGCGCGGCTTTCTCAAGGGCACCTGCTCACCATGGCTCAGTGCCAGCGCTGCTGCCTCAGCCTCCTCATCCTCCTCGTTCTCCTCTTGCTTTGGCATTGGGCTTGGCCCATCTGTGTGCAAACCAAGAGATGTTTGATGAGGGCCCTGGGCCCAGGGGAGGGACTGGGGTTGGCTCTGGGGGTCCAGTGGGGCACATGCGGCCACAAGGCGCTGATCCTGTGCTCCCGGTACTGTGGGAGATGCTGCGCAGGTGCCTGGGGAGCAGGAGCAGAGCTGCCAGCTGTGAGCAGGGCAGGAACACGGGGGCAGGGCGGCCGCTCACCCGGCATCTCCTGGAAGCTGTGGGGCTCTGGAGTGCTCTGCTCCGGGTCCCACTGGCTCGAGGTCTGAAAGAGGACAAGCCCAAGTCACAGTGCACATCCCCATGGCACCTGCCACGGGGACACGAGTGGGACTTGGGCCAGCCCTGAAGTTCCTGAGGTCTGTGCCAACCCAGGCTGGGGCTTTTCAAGCTCATGTTACCCCCAAAAACCTTCCCGTGGGGCAGGCACCTGTGCAGCGTGGGCTGCTGCCACCACATCTGTCCCTGTCCCAGCCCAGGGCACTGGGGCTGTGTCTGCCTCCCCCAAATCCTCCTGCTGCCCATTTCCCAGCCTTACTAGGGGCTTCCGAAGGATTTCCCTGGTGCTCGGAGAGGCCGGAGAGCTCCAGCCGCTGTCCTGGACAAGGAAAGATGCAGGGGGGTGCAGGGGGTCACTGCCCCCCCCACCGCCCTGCAATGTGGGGGACGGAGCCCCCGCGTGCCCGGCTCCCACCGGGTGCAGTGTGTACCAGCAGGTGTTCGCAGACCAACTTGAGGAGCCGGTACGTGTCCTCCCGCCGGCGCAGCGACACGAAGAGGAACTGCCAGGGACCAGCACGCGGGTTCGCACCAGAGCTGCTCCCTCGGTCGCAGCCCAGAGCCTCCGGTACCCGAACAGCCCCAGCTGAGCTGCCTCCAGCGCGGCCCCTCTCTCACCTTCTCCCCCTGAGTCGTGCGGATGCTGAGCGCGTTGGGCACCAGAAGCGCTGTGTTGGTCTTTTTGAGGGCCGAGATGGAGGCAACAGGGACCACCACCTGTGCTGGGGAGCCAGGCAGTGTCGCTGTGTCCCTGGCTGCCAGCTGTACCCCCCACACCTGTCCCCAGCCCACCTTGATGTCCTTGAGCAGGAGGCTGGAGCAGAAGCAGACGTGGCGGGAGGAGATGTAGAGGTGGCCGCGGTAGGGCACCTCTCTCTGCCAGGCACAGGAGAAGGAGCCCAGCAGCACGTCCCGCTCGGCGAGCGCCCCAAAGGCTTTGCAGTAGTCGGCCACACGCTTGCTGAGCTGTGGGGGAGGCCGGGACATGGGGCAGAGCCCTGGCACCACAGGCACCCCACACCACTGCCACATCCGCCGAACGCAGGACGGTCCCCACAGAGAACGTCACGCTGGGACCACGGTGACTGAGACTCACCAATGGCGCTGTGGCCACCGCAGCTGCTTCTGTGTCCTTGCAGGGCGGGTCACAGGTTCGGGCTCTGAGGGGAAGCAGCAGGCCGGGCTGAGCCGCCGGGCTGCCTGCAGATCTGGCTGCGCACAGGCCCGGGCATCGCGCCCTCGCACCCGGGCGGGAGCACCGGGGGACACGGATGTGCGGGGCTGGGGGAGCTGAGGGCGGGGGCGCGGGGACGTGTCCCGGGGAGGTGCAGCACCCACCTGGCGAGCAGGGGCTGTCCCAGACAGGCGCTGCCCCGCTCCTCCAGGCTCCGCCATCGCTTCTCCTCCAGCCCCCCCCGCCTGCTCCTCCTCAGCTTCCCCGGCATGAAGGACGAGTCTGACACGCTGCTGGGGAGAGGGGACAGGCTGGGGGGGTTGGTCCCCACGCTGCCGTCCCTGCAGCACAGCAGCTCCTGTGACACTGACACCAGCCAGTCCCTCCCAGCCCCTGCCAGGACCAGGAGAGCAAAGCCCACCCGGTGACATGAGCACATCTCACCCCATCGTGACACATCACCCACAAACCCCACAGCTGCGGGGGCACCAGCTCCCCTCATCCAGCTGCTCAGCAGCCCCCCCAGCACCCCCCGATCAGCTTTTGGGGGTGCACAACCCCTATCCATCACAGCAGCTCCGCAGCGAGTGGCAGCAGAGCGGAGGCACCGCAGCTCTGCCAGACCCCGGCTTGCCCTGTGCCTCAGTTTCCCCAGCAGCACAGCCCTGCCCGGCAGCCCGAGGCAGCAGCACCGGCAGCGGGGCGGTGGTTGGTCCCCGCCTGCTGCTCCGCGGCCCGGCAGGGAGCGGCACAATTGCCATGGTGTCAGCGAGCTCTGGAAGAGCCGCAGCCCTGTCCCCATGGCCTCCCCGGCACACAGGCCCCAAACCCAGTGCCAGGAGCCACCTGGACCCTGTCCCGCCAGCCGGCGCCTGCGCTGCCAGGGGGGACCACCTGTCCCAGGGTGGACGCCGGGACCCCAGAGCGGTGACGCAGCTTGGCTGCAGAGGGGACAGGAGTCGGGTTCCTCTGCCAGACCCACATGCGGGCAGCAGAGCCCCCTTGCTGGGCAGCTCCTGCTCACCCCACGCAGTACCTGCCGGGGGGCACAGCCCAGCCCTCCCGCCCCGAGTCCTGCGCCGTGTCCCGCTCCCACTCCTTCCAGAGCTGTCCCAGTCAGCAGCTGCCTTCTCCTCTTCCTCCTCCTCCGGCTGGTGAGGAAGGGCGGGCAGGCGGGGCCGGGACCGGCCGCAGCAGGTTTGCAGGAAGGTGTCGGAGCAAATGCCAGCCCGGGGCCGGTCAGAGCTCACACCACTGAGCCCAGGGCACCGGGGGCTGCAAAGGGGCAAGCGGGCATCGCGGGGTGTCAGGACACACGCCCCACTCCCAGTGGGGTGCAGGAAGCTGCTCTGTCACCGTGCCCACAGGCCAGGGGGCTCTGCCTGGGGAGTCCCTTGGGTGTGCCAAGCGCTGGCGGGTGACATTGGCACCAGCCCACGTTTCCCAGCAGCGGCAGCGCCACGGGGCAGCCCGAGGAGTGGAAATGGGCACGGAACATCCTCACCCCACAGGGCTGACCTGCGCACCCCGGGGCTGACCCCAAACAACCCGTGTGGCTGCAGTGGGCAGAGCTGCCCGGGCGGTGTCTCCAGAGCCGGGGCCATGCAGCGCCGGACGAGCACCCGGGGGTGAAGGCTCGTGTGCCCCGTAACCGCAGCCCCAGCCCCGCTCACCCCGCGGCCGAAGCCGGGCCGGGCCGGGCAGAGCGGGACTCGGGAGGGCCGAGGCGGCCCCGGGGTGCGCAGCCGGGGCCCGGGAGAGCAGCGCGGCCCCGCCGGTGTCCCCGGCCGCTGTGCTGGAGCGGCCCCGCTCCTCAGCCCTGCTCTGCCCGGCCCGGCCACGCTGTCCCGGCCACGCGGCCCGTCCGTCCCGGGCTGACAGCGGGTTACTCAGTCACACACACCCGGGCCCCTCCCGCCCGGCTCATTTCCCCGGCGAACGGCTGGGGGCGGGCGGGTGACAACCTGCGGGGGGCCAGAGCCCGGGCCGGGCGAGGGCGCACAGGGAGCCCGAGGCAGGTGCTGCACCTGTGCGTGACCGTGGCTGTTAGCGGCGGCCTGGCCGCCACCCCAGGCTCCCCTTAGCGAGGGCGGGGAGAGAGCGGCCACAGCCGCCGGTGCCGGGAGCGGCGGGGCCCGCTCTGCGCCCACGGACCCGCAGCGAGCCCGGCCCCGGCGCTGCCAGCGGCCCCGCCAACGCAAGGAGAGTCCCCATTGGCTACCCGGGCCCAGGAGGCGGGACACCCGCCCAGGAACCAATCATTAGGCTCCAGCGCTGTCGCGCGGCAGCCATTTTGTTTGTGGGCGCAGCCGCCATCCTTGTTGAGGGCGGCCATTTTGCGGGCCTGTCGCGGTCCCCGTGTGCCCGTCCCTCCCCGGGGCTGGCGCCTCCGTGTCCGCGCAGGAACACGGGAGAAGGGGTTAAAACCCCCGCGAGTCCTTGTGCACACCCCCAGCCCAGCCATGGGGGTCCCCACCCGCCTAAGGGTCCCACCTGAGCAGGGAGGGGCCCAGGAAAGAGACCAAGGCCATTTATCCACATTTAGAGTTGTTTGTGTTTGATATTTTTTTTCCTCTCCTTTTTCTCCTCCTTTAAAAAGTGCCGTTTGTAGATACTGACCTTACAAAAGCAAGTAAAAACCGAGGGCCACGTGCCCGTCCCCCACAACGGGAGTGACCCCGCAGCCCGGCCCAGAGCCGTCTAGTGTGACACTTGTGCAAGCACAGGGTGACATCCTTCATGAGTCCCCAGCACGGGCTGCAGGGGGACACGAGTCCAGTGCAAGGTGACAGACGGGGCCGGGCACCAACTCCTCGCTAGAGCCCGGCACCCCCGTCCCAGCGCCGGCCCCTGCCGGGCCCCCCGGCCGAGCTCAGCGGCGCGGGCACCGCGGTGGCAGAGGACACGGCCCCGCTCAGTTGACAGCACCGCTCTGGCTCCTTCCCTCCATGCTGTCCGTCCCGCCATAGCTGGTCTCTGCTCTGCTCAGCCCCCACACGCAGACACCGTCTGTGGGAACGGGACAGAAGGGACACATCAGGAGCCACCACAGCGGCTGGGGTGACCCCCCATGTGCTGGCCTGGACCTTCTGGACTCTCCTGCCACTGGCATGAGGGGCCCCAGCACGTCCCCAAGGCGGCACGGGGGTGTCTGTCCTCTCCCCCTGGTCCAAAGCAGGGCAGAGAGGCAGCTGCTGTGCAGACACTGAGCACTAGGACCTGGGGCCCCGGCTTGGCAAGGGGGCACCCCATCCCAACCCCTGCCCCCACATGTGGCTACTGGCACGTGGAGCAGCCCTTGCTCCCCCTCAGTGAGCCATGGGGTGCCAGGGTGGGCCAGGCAGGGCTGGACCCTGCGCTCTGGGACGGCTCAGGCAGGCGCAGCCCAGCAGAGCAGGATGGTGGCCCTGCCCCCTGTGCCCACCGCGAGGGTCCCCGCTGCCAGCCCGGCCACAGCACAGGGCTCCCGCAGCTGGGGCCATCTGGAAAGACATTTTGACTTTAGCCCAGGCTGACGCAGGACACGGGGCTCCCAGTGACCCACGCCACATGCCTGACCCGCCCGCTGCCCCCAGTCCCACTCACGGTAGCGGATACGGATGGGCCAGACCATGATGCAGCACAGAGAGGCGATGGCAGCAATGGCAATGCCTCCAGTGACCAACACCATCACCCAGTGGAAGAAGCTGACGCACTCGGGGCAGCAGAGCTCAGTCCTGCAGGGAGAGGGCAGGGACGCGGCTTGGTGGCCAGGACCAGAGCCCAGCCCAGCATTGCTCAAGTGCCCTGGGGCTGCTGAGAGCGGATCTACATCCTTGGTGTCAGGACTGGTCCACACTGGGAAGCAAGGGAAAGCTCCAGGACAAGGAGGGAGGGCAGTGCCCTGGACATGGGGATCCCCAGCCCCATTGTGCATCCCAGAGATGGCGCTCTCCTCTAGGGCCAGAAGTTGAGGAAAGACTTGAGACAAATCAGAGCTGGTTTCCACCTGCATCTCCCACTCTAAACCAGGGATATTTGCTGCTTGTTCCCCAGGTGATGTGGCTGGAGCTGCCGCTGGGCAGGTTCCCCCCACAGGGACGCTTACGGGCAGGGGTGCAGGTTCTGGATCGCCATCACAGCCAGCCCGTTGGCCATCTTGTCCGTGAAGCTCATGGCGCCGTAGACGAATGCGCCGCTGTGCTGCAAGGGGAGAGGGAAGCTCATCGGCTGCTGTGCAGGGGTCAGCCCGGCCATCAGCCCGGCCATCAGCCCGGCGGGCGGCAGCAATGAGAGCCTTGTGCCCTCTCATGGGCAGAGCCCAGATTACAGCAGGGCCCGGGCCAGGGCCAGCGCTCCCACAGCTCAGCCCCCTCGCAGGGGTCCCTGACCCCCATCCCACGCCAGCGACCACCCCAGCCCTGCGGTGACACCCTGGGCCACCCAGCCAGGAGGAGCAGACGTACAGTGTTGGTGCCGATGAGGTCTGCTGTCATGGAGAGGGAGGTGACCAGGATGGTGGCAGAGCCAGCCCCAAGCAGCGCGGCCGCCCCGTAGATCTCGGCTCCCATCTCCTTGGTCAGGGCCACCCAGGAGGCGAAGGCCAAGATCACCGCGATGCCCACGAAGTAGGTCAGCTGCTCCAGCATGGGGACAGGCACAGGGAGAAGGCACAACTCAGATGCCAGCCTGGCTGCCGCCCAGCGAGGCAGCCGTGAGCGGGGCGGGCAGGGGGCAGCTGCTGCCTCGGCCCCGTGGAGGACAGTCAAGGACAGTCCTGGCTCCCTCCCAGCAGGTTTTAAACAAGGAGCCCCCATACAGCGAGGGCCGTGCAGTGGTCCAGGCTGTTCTACAGCGTTGGCCCCAGCTGCAGAGCTGGGTCCCCAGCAGAGCCGCAGGCTGCACAGGGACACCCGGCTGGCGGGAGAAGGGGGGGTTGCTGAGGACCGGTGCTTGCTGCAGGGGGGGATGCACTGGAGGGGCAGCTCCCTCCTGCTGGCACTGCAGCCTCTGCCTGCCCAGGGTGGCCCAGCCAAACCCTCCCTCTGCCTCTCATGGGCACCACGGGGCCTCCCAGCTGGGTCGGGGCTGCACAGCACAGCCTGATGCTGGCCCAGCAGCGCTTTCCCCAAGCTCAGGGATGTGCAGGACAGGCCTGTCCCCCTCACCCTGCCCGCAGCCCGTGCTGTCCCAGCGGGACCCATACTGCTGCAGGGGCTCATCTGCAGAGGATGCCCGAGGGGTCCCTGTTCTCCAGCCAGGCTTGGGTGTACTGAGTGTTCTGCTCACTGTGCAGTCAGGATCTGGCCCCTGGGCCTTGCCTCGGGTCTAACTCAAATCCCACCAGGCCCCCAGGACTCACATTTCGACCTATCCATTTATTCACGGGCTTCATGAGGAAGGAGGAAAGGAAGCCACTAATGTACATCACCAGGGGGATGGTGGCAATATATTTCTGCAAGAGACAAGGACAGGGAGAAGATGAGCTCTGGACCACCAGCACAGGACCACTGCCCATGTGACCTCGACACGCAGACAGGGACCTGCCCAGCGCCCACCTTGTGCAGCATCAGCGAGTTGGTCAGGTACATGGCGATGTAGGTCTGGGACAGGTTGACGATGAGCCGGGTCAACATGTAGAGCACTGCGACCTGTGAGGGGACAGCGATGGGGCAGCACTGCTCAGCCCCTGCACGCTGGAGGTAGGGAGGGCCGGCACCTTCCACGCCCAACCCCGCCACGGCACAGAGACGCGCTAAGGGGACAGCCCCTTGCTGTGGTGAGCGCCCAGTACAGCCCATCCTCACCTGCACCAGGGGCCCGTCCCGCTGCCCGAGGATGCCCAGAGCACCCGGGCAGGGCGGCAGCCCAGGACCGGCGCTGCCGGTCCTGCCCGCAGCGGTACCTGGTAGAAGGCAGGTTCCAGCAGCCAGTCCTTCCAGATCAGCAGTGGCTGCGGGAGGTTCGTAGGCTCCTTCTGCAGCAGGGACGTGCTCTCCTCCGGCTGGGGCAGCGAGCCCGGCGGGTATGGCTTCTCTTTGGTGCCCAGGTGGAAGATGAGGGAGAACACAGCCCCCAGCCCCACCACGATGAGGGACAGGTTCTGGGTGAGGCAGGGGGGGTTAGCACAGCGGTGGCCTTTGCTTGCCCATCATCCACCCCCCAGCAGTCTGCTGGATAAAGATGGGTCCCCAAAAACCCAGGGACAGCTCAGTGTAGCCCCTGCCTGATGTGAGAAGTGAGGTTTCAGGGCACTGCTGTTTCGCTGCCTCTGGTACCTCCACCATTGAGCCACATCCCACCCAGGGAAGAGAAGATCCCAGGACTGAGTTCTGCCACTTACCCGAAATATAGGGACATCCTGGATGCCTAAGTGCTCTGTGCGGTCAGGCTGGTCCACCTGGAAGTTCAGCAGGAGCCAGGCCAGGCCGTACACAGTGATATTGGCCATGACAGTGAAGGCATATCTGGGGGAGAGAGCAGCTCAGGCTGATGCAGCAGCACGAGCACAGCTCCAGGCATGGCGAGGACACCTTGACCCAAGGCTGCCCTCCAACCCAGGCACACTACAGCCAGCTTTGTACCCCGGTGTCATTGCTGAGGCGACACCTCCACGCGCACGCAGCATCTGGCCAGGCATTAGCTTTACTGGTGCACCTCCCCGCATGCCCAGTCCAAGCCTCAGGGCACGATTCGGAGGAAAACCAAGATCCCTCTGTGTCAGCCAGTCCACCTCCTCCAGTCCCAGCTCACCTCTGCACAAGGATGTCCCGATCTGCCCGACCCGCTGCTCCCCTGGCCCCAGTGTCACCCCAGCCCTGCCCCATCCTGCTCCCTGCTGCGCTGCCATCCGCGCTCGCCTGCCGGGGGAGCTTCCCCTACCGGGCAGATCACCAGGCCCTGCTCCCTCTGATAAACACCCCTTCCCGGAGCCTGATGCTGCCAGATAAGCAGCACTGAGCTGGGCTCCGTGCTCTGAGGTGCGAGTGCTGCCCGGCCTGGCCCCGGGGCCACCCCACCTAAGGGACAGCCCACCCGGGCCCACCCCACCTAAGGGACAGCCCACCCGGGGCCACCCCACCTAAGGGACAACCCACCCGGGGCCACCCCACCCGGGGCCATGCCCTGCGATCCCCAGGGGCACCTGGTGGGTCTGGTCCTCCCCTGTCAGCATCACCCTCAGGTCCCAAAGGAAAAATTCCCCCAGCCCAGGGAAGTGTCCCACAGGCTGTGTCACCAACATCCCTGGCATCAGGATGTTCCCTCCTGGCACCAAAGGTTTGGGTCACCAGCCCAGAACACCAGTGCCACTTGGACACATCCTGCAGGACGCCCACCCAGCCCAGTCCTGCTCCTGCTGTACTGAGGGTTCAAGTGTGTGACGGCAGCCAGGGGACATCAGAGCCGTGTCACCCAGGGGACCTCTCGTCACACAAGCGTGGGACCTGGCAACCACAGGGGTCAGGGGACACCCCGGTTTGGCCATGCTCACCTGAAAGCTGTGAGCTCCACCTTCTCATGGTCACCTGTCACCAGCTCGGGGATGAGGGACAGGTGGGAGATCTGTGTGGCTGCCCAGCCAAACTGGAAGATGATGATGAAAGGGAGGTAGTAGATGAAGGCTGCCCACTGCGGCGTGCTGTCCGTGCATCCCAGGCAGGGGTTGAAGATGAAGGGGAAGGACAAGAGGACGCAGGTGGTTCCTGGGAAGGGAGCGGAGCAGTGAGAGACTGCAAGCCCTGTTTCCCTGGGACCCCACCGGCTGCAGCCGGCTCAGACAGATGGACAGACACAGCCGGCCCCCTGCTAGGACAGGACGGGGGAGAGAGGTGGGACACATGGAGCCCCCCTCACCCCACCCTGCACAGAGTGATGTCCTTCCCTCTTGCACTCGGTGGCGAGACAGACAGACAGACAGACGCTTATCAGCAGACTTCTCCCCTGCCAAGTTCCCCTCACAAAGCACAGCATCGTCTCACACCTGCTCTGTCCTCCTTGAAACGCCAGAGCACAGACCCTGGCGCCTTCAGGACACGCGGTCACCGAGGGCTTCTCTGTCTCCAGTGGGCAGATAACCAGTCCCAAGGTTATCTTATCACTGTCCTGCCGCCCGCCCAAGGGCTCTGGGCTCTTGGGCTGTTCTGCGGGCGCAGGGCCAGCCCATCTGTCCCCTTGTCCTCGCTGCCCTAGGGTGGCAGAGGCAGCCCCGCTCCCTCCACGCTTGCAGAAGCCAGTGCGACGGGGGGCAGGAGCAGATCTGCCCCCACGCCAGGCCCTGGGCCACGGGAAGGTCCCAGCTGAGTCAGGGCCAGCAGAGCCAGGCTCCTCCCTTCGCCGCAGCGTGATGGCGTGGGGACGCCTGCGTGGAGCAGGCAGGGACAGGCTGGCTTCTCCCTCCCCCTTCACAAGGTTACAGAGCAGATCTGCTGAGATGCTCCACTGCTCCAGGGGCCCATGCGCCACCCTGTCACACGCCATGTCCCGCGTGTCCTCAGCTTCCCTGGGGAACCTTAGGGGAACCTGCAACTGCTTTGCCCGGTCCCCAAGGTCCCCTCTGCAGGAAACTTTGCGAGATCGTCCTGCTCTCACCCCTGAACGGCAATACCTCCTCATCATCCTCCATTCCACACGGCACAGCCACCCCGGCTGCAGGGCCGGGGCAAAGCTGTTCTCCCTGCGCCGAGGGCAGGCAGCGACAGTCCCAGCCCGGCGTGGATCCATCCTGAGCCAGGACACCCACAGGGTGCTGGTGCTGCCCTGCACCGGCTCACAGCCGGCTCTGGTGCTCCAGGAGCTCCCCGAAGGACAGGGGACTCGGGCGCGCCGTGGTGTCTCTGCCCCAGACAAGCCACCAGAACAGGGAGGGTCCAGGAAGGTTCACACCAGACCAGACCTCCTTTGACCCCTGTTACAGGGTTGTTGGTTTTAACTGAGCCCTGTCTGGAGGACGGGGGAGGCTCTGCCGTCCCCTAAGGGCTGCGAGGGACCCGCCTGTGTCCCCAGGGGAGCGCTGGGGCAGGTGCTGCGGGACCCAGGCTGCTGCAGCTTCCACCATACAGGCAGGAGACTCCGGTCACCCCCACCTCACAGCCCCCGGGGACAGGCAGTGTCACCACAGGGGCCACCCCACCGGAGCCATGCTCCTCTGGCATGGGTGTGCGAGCTGCATCCCAACACCTGTACATCCCCGTTCTGCCCAAACGAACATGGCTTCACTGTGAGTGAGAGGGATGCTGGGGACGCCCCATTCTCCCAAGTAGGTCTGTGGGAGCCCCCCAAGACCACCCTGCCCATGCCTGTGGCACCCCGGGCAGGGCAGGCAGCAGAGGGCCGGGCTCTGATCCCCTGGCCCTGCGGGCAGGATCATGGGATTCCAGGCTGCTGGCACAAGTGCCCTGGGCAGGGAGTTCGGGACAGCGCTCCCACGCTGGCTCAGACAGGCGAGGGGCTGCTCACCCTTCCCAGCCCATTGCGGTAGGAAACTGCTCCCAGAAAGAGCAGGCAGGGTCAACCCAGGGCTCCCGGCACCGCCAACCCAGCGCCGTGGTGGGGAGATGCCATTGATAACAACTCGTGGTATCTTTCCCCACCCGCCCCGACACTGCGGTTTCACAACATTTCCTCTGATCTGAGCACGAGTTGCCGACAGATGAGCTGCCCCGCTCCCACACGAAACATCTTGCCGCAGTGTGACCAAGTGTGCCGAGAGCGGTACCGGCACAACTGGTTCCAACGGGTCTGCCGGCCCCGCTGCGGTCAGCCGAGGGAGCCGGGGGAAGCCCCCGCCTTCTAAAAACCACCCACCCTCCAGGCAGGCACGCAGCCCCCAGCCCCACACCGCTGCAGCAGGCAGGGCCGGGCAGGGCGCTCTGCTCCCCGCAGCCCCTGTGCAAGTTGTGATTCAGGACTTCCCCTTCAGTGCACGCTTGCCAGCACCCAGCTGGAGCTCCGGACACTTCCCTAAATCTAGGGCGCAGATCTAGCGGACACCAAGGTAGGGGGTGAAGCTTCCCCCGGCCCAGCACCCTCCCTGACTTGCCAAGCAGAAGTCCAGGGAGACCAGCCACCTTATCTGGCTGCCATTGGGTTGCATGAAGTGGTTGGCCGAGATAAATTAGGAATCAAGATAAGAGCACCCACACTGCAACTGTCCTCTCCCTGCACCAGTCAACTCTGGGTGGGCTGACACCATGCCGTTACAGGGAGGAAGTACCGAGGGTCTTTATCTCCGGCTGTCGATAGATAATTCTTTACGCCAACTGCCCCATTCCCCATCGCAAGCTCTGCAGGGACAGGGAAGGCTCCTGTGCCAGTGTTGGCACCAAGGACCCTTTTCCAGGTCATACTCTCCCCTCAGAGAGGGACCCCAACACCAGTCTCCACCAGCTCCTGCACTTCATTGCATTTTTGACCCCAGGGCATGATGCAAGACAAGTGTCTCTTAATCATTCATAACCAAGCTGGTGGCTCCTCCACATCCCCACGGGGCCCTTACTCACCAGGCACCGTGGCTTCCCCTGCGTGGCCGGGCAGCGCTGCCTGCAGACGCAACCCCGGCACGGTCAAGGGCTCCGTGCCCCAGAGTCACCCCGGGGACAAGCGAGAGCTGCCTGGCCACGGGCCGGTCCCTCACAAACCCCCAGGCTCCCAGCAAAGTCCAGATTTTACTGAGTCTCATTTTTGCGGTAGCATCGACCAGCTAAGCACACAGCTCTCACCCCAACTTGGTGGCACCTCCATGCAGGGGGACACAGGGACACTCTGCAGCCCCCGCCACCGCACAGGTACGGCCCGCGGGACAGCGGGAGCCCCGGGCTGTGAGTGCCCAGGCAGTACCCGCTGCTGCGGGACGGGCCATTGGGATTGGGACAGTGCCCAGGCAGGATGGGGACGACGTGGTGCCCCTTCCACATCAGGGCTCAGCCTGGGGGATGCTGGAGCACCCCAGTGTCAATACACATGGGGCACCCCAGAAAAGCACCTCCCACTTCGCCCCTCTCCATCCAGGGCAGCCCAGGCACATCTCCCCCAGCCCTGCGACTGCCTGGGGCTGGTTCACCCTCCACACAGGGCACCCAGAAGAGCCCCCCAGGGCGGCCCCCCTTCCACACAGGGGCTGCTCCCTTCAGAGGGCACCCAATTCTGCTGGCCCCTGGGGCTGCCCGTCTCCATGTGGGGAGGATCCAGTCCCCACCTCATGCCACAGGGGCTGTTCCCCCCCCAGACAGGGGTCTCCAGGAAGGCTTTCTTGGGACCAATTCAGCACCCCACAAAGACTGCCCCAGGGCCGCCCATCTCTGCATGCAGAACATCCCAGTTCCCCCCTATCCAGAGCATCCCTAGGGCTGAACCCCAGCTCAGAAAGGTGCCCTGAGCCTGACCCCCCCACACACTCAGAGCACCCCAGAAGAGCAGCCTTGGCCCCATGCCCTGCAGGGCACCCCAGAAAGGCACTTTAGGACTCCTCCTGCACTCCAGAAAGTCTCCCCTGGGGCTACACATCTCCACCCAGGGCCCCTTGGAAAGGTGCCTGCGGTTTCCACCCAGGCCAGCCGGGAAAGTTGCCCCTGGGGCCATCTCCACCCAGCGCACCCTAAAAAGGCTGACCCTGCACCCCAGAAAGGCTCCCCCAGGACCACCCGTCTCTCCACACAGCGCACCCCGGTTCTCCCCCCCTCCAGAGCATCCCAAGGCTGCGCCCCAGCTCAGAAAGGTGCCCTGAGCCTGACCCCCCTCACCCAGTGCACCCCAGAAGGGCACCTCCAGGGCTGACCCCGTACCCCAGAAAGTCTCCCCTGGAGCCACCCATCTGCACCCAGGGCACCTCCGAAAGGCTCCGCCAGCGCAAGTGGGGCACCCCAGCAGAGCCCCGCACCCACCGGCCAGGTGCCAGGATTTCCTCCGCCCGTAGCGCCCGCAGCCGGTGGAGCGGTCGGTCTCGTAGCCGAGCAGCGGCGTGCAGAGCCCGTCGGCCACCTGCCCCGCCAGCAGCAGGCCGCCGGCCAGCCGGTGCCCGTAGCCCAGCACGGCGTGCAGGTAGAGCAGCAGGTACGTGAACCACAGCGAGGCGCACAGGTCGTTCAGGAAGTGCCCGGCCGCGAAGCTCAGCCTCCCCAGCAGCGGCAGCGCCGCGGCACCGGGCGCCGCTCCCGCCGCGGGCTCCGCCATCCCGGCCCGCACTCCGGCACCGGCGGCTCGGGGCGGGGCTGCGGCGCTGCCGGGCCCCACCAGCCCGGTGCGGCCCCTCGGCCGGCTCTGCCCCCCGTCCCGCCCCCTGCCCCGGGGATGATGCTCCGAGTGCTGCCCGCGAAGGCGCCTCAGCGCCAGCCCGGAGCGGGGGGCGCTGGAGGCGCCGGGATACGGGAGTCCTGGTGGTGGGCACTGGAACCGGTTGGGGGGTGCTGGGGCACTGGGACGCTGGGGCGACTGCTGAGGTCACGGGGAACTCCTGCTTGGGTGGGCACTGGGGGCACTGGGACCAGTATGGAATCATAGAATCATGGAATCATTTCGGTTAGAAGAGACAGGATCATCGAGTCCAACCATAACCCAACTTCAGCACTGCCCCATGTCCTGAGAACCTCATGTCCGTCTGTCCAACCCTCCAGGGCTGGTGACTCCAGCACTGCCCTGGGCAGCCTGTTCCAATGCCCCACAGCCCTTTGGGGAAGAAATTGTTCCCCACATCCAACCTCAACCTCCCCTGGCGCAACTTGAGGCCGTTTCCTCTGCTCCTGGCGCTTGTTCCTGGGGAGCAGAGCCCGACCCCCCTGGCTCCAAGCTCCTTTCAGGCAGTTCAGAGATCAGAAGGTCTCCCCTCAGCTCCTGTTCTCCAGCTGAACCCCCAGGTCCCTCAGCCGCTCCCATCACACTTGTGCTCCAGCCCCTCACCAGCTCTGTTCCCTTCTCTTCACTCTCTAGTCCCTCAATGTCCTTCTTATGATGAGGGACCCAAAACTGACCTCAGGGTTCAAGGTTTGGCCTCCCCAGTGCCCAGCACAATGGCACAATCGCTTCTCCAGTCCTGCTGGCCACACTGTTCCTGGTACAAGCCAGGATGCTGGTGGCCTTTTTGGCCACCTGGGCACACACTGGGTCATGTTCAGCCAGCTGCCAATCAACACCCCCAGGTACTTTTCTGCTGGGCAACTTTCTAGCCATTAGTGGGGGTACCGGAGTAACTGGAACCTCCCATTGTGTAGGTACTGGAGTGACTGGGACTAGAACCATTATGGGCAGTACTGGGATCACTGGCAACAGCATGGGGGTACTGGGGTGACTGAGACCTCTTCTTGAGTAGGTACTGGAGTGACTGGGATCAGTATGGGTAGTACTGGGGTCACTGGGACTTTGAGGTGACAAGGTCCTGCACCTGGATCAGGGCAACCCCCAGTATCCATCCAGCCTGGGGATGGAGGGATGGGGAGCAGCCCCATGGAGAAGGACTTGGGGGTGCTGGTGGGTGAGAGATCGGCCATGAGCCGCCAGGTGCCCTTGCAGCCCAGAAGCCAATGGTGCCCTGGGCTGCATCCCCAGCCCGTGGGCAGCAGGTTTGGGGGATCCTGCCCCTCTGCCCCGCTCTGGTGAGAGCCCCTGCAGTGCTGGTCCAGCTCTGGGTCCTCAGCACAGGATACACATGGAGCTGCTGGAGAGGGGCCAGAGGAGCCCCAGGAATGATCCGAGGCTGGAACAGCTCTGCTGGGGACAGGCTGAGAGAGCTGGGGTGTTCAGCTGGAGAAGAGAAGCTCCGGGGAGACCTTAGTGCGGCCTTTCCGGGGCTGATAAGAAAGATGGGGACAGACTTTTGAGCAGGGCCTGTTGTGACAGGACAAGGGATGATGGTTCTGAACTAAAGGAGGGAGATTCAGGCTGGACATGAGGAAGAAATTGTTGTCCCTGAGGATGGTGAGAGCCTGGCCCAGGTTGGGCAGAGAGGTGGTGGCTGAACCATCCCTGGAGACATCCCAGGCCAGGCTGGACGGGGCTCTGAGCAACCTGAGCTGGTGAAGATGTCCCTGTCATGGCAGGGGTGGCACTGGGGAGCTGGGAAGGTCCCTTTGACCCAAAACATTCTGCAATTCTATGGTTTTAAGATTCTACTGGCATCATGGGGACCCTCGACTTGGGTGCATGGTGGGGTCACTGGGAGCAGCATGGGGTGCTGGGATGACTGGGACCTTCCCATGTGTAGGTAATGGGGTGACTGGGACCAGTATGGGCAGTACTGGGGTCACTGGGAGCAGTGTGGGGGGAACACTGGGCTCAGTGGGACTCTGGGGTGACTGGAACCCATGGCTGGGGTCATGGGGAACTTGGTTGGGTACTAGGGTGACTGGGAGCAGTATGGTTGTACTGGGGTGACTGAGACCTCCTCATGTGTAGGTAGTGGGGTGACTGGTACCAGTATGGGTAATACTGGGGTGACTGGGTAGTGTAGTGGTACTGGGTGACTGGCACCAGCATGAGCAGCACTGGGGTCACTGAGACCCTGGGCTGAGCACTGGTATCAGAGGGACACCCAGTTTGGTGCATCCTGGGGGCACGTGGGGTACTGGGAGCGGTGGGTGAGGGTAACAGGAATCGCTGGGACAGCCTGAGGTTGGCATTGGTGTTACTGGCAGGACACTGGGTGCCGGTGGGCCCCATCACGCCGTGCCGTTGCCCTTTTAAGGCGCCGCCCGCCCCACAACACTTCCACGTCCCCACGCCGATTCTGATTGGCGGGCAGCCTGCCGCGCGCGCCTAACTCAACGTGCGCGCACGCGCCACTCTGGCCAGTCCCACCCGCTTTCCGCCGCTTACCTCTGACGTCAGCCATTCCAGCCTATCCGCGTTGGGCTGCCCGCTTACGGCTGGGCGCGGGCGGCCAATCGGAAGCGCCGAAGCGGGTGCCTAATTTACATAATAATAGAGGGGCGTGGCCAGGGGAGGAAGAGCGGCGGCGGGGCCGGGAGGTCGGGGCGGGTTCGGTCCGGGTCCCGGTCCCGCTGGGGGCGGCGGGGCGGGCGGTGTGGGGTGAGCCGGCGGGGAGCCCGGGGGTCGCGGGGGGGCTGGGACCCTGCGGGTGGGCTGGCACCTTGCGGGTGGGCTGGCGGGAGGTGCCGCCGTGCGGGGGGGGCTGTGATGTCCCCGCGGGGAGCGGAGCTGCCCCCTGGAGCTCCCAGAGCCCGCGGGCCGGTCCCAGCTCTGGCTCTGTCCCTCAGGGCTGTGGCCTCCGCGGTGCCGGTGAAGCCCCGGACCCATGGCCCACAGCGCCAAGCAGCTGCCCGCCGGGATGCTGTAAGTGTCCCCCCCGCGTCCCCCTGTCCCCTTTGTCCCTCGCTGAAGGTGGCTGGTGTTGCTTTGCAAACCTGGGGTCTGTGCGTGGTCTGGAGACCCCGCCCCGCGCCGCCCTCCCCTCCCCGCCTGCTTGGTCACTCGCGCTCCCGCCCAGCCGGGCTCCTTAGCGCAGCGGAACTGCCGTGAAAGAAGCGTCTTGGGAAATTAAGACCAACAAGGTCTTAATTGCTGTGGGTGAACCTCGTGCTGTGCCCCCGGCGCGGGGTGAGGAGGCGGCTCCGGGCGGAGGGCGGCGGGTGCCGGGGCGAACCGGCCGAGGGAGGCGCAGATAAGAGGAATCTGGCCTGGAATGACCCCACTTTTGAAAGCATCCTTAGGCACGCGAGGAATCCGGGTCGGGGAGGGGGAGGCAGGGTCCCGACGGTGCGGGTGTGGGTGCTGGTGTGTTCTGGCTCAGCGCAGTGGTGCTGTGTGGGCACCACCAGGAATATTTCGGTTGGAGCTGACACAGAAATCCGAAGGCTGGCCATGCCCGTGCGAAGCCTCAGGGATGGTTTATTCCCCCCAGAAGATGTAGAATAGGGGGTCTCACACCTTCCCGTGGGCTTGTGTGTGAATGTGGGGGGTGCAGGGCAGCTGCTCAGGCCCAGATCCACATGGGAACAGCTTGTGCTGGATACCCACTCTGTCCACCAGGGCCAGTGCAGACACAGATGATGTCCCCGTAAGGGTTGCAGAAAGGGCCCCCATCACATTAATTATGGAGGTGGCTGTTCTGGAAGATCACCTGATAGTGGTAGGTTGGGGTCTCTGAGAGGTTCTGGGTTTACACCAGGTACATGATGTGGCAAACAGGGACAGAGACTCTGGGTGCATCGCAAGCGGGTTGGGATCAGTTTGCTTTTGGGACACTGTCACATTTTCTTTTTTTGCTGGGGTTTGTGCTTGGCCCTGTGTTAACTACTGCATCCTGTGACCTGGATAAAACCCAAATGAGCGCTGTTTTCTGCGGTGCTCAAGCCATTTGTGGCATCAGAGAGCGAAGCGTGTGAGCGAGACACGGGGTCTGCTGTGGGATGGAGCCAGCGGAAGGGACCGGGGAGCCCCAGGGTGATGCTGCAGTGGGGCTGCGTGTGCTCAACCATGGCAGGGAGGCTCTGCTGACCTGGGTGCTGGACACGTGTCCTGTGCTGAAGGCAGATGCTGGTCTGTAAAGACGAGGCAGCAAGTTAGAGAGCAGGAGCCGGGGCCACCAGCCCCATGTTGGAGCCACTCGGTGCGTCTCGGTGGCGGCGCAGGTGGTAGGAACCTGATGGAGCGGTTGTGGCTGGAGCAGGTTGGGCTGGTGACAGCGTCCTGCCCTCATCCTTTGCCTTGAGGGTTCTCCTCATCCCTGGCAGCGCCTGTCCAGGGTGTGGGTGACGCCTGGAGCCAGGATCCAAACCCCTGCAGCTCCTCCACCCTCGCAGAGGAGGATCGGCTGGTTTGTGCTGCTGGGGACTCCTCTCTGAGGTGTGTGCCCAAGCCCTGGTGGCGCTCGGGGATCTGACCATTGCCATTACCTGCGCCCAAGAGCAGCGCTGGCTGCTCCTGGCCCTGCTCAAATGTCACTGAAAGGCCCCAGAGTTGTCACTGGACCTTGGGGCGCCTTTTGTATGCCCAGGGCTGTTCTGCTTGAGCCCCATCACTTAACCGTGGCCTCCCCTCGCAGGGGAACGGGCTGCAGGGCTGGCAGCGGGTCTGGGGGCTGTTTGGGTGGGCGGGAGCCGGGGGATGTGTTGCTGTCAGTCCCAGGGTCTCCCAGCCCTTTCTGACGGCCGCGCTCTGGCTGCAGACACGCCACGGGCAAAGCTCAGCATGGAAACTTCCTGGTGGCCATCAAGCAGGAGAAGGGAGAGTCGGCACGGGCGAGCAGTGAGAAACCGCACGGCGAGGAGGAGGTGAGCTCCGGTGTCCGTGTGCCCCCATGCTCCCTGCAGCGGGGTCTGTGCTGGGGCTGTCCCTGTGCTTGCCCTTTGGTGGCTGTGGCCACGGCCCGAGGAAAGGCCCAGACCTTCCCTGGTGGGACGGGAGGCCCAGGCAGGCCGTGCTCGGGTGTCCTGCCAGCGCCGTGACCCTTGCTGGGTTGTCCCTTTCCCTTCGCTGGGTGCCAGCCGGTGAAGAAGAGGGGCTGGCCCAAGGGCAAGAAGAGGAAGAAAATCCTTCCCAATGGCCCAAAAGCCCCCGTGACGGGCTACGTGCGTTTCCTGAATGAGCGGCGTGAGCAGATCCGCACGCAGCATCCCGACCTGCCCTTCCCGGAGATCACCAAGATGCTGGGGGCTGAGTGGAGCAAACTGCAGCTTTCGGAGAAGCAGGTACCGGCCCCCAGGAGAGACCCCCCGGGGCTGGGCAGCACGTGCACTCTGGAGCCCGTGCCCCAAACCCCTTTGCTCCCTGCCCGGCTGCAGCTCCGCAAAGGGAGCTTGTCCTGGTACCGTCGGGCTGGAGAGCTGGAGCTGGGCCTGAGCGGTGGGGGGGTCAGTAGCCCCCCAGGGGCCGGGCCAGGCTGAGGACCCTCTGTGACCGCAGCGGTACCTGGATGAAGCGGAGCGGGAGAAGCAGCAGTACATGAAGGAGCTGCGGGAATACCAGCAGTCAGAAGCCTACAAGATGTGCACGGAGAAGATTCAGGAGAAAAAGATCAAAAAAGGTTGGTTGTGGGAGCCGCGGCTGCTGGTGGCGCCGCCGGGATGCAGCCAAGTGCTGCCAGAACTGCCCGGGGACGCTGGGCTGGCTCCTGGGGTAACCCCCTTCCTCCTTCCCAGAGGACGCGGGCTCTGCGGCAGTGAACACCCTGCTGAACGGGCATCCACACAAGGTAAGGGCCCAGCAGCTCTGCCTGTGTGTGGGGAAACTGAAGCCCAAGGCACCGCTGGGTTTGGCCTGTGGGAACTGGGCTGGCTGCAGGTTTGGGCAGAGGGCGACTCACGGGTTGTGCTTCAGGGCACCAGCTTCTCGTTGAAGCGGAGCCTGGAGTGGCAGGAGGCAGTGAGTAGCCATCCTCTGCCTGTCCTGCCTGCCCAGGCAGGGCCGCCCATTTCCCCATCCCTGTGCCTCCTGTCCCCTGCGGTGGGCTCAGCCCCGCCTGATGTGTCCCCTCCTGTCCCCCAGACTGGTGAATGCAGTGACACCTTCTCCACCTTCGATGTACCCATCTTCACGGAGGAGTTCTTGGACCAAAACAAGGGTGAGGGTCTGGGTGGGGGTGGGGACGGCTGCAGCAAGTGATTGCTGGCGGCCCGGTGGGACCGTGGCTGGTGCTGGGTGCCAGATCCAGGCTGGGAAAGGTCCCTGGTGAGGCTGGATCGAGGGATCAGGGGTCGGTGACGCTGAGTCTCTTGGAAGAGCTGTGGCTGGGGAAGGGGTTGGGTTTGGGATGGGGCAGGGAGTCCGAGGGGCCACCCTTGCTGACACCATGTGGTCCCGGTAGCCCGGGAGGCCGAGCTGCGGCGCCTGCGGAAGATGAACACGGAGTTCGAGGAGCAGAACGCCATCCTGCAGAAGCACACGGAGAGCATGAACTGCGCCAAGGAGAAGCTGGAGCAGGAGCTGGCCCAGGAGGAGCGGCAGACCCTGGCCCTGCAGCAGCAGCTGCAGTCCGTGCGACAGGCCCTCACCGCCAGCTTCGCCTCCCTCCCCATCCCTGGTGAGTTTGGGGCAGCCGTGGGGACCAGCGGGTGCGGGCACCTGGTGGCCACATGGAACAGCCCTGCTGAGACAAATGTGTGGTGATAAATGCTCATTTGATGAGGCAGGATCCTAGAGCATTTTGGGGGCCTCTCCAGGGAGCCCAGGGATGTGACAGCTGGTTGGTTCCCCTGTGATTGGGTAGGGTGGGCTGGGAACTGTCCTTATCTCGAACCGCAGTCACAGCTGCACCCACAAGGCAGAGACGAACCAAAATCCTTTTGTTCTTGGGTGACACAAGGTACCGGCTCTCTCCTGCTCCAGCGTGTGGCACTTGGTGTTCAGGGTCCCTTCCCCAAGCACCAGCATGCTGGGCAGGGCTGGATGGGGACTTGCTGGCCCTGCTAACTGGGCTGCTGCCAACAGGCACTGGGGAAACACCCACGCTGAGCACTCTGGACTTCTACATGGCTAAACTGCACAGCGCCATCGAGAGCAACCCGCTGCAGCACGAGAAGCTGGTGGTGCGCATCAAGGAGATCCTGTCCCGGATAGCCAGGTGAGCTGGGCAGTGCTGGCCGGAGCTGCTGCGCAGAGGCCATCGTGTCGTGGCGAGCGCTGGGACCACTGGGTCAGGGTGGGTGATGGGAGTCGAGCGGGGAAGCTGTGGGAAGAGATGGGCTCAGCGCTGCTCCGGGCAGTTGGAGGAGAGAGAAGCCGACCCCCCGGTCCTTCAGCCTCGCCTCCCTCTTCAGCGAACACTTGTGAAGAGGACCAGTCCCTCCCGGAGCCTGGGACCAGCTGGACCATGGCACTGTCCCTTGGAGCTCACGCAAGGGACAGTCTCTGCTGGTGGTCTGGCTGCTTCCCCTCCACCCCATGCACCTCACTGGAGAAGGGGGCTGGACCCTCCACCCGATGCGGCTGCACCATCTCTGTGGACCTCAAGCTTCAAGGGACCAAGCGGTGACAGGGCTGAGACCCCAGCTGACACGGTGCTGGGCGAGGTGCTCAGCCATGAGCGTGAGCGTTCCCCTGCCCTGCTGTGAGCTCCCCAGCTCCTGCAGCCCTGCTCCCCTGAACCAGAGCCTCCTCCAGGGCTGGCTGGTGGCAGAGGTGCCTGTGGCTCACCGGCCTGGAGTGGCCTGGGGGCTGCTGGTACCATGTGCCCTGGGAGCCCCTGGGGCTTGGTACTGCCTCCTGGCCCCTACATCAGCCTGGGGAGCCTTGTGGTTCCCATCCCGCAGCGGGTGAGGTGGCAGGTGTCCTTCCTCTCGCTTTATTTAATCTTCCCGCTTCCCCTCACTGCTCCCTGTGGTGCCGTCACCTCTCCTTCCGCACTCCCTCGGGACCAGGCAGGGCCGCTCCTGCCCTCTGCAGCGGGGAAGGCAAAAAGAATCTTGCCGGAGGGGGAAGCTGGGACAGACCCCTGCTGCCCCCAGCTTTCGGCTCCTGCCTCCCCGGGCCCATCCTGCACTGTGGGACCACTGTGGTGGCAGCCGTGTCCTGGCTGTGCTCTGCTGGGCTCGACCTGTCTCTATCTCTGACTCTGTAATTAGAGAGTATCTTATTTTCTTACTACCACCATGTTGATCGGGCTCTGGGTTTAACTCGGGGCTGGTGTGCGACTGTTCGTCTCTCCCCTGTGAGGTCTGTGCTTTGTAGATGAGTCTCCTGGTCGCCATCTCCTGGTGGCTGCTTGGGATGGAAATGGGAGCAAATAAACGTGGGAGAAAGAACATGCCCGGGCTCCGTGTGTTCATGCTCAGAGACGGCTTCCGCGCCACTCCCGGGCCCTTTGGGGTGTGGAGCAAGGGTGAGGAGCCCGAGCTGCAGCCCCAGCTGTGAAGGGTGCGATGGAGCCGGCTCGGTGCCGGCTGCTCTCCCACCTCCAGCCGGGCCAGGGCCCCTGTGCCAGAGCTCACCCGATCCTGGTGGTTACCTGCACTGCCGGATCAGGTTCCCGGGTGCAGGGATCACCTTACGGCCCAACCGGCAGCCAGCGCCATGTATAATTCAGCAGCGCTGGCAGCGCGATGCGGCGGGCGGGCAGGCGCAGGCAGGCCCGGGAGGGCAGCCCCATGGAGAACGGTGTGGGGCAGGAGCCGGGGACCCCCGAGCCACCCGCCGCCGGGGGCGTCCCAGCCCCGCGCCCTCCCTGCGCCCGCCCCAGGCTGGTGTTTCACACGCAGCTGGCCCACGGCAGCCCCACGGGGCGCATCGAGGGCTTCACCAACGTCAAGGAGCTCTACGTCAAAATCGCCGAGGTCTTCGGCATCTCGCCCACCGAGGTGAGGGGGCTGCGGCTACTGGGGCACGGGGAGGAGACTTCGCACCCAAAGGGGGGGTGCAGACCCCATGGCACTGTTGTGCCCGGCCTTCCAGTGGGTCCCTAGCTGCTTGCGAATGCAGGCCCCCCAGATGACCCAAAAAAGAGCATTTTAATTTCAGGGCTGTCTCATCTCCTCTGAGGAATGGTTGTGTGTGTGAGGGGGGTTCTGTGCCTCAGTTTTCCCCCAGCACAAGGGCAGGGAGCTGCGGCCGCCTGTTCCCTGGCTCATGGCAGCTGCTGCGTAACCTGGAGCTGAGGGAAAGGTGCAGAGGGATGGAGCAGCACTGAGTGCCCCAGACACTTCTGCTCCAGCAGCACCCAGGCCTGGCCAGGTCCGGCCATGGCTGGTTCCTGCGCTGGCACCGCCAATGCCCCCTGCCCTGCCGGGGTGTCCCCAGCCCCTACTGACGGAGTTCCCCACGGCAGATCCTCTTTTGCACGCTCAACACGCACAAAGTAGACATGCAGAAGCTGCTGGGGGGACAGATCGGCCTGGAGGACTTCATCTTTGCCCACGTCCGGGGTGAGACGAAGGAGGTGGAGGTGACCAAGACAGAGGACGCACTTGGCCTCACCATCACAGACAATGGGGCGGGCTACGCTTTCATCAAGGTGAACCCTATCCCACGGGGCTGCGCTGGGGCCGGGGCAGCCAGGGGGCTGTGGCTCTGCAGGGTGACATCCCCTCCTGTCACCTCATCCCTGGGACCAGGCTCATCCCCGATCCCCCTGCCCCAACTCGTCCCCACCTGGGTCCACCCTGGCCCTGGGGGTGTCTGCAACCACGGTGCAGTTTGGGGGGGACCCTCCGTGCCTGATCCAGTTGCTAAAGGCCATGGAAGCACAGATGTGGTTTTATGCGGGGATGGGATGGGGGCTCTGTCTGCCTGTCCTTCCGGTGGTGCCACCTTGTTGTGTGTCCCCCGTACCCCTGCATGGTCCCCAGAGAATCAAGGAGGGGAGCATCATCAACCGCATCCAGACAGTGTGCGTGGGTGACAGCATCGAGGCCATCAACGACCAGACCATCGTGGGCTGCCGGCACTACGAGGTGGCGCGGATGCTGCGGGAGCTGCCCCGGGCTCAGCCCTTCACCCTCCGCCTGGTGCAGCCCAAAAAGGCTTTTGGTGAGCTGTGGGGGTCCCCCTGCTCTTGCCCTGGGGGATCCTATGGGGTGGCCAGTCCCTGTGACCCTGCAGCCCCCTCCACAGCGACCAAGTGCCCCCCAGGGCCCAACACCTCCCATGTGTACCCCTGCCCTGCACCCCCACCCTGTGTGTACCCGCAGTCCTGGGGCACCCCTGCATGGCACCCATGTGAGCTCTCTCCGGGGGGTTCCAACACCTGCTGTTCTCCCCTGCCCTGTGTGCGCTGTCTTGGGCACCCATGAGCGCCCTGTAACTGGGTGCATCCCCCCCAAGGGTGTCCCTTACACCCTCACTGTCTGTGAGAACCCCGTACCCACGCAGGGCTCACCCTGGGGTGCTGGGGCTGGGTGCTGGGGCTGGATGGGGGCCAGCGGGGCAGGAGGTGCCAGGCCCTGCCTGTGCCCTCACCACGGGGTGCAGACATGATCGGGCAGAGGACACGGAGCAGCAAGTCCCCATGCGAGGGCAGAGTGGCCAGCGGGAAGGAAACGCTGCGGCTGCGGGCGCAGGGCCCAGCCACACTGGAGGAAGGGGTAAGACCCCCCGGAGACACCCCCGAGACCCCCCACCCTGAGCCCATGGAGGCTCACACCATGCCCAGGGTGGGATGAGCATCCCTGTGCCCCTGGGTGAGCCCTGCACTGTGCATCTATGGGCTTTGGGGGAATGGGGGGGTCCCTGGGCTGTGCCCCCACCCCCGACACCCCCCAGCTGGGAATCCGGTCCCCCAGCCCAGCGCGTTGGAGGAAGAAGCCGCCTGCCGGGTGGACGACCTGCTGGAGAGCTACATGGGCATCCGCGACCGCGAGCTGGGTGAGCAGTGGGGCCGGGGGCCCGTCCTGGACCCACCCCCCGCCACTGACCGCCTCTCCTCCTCCACAGCCTCAACCATGGTGGAGGCGGCCAAGGAGAGCCCCGGTGCGGCCCAGCTGGCCCGTGGCTTGGACTCGGTGCTGGGCGAGTTCGCTTTCCCCCAGGAGTTTGTGGCTGAGGTGTGGGCAGCCGTTTGCCACCCCAGTGGGGCGCAGGAGTAGCTGGGGGTGGCGGTGCCCCTGCCCATGTCCCCTCCCCACATCCCCACCCTGCCTGAGCCTGGTTATGCTGGTGGGGGGGGCCCATTCTCCCCTGTGCCCCCTCCTGAGCTGCACCCAGGTGTGTCCACTGGGTTGGGGGGGCCAGCGGGGCTCCCAGCCCATCCTCCCCCAAGGGCCCCCCTCACCCCCAAAACATGGCAGGAAGCGGCCGTGGCTCATTAAAACAGAGACTGGAGGAAAAGGGCTGTTGCTCCATCTGGCAACAGGACTGGGCTCCCCCACGGTTCACCTGGGTGTTCATGTTGGCACAGAGGGCTGCACAAGCTGTGTTTTATTGGGGGGTGTCACTCAGATGGGGACGGGGTGGGGGAGCGGCCCTGTGTCCCCACCACTGCCTTGGGTACTGGGATCGGGCCGGGGGGAGCCCATGGATGGTGATGGGAACCATTAATTAATGCGGAGCGGGGTGGGATTGGGGGGCCGTGGCTCGTCCCCCACCCTCGGTGCCTGTCCCCAGGAGCTGCTACTGCAGCACCGAGTCAGCCGTGAGCTTGCGGCGCAGGGAGGGGTTGAGGACGGGGTAGAGGGACAGGATGGAGGGCCGGGGGCGCAGGCTGGGGTGGATGCGCTGCAGCACCGCCCGTCGGAACAGGATGTAGACCCAGGGGTCCAGGATCTGGTTCCAGGTGACCATGCGGATGTAGATGAGCAGCATGTTCTGTGTCTGCGTGGGCAGCAGGCGCACCTGGCCGCGGGCTGGCAGCTGCTGCAGGACCGTCTGCACGATGAAGATCTGCCGGGGGAAGGGGGGGCGTCAGCAGAGTGGGGTCCACGCAGGGGCCACGAGCTGCCCCGCGGGGGAGGAGATGATGAGGGTCCAGGCTGGGCGTGGAGGCTGTTGGAGAGGGGTCCCGGGCTGGTTTGGGGCACCCGCTGTGCATCCCAGCAGTTCTGAGCCCCAGGGCCCACCACGATGGTGCCAAGTCAGGGTGCAGGGTGGGGGGGGACACCCCCAGACCCAGGGCCTCACCAGGAGGGACATGGGGCAGGGGGTAACGCACCGAGACCTGGGACCTCACCAGGCAGAGCACGGGGGAACAGCAGGACCCAGGAGGGACATGGAGGGGGAACAGCAAGAGCCGGGGCCTCACCAAGAGGGGCATCCAGCAGATGGTGGCGATGATCATGATGCCCACGAGCTGCACCATCATCTCCACCTCGCTGTCCCGACGCCGCTGCACGGACTCCCGGTCATGGTAGACACGGCAGAGCGTCACCACGCTGACTGTGTTGAAGATGAAGGAGAGCAACACGGAGAAGATGCCCAGCAGGGCGAAGAGCAGGCAGAAGACGATGTTGCCGGTGTCGGGCAGGAGGGTGAGGAAGCACCAGGAGCCGGGGTACTGCAGCGTGTACCGGCCCAGCCCCAGCACCGGCAGCAGCCCCAGCAGGCAGGAGAAGCCCCACACCAGCCCCACGATGGACCAGGCACGGCGCTTGGAGATGCTGGTGGAGCGGGAGAAGGGGTGGTTGATGCCGAAGAACCTCTCGCCGGCCATAGTGGCCCCCAGCAGCAGCGGACACTGCCCGAAGAAGACCATGGAGAAGCCAAGGAAGTTGCAGAGGTGGCAGCCAGGGTCCACCTTGGCCCAGGAGAACTTGATGAAGTGGTAGGGGATGATGACCGAGGCCGTCACCAGCAGCCCCATGAAGTCCGTGACCACCAGCCCGCAGAGGAAGACGAGGAAGGAGGAGCGGGCCCGGCTGGACAGCTGGCGGGAGGAGCTGAGCAGGACGCAGAGGGCAAAGAGGTTGGAGCAGAGGCCGATGAGGCCGAAGGTGGTGGAGAACCAGGGCGAGGTGATGCTGTTCTGCACGCTGTGGCGGCCATCGGTGGCATTGAACACGCCAAAGCACCTGGCTGCGCTGCTGTTGGGGGGCTCCGTGTCCCCCCACCCCATCCTGCTCCTTCCAGAGGTTTCAGGCGCCCTCCTGGCTCTGCTCCATGGTGTGTCCCCCACTGGTGCCACCACCGATCCTGCCTTGCCCTGTGGGGACAAGGAGGGAGGTTCAGGGCCGGTGCCCCATGGCCAAGCTCACCCATCACCCACCCTGAGCCTGCGCCCATGGCCAGCGGTGGGGACACCGCAGCAGGACTCGGCACATGCCGGGCTGGTGCTGCTCCAGGCACGAGGGGCCCAGCCCCAGCCCTGCAGCTGGCCGGGATTAACCGTCCCCGGCTGCGCGCCACGTGCGGCTGCTGCCGTGAGCTGTAATCTGGCGTGGTGGGTGTTCGGAGCCGCGCGGCACCGGCGGCTCGGCTCTGATAGTGCTGAACATGGCCGGACGCCCCCGGGGCCATCTGCGCTGCGGGAGACTTGCTCTGAAGTACGGGACGTGCAGGAACAGGGTGGCTGCACTGGGGCCTGATCCTGACACCCCACTCCATCCCTGCGCCTCCCCTTCCGCACCCACGGCTCAATGGGGAGAGGGCATGTGCTCGCAGTGCAGTGGGGAAACTGGCGCCAGCTGGGACATCCATGCCTGGAGCTGCATCCCCGGCACCGGCACTGCCGCCAGCCCACAGCCACGGGCCGTGCAGCTGCCTGCATGTGTGACGTCCCTGTTCTGCCCCACCGCACCTGGAGTGAAGGGTTTGTCACCGGCATGTTGGCCTGGTGACGGTGGCAGGGGCACGAGGACAGCTGTGGCCATGGGCAGCGTGGTCAATGCCATGCTGCCTCCATCGCTAATTAGTCCAGGCTGCGAACAGGGTGATGGGGGCTGGGCTGAGGCATTGGTGACAGCGGGGATGGGACAGCCCGGGGCTCAGAGCTCCCACAGGGACCAGACCCTGCTCCTGGGGCCCATTTCTCCAGGCTGTGATTGTCCTTGCCTCCCGTCTTCCCACTCCCTACACCACTGGCTGACATTGTCCCCAGGCTGGTGGCCCCCATGGGATGCCCAGTTGTATCCCAACCCACCAGCTCTGCAAAGACTCTGCTGTGGCACCCCGGCCGTGGGGCTCCTGGCACCTCTGTGTCCCCCTCCCGCAGGGTGGTACTGCCACCTGCCCTACATGCCTGGCCCCAAGCCAAACCTTGTGCCAAAGCCGGTGGCTGGTCGTGCTCACTCTGTGTCCCCATGTCCCGCGTGAGCCTTTTGCTGCATCCTGCAGCCTGGCACCCCCCACTGGCCACCCCGTTCCTGGCCCCCAGTGGGAGCGTGGCCGCAGGGCCAGGAGCCGCCACGCACACCCACAGCATGCGCTGATCCCACAGCTGGGACGGGGCCAGGCGTTGCAACATCCCCTCCAGGGAGCATCCAGCCTGGGGGTGCTGACACCCATCTGCCCGCTGCACCGCTGGCCCCACGGCTGCTGGAGAGCGGGGAAAGGGCTGGGGTGGCCGCAGGGGCATGTCCCCATCACCGCCCCGTCCTCGCACAGGCGGCTGGCGGGGCGCGGTGGTGATTCACTGCCACGGCGCGAGGATGGCCCCGTGTTTTTCCATGAGACAAGAGAGAAAACTTGCTGCTGTTTGTTTTCTCCAGTCCCCAAGGGATGGCGGTGGTGGCCCCAAGGCGCCAGTCCCCTCGAGACATATAGTATGGCCTCAGTGTGGTGGCTCCAGGTCCCCAAGGAACTGCCACCTTTTCCTGTGTCCCCTGGGATTTCCCTCCCTGAGGGGTGGCACATTCTGTCCCCCCACCCCACAGCGATGCCACCTGGGCGCCACAGGGACTCACAGACACAGATGTTCTTGGCTGCCAACCTGCTCAGTGTGGCAGGATCCGACCCCTCTCCCCACAGTGTCCACAGGAGGGATCTCCCCGCGGTGCCACCGTGACTGGGCAAGGACGCAACAGCCACAGCAGCTCCGTGCCCCAGTCCCCCATCCCCTCCCTGTCCCCCCTTCCCGCCCCAGTGCAGCCAGGACTCGGACCCTCACCTGCCGCTCGCTGCTGGCAGGGACAGGGACACTGGGGCTCTGCCCCAGGACCAGCTGCAGTGCTGGATGGGGCTTGGAGATGGTGCTGCCCCACAGAGCTGCCTCGGCCGCCAGCCTGGACCCACGCAGCACTTACAGGGAATCAAATATTAAAGAGGGGCCACTTAGTGCTGGCACAGCTGGGAGTGAGTGGAACCCCATATGCACCAGAGCAAACCAGAAGCACTTAAGGCAAGGGGATCGTGTGCGGGCTCCTCACTCACCGTCTCCCCCCATTGCCGGTGCTGCCACAGGAGGATGCGCGTGGGGACAGCAGGAGGAGAGACCCTGAGCCCGTGCCCCTGCTGAGCCCACACGCCTGGGTTTGGGCTTACGAGACCTGGTAAAACCCTCTCCCAGGGAGATCACGGGGGATCAAGGGTTTGGCATGAATAAAGGCAAAGGGTGCCCGGACAAAGTCCCAGTGGAGCGGTGCTGTCTCCAGAACGGGCTGCTGGAGGCTGCGGTGCTGCCAGCAGCGACAGGGACCAGTGCGGGCGCTAATGATGTTCTTGGCACCGTGCGAGCCCGTGGGCCAGCGTCACGCTGTGGATGCACCGCGGGCTGCCCGGGCTGTGCTGGGCGCCGCTTCCTGCCCCGGCCACATCCGAGGCCAGCAAGGGAAAGGCGAGAGGCTGATGGGAGCGCAGGAGGCTGCTCCTTATCAGTGCAGCTCCCTCCCCAGCTCATTGCTTCCCCAGGCGTCCTCGGGCAGGGCTGGGCTGGCAGGATCAGGCTGGGGGGGCTGGGACCCGAGGGACCTGCAGAGGGACCCCAAACTGGGCAGCAGCAACTCCCCCAACACCCCACATGCCCCTTGGTCTGGGCTCTGCCAGCCGTGACGTGGCATTTGGCCGCAGGGTGGCTGTGCAGAAGATGCTGCAGGACATTTGCATTTGTCCGTTGTGTGTCCAGTGTCTCCTCTTTGCTTGCTGGACCTCTCCAGTGACAGCCACCTGCCCTTACAGGACAAGGACTTTCTCTGCAGTGTCCCCTCTGCCTCTGCAGCCTGATGTCCCTTGTGCAGGTGGTCCCATGGGACATCATCGGGTACCGTTTTCCCTGCCAGGGGATGTGGTCCCACGGCCAACGGCCTCCCAGCCTGATGGTCCCTGGGCAGCAGATCAGCTTGAGGCCATCGGCTGTGAAGGGAAAGGCAACCGCCACATCATGGGTATGGGCACCTGGCCTGGCCTGGAGCAGGGACCTCCCCAGGGCAGAGGACACTCATGGGAAGCAGTGGCACACCTGTAGGCATGGTGGCTGTCCCCACCGGTCCCGCTGTAGCCCATAGCAGACGCCCCCAACCCACTCACTCCCCGGGCTGGCTTCGGGGACTGTTAACACAGTCCCTGTCCCATCTTGTCCCAAGCCGTCTCTGGGGTCCTGCACAGGGCAGGCGGTGGCGGTTGGGGTTGCCCTGGGCACCCTTGAGTGCCGGAGCTGGGAGCCACCAGCGCCGTGTCCCCGAGGGGGCAGCAGCCACCCCCCCAAGCCCGGCTGCACCTCCAAGGCTTCGAAGCTGTCGCTGGGCCGCCCCAAACTGTCCCTTTCCCTCGGCCGGGGGAGCAGCGGGCGGGGGCGGCCGGGGCTGTGCCGGGAAAGCGGCCCGGGCCCGGGAAGCCCCGAAAGCAGGTCCTGGTGCCGGGGGGGACCCTGGGCCGTGTCAGCCCCGGACACCCGGCTCAGGGCACAGGCAGCCGGCGGGGAGCGGGGGCACCACGTCCCCCTTTTCCTTCCCTCCGTGGGGGTCACCGCTTTCTCCCCCGCGGCAAAACGCCGCAGCTCTTCGGGGTTCCGTGCCAACCGGGCGGCCCAGCCCTGACCGCCCGGGCAGCCCGAGCCCCGCGCAGCCCCGCGGTCCGCCCGGCCCCTCCATCACAGGCTCGCCCTCCGTCCATCCCAGCGCTGCCGTCCGTCTGTCCATCCCCCTCCGTCCGTCCAGCCCAGCCTTGTGGGCTCTTTGTGCTTCCCAGCTCCTCCGGCCGCTGCCCCCGCGCCCCGGGCCGCGCATCCCCCAGCAGACCCCCCGCCGCCCCCGGTCCTACCTCGCTGCCGGCGGGACCCACCCGGCGCGGCTGAACCGAGCCCAGCCCAGCCCCGCTCCGTTCGGCTCAGCTCGGCTCGGCCCAGCCCAGCCCAGCCCCGCTCCGCTCGGCTCAGCTCGGCTCGGCGCAGCCCAGCCCCGCTCAGCTCAGCTCGGCTCGGCTCAGCTCAGCTCAGCCTGGCTCGGCTCAGCCCGGCCCCGCGGGAGGGCGGGGGAAGGGCCGGGCTCTCAGCCCCCTCCGGCCCCGCCCTGCGCCCCCTGGAACCGGCTCCAGCCCCGCACCGGCTCCCCCTCCACCCCGACCACCGAGCCCCATCGCCCACCTCCTGCCCGGGCCCGGCCGCACCGGGCTGCACCCCAAACCCCCGTACCACCCTCGCTGCGGACCCCCGGGCCGGCACCCAGAGCCCCCCGGCCCCAGGACGCCTCGGAGGCGGCAGCACCCAGGGGTGGGACAAGGGGCCGCGTCCCCCGGCCTCACCTGGCCCCGCTCAGCTGTGAGAACGGGCTGGCGCTTTGGCACCCCGACCCCACAACACCCGGCTATATTTAGCGGGGCCGGGCTCTTATCCGGGTTACTCATTTGTTTACCCAAGCTGGATTCCTGCGTCTGGAGGGGGGGTCAGTCCTGTGGCCATCGCCATCCCAGCGGACCCGCATCAGCCCAGCTCCACCGGGCTGGCACCACGGCGGGGCCTCCGCCTCCAGCCCCTGGGGATGTCGCTGCTGTCCCCCTCAGCTGGCCCTGAGACCTGGGCATGGGGTGGCAGCAGATACTGGAAAAAGGGTGGAGAAGGGCCAAGGGGCCACACAGACATGAGCTGGTGCCCCCCAGGGACCCACAGCCCTGGCCACCCCTGCCCCAGGGGACATGGCCAGATGCAGCCTGGGGTTTTTTGCACACTGGGGGTTTTCCCAGCCCAGCTGCTCTGAGCTCAGTTTGTCACCAGTTTGTCACTGAAGCTGCCAGGATAGCCTGTTCCCAAGCACTGTCCTGAGGCGTGGGAGCCGCAGGCGGGGACGTGGCTGCGTCCACTGCTGCTCTTCGTGCTCTGCCAGTGGAGCAGAGCCCACGCCTGGCACCGGCGGCTCCATCGGGCGCTGAAGCATCGGGGGCGTCCAAGCCCATGGGTGACACCGTGCTGTCCTGTGCACCCCGCAGCTCGCCATGGCCCACGAGGCCGGGGCCTGGGAGTGTCCGGGCAGTGCTCAGAGACCTGAGCAGGAGGTTCTCTTGACACTGCCTTGGTGTGGAGCAAGGACTGTCACAGCAACAGCCCGGGAGGAGGGTGGTGGTCAGAGCGGGGGGCAGGCTGCAGAGCCAGGATGCAGCTGGGCCCGGTGAAGGGAGTGTGGCGGGAGCAGGAGCCCCACGGAGAGCAGAACCCACTGAGCTGCCGGGTGCGGATGCTGCTCGGGTGTGTCGACCCTCCCGCCGCCCTGGCACAACGTGCAGCTGCACCTGCAGAGGATGTGGGCACAGGGGTGTCACAGGCAGCTCTGCACCGACCTGCCACCCCCGGCATGAACGTGGCTGAGCTGCCGCCACCGGCTCTGGGAGCAGAAAAGAGCTGTGCCTGCCAGCCCAGCCCGGGCTGCACGGTGGCAAATGAGACAGAGGAACGTAACTGGCTCCCCCTTAAAGATGAGGGACATGTGGAGCAGAGCTCTGAGAGCCGCCAGGGCTGGAAAAAAGCATCCTGAGCTTAGGCAGCTTCTGAACCGGGCACGGTGGGCGCCCGGCAGCGGCAGCTCCCAAGGTTCAGGCTCTTGTGCTCAGTCGGTGGCTCTGGTTGGGGGATGGCTTAGCTGGGGATGCAGGGAAAAGGCAGTGCCTGGGGGGGGACACGGACCCTGTGCAGGCAGGAGACACAGCGGGACACTTTTAGGGTAGCTCCCCCACATGTGTGTCCTGGAGGGAGAGGGGCAGTGGGCAGCGGGCTCTGCAGGCAGCTGAGCAGCGAGGGCACCCAACCGCTGCCTTTGGGGTTTGGGTTTTTTCCCCATTTCCTGCAAAGCCATCCCTGGCCGGGCATTCACACGCTTCCTGTGCCGAGCTCAGCCCCCAAAACCCCCCTGTGCTCAGTGGCTTTAAATAACCCACCGGAAGGAGAGGCCAGGGGACGCGTCCTGGCACAGCCACTGGCCCAGGGATGTCCGGTAGGATGGGGAGGGGGCACCCGCGTGTGGGGCTGAGGCAGTTGGGGGTCACCCCAGCCCCCGTCCCCAGGCAGGTTGTGCCCCATGCCGTGTGGGTGACCGTGGGAGCCTCCTGAGCACGAGTCCCATGGCATTGCAGGGCTGGATCCTGCCAGCGGTGCTGAGAGCAGACGGATGGGACAACCCTCCCGAGCTCTGGGGGAAACGGCAGCCGTGGGGCAGAGAGAGCCCCCACTCAGCTGCGCTGGCTCTGCCACGGTGCTGGGGGCCTGGGCAGCCCCCGAGCCCCTCCACCACAGGGCTGCACCGGGAGCAGGATGCAGGGAGGCCCATAGGGAGGAAACAACCTTGCTGCAGTATTTCAGGGCCGAGACAGAGGTTTCCTGGAGGCTGCGCTGCCGGGTGTTACTCATGCACCGGTATCTCCTGCTCCCTCAGCACAGACAGGGACACCCCAGGGGTCAGAGCCTGGTGGGGATGGGCCACGAGGGGTGATCCCAGGAGGGTGCATCCATCACCCAGGAGTGACTGACGCCAGCGAGTCCCAGCTCAGCCCTGAAGCACTCGCCAAGGTGCCCCGAACCCCCTGAGCATCGCTTGAGGCCCCCAGGGACCCCCACCTCACGCTGGGGTTCTGGGGAATGTGGCTGCCCCAGCCCCTGGGAGCAGGAGCCGCCTGGGCACAGCGTGGGAGGGACCACGGGCCAGGGAAAGCAGATTTTCCCTGTAAGGAGATGTCCCATCTCACACCCCCTCTCCTCCCCGCGGGAGGCAGCGCCTCGCAGCCACTGAACCGTTCATCCCACAGCCAGGGGGCTGCTGCCGCTCCCAGGCTGGGGCCACGGGAAAGCAGGGGAATGTGCCAGAACAGAGGCTGCTCGGGAGGGCGATGGGCCTGGGGTCGGTGACAGCGGGAACAAAGGGGCTGCAGCTCCAGCTGGGGAGGCTCCGGGCCAGGCAGGGCTGGCGTGGGGGCAGGGAGGGGACTGGCACAGGCAGGGGGAGTGTATGGGGCTGGAATGGGAGTGCACAGGGCTGAAAGCATGTAGGGACAGGGAGACAGCAGGGGAGCTCCCAGTGCTGGCCCTGTGTGGGACTGGCTGGTGTTGAGCTGCAGGAGCCACACGGTACTGAGCAGCATGGGCTGCCCACACCTGGGATGCCACGGCTTAAACAACCCTTATTTATTTATACCAAAGTCTCAGGTCCCTCAGGGTAAAAGGACAGTCAAAACCCTCCGGAATAGGCCCTGTGCTGGGCCAGGCTGTGCAGACGTCTATAGGACAGTGACCGTGACAAGGGATGAGCGCCCCCGAGCCAGGGGTCCAGCAGCCCCTCATCTGCGGTAACGGTAACGCTTGAAGTGGAACCAGAGTTGGAAGATCCCATTGGCAAACTGGCAGCGGAAGCCATGGCGGTGGGAATACTCCCACTCCCGGTTGACGATCTTGAAGGCGATGTCCTCGTAGGGCGGCCCGGCGTGGAAGCGCAGGATGGCGAAGTCCTTGTTGTCCTGGCAGGCCTCCAGGAAGTACTCGGGTGTTGAGCGCTTGTCAATGAGGTCGGGGTAGAAGATGTTGAACTTGTAACCCTGCACAATCTTGGGGGGAGGGTTGTCGAAGTCGTAGTGGGTCTGGTTGTACTTGTTCCACTCGAAGCCTGTGTGCACCCGGTTGAAGAAGCGGGGCTTGCGGGGCCGGTACTTGTCAGCCCAGAGATAGGCCTTGCCCGTAAGGGGCATCTCCACACTGAACTGCGCCTCGTCTGCACCCATGCCCTCCTTGGCCTTCCGGAAGAAGATGTCATCGGTGCTCTCCGTGGCATCACCTGTAGGGACGAGAGGTGACATCTGGTCCTGCAGTGCCAGCCAGGCCCAGGTGTGCAGCAGGATGAGCAGCAGATGCAGAGCAGAATACGGAGATGGACGTGCTGCGCTGTGGGCTCCAGGTGGGCACCGGGCAGAGTTGTGCTGATAACTCACTCAAAACACCCTCCCTGCTTGCCCACAGCCCCCGAGCTTGGCGGTTCAGCTGCGAGTGGGGAAGGGCCTGAGGCGGGTACCCACCACAGCTCCCTGCTCTTGTCCAGGCCGCGGTGCCCCCGGCTGCCTGGGGACACCCCCTGCCAGGCCAGCTCGGGACACGTGCTCCAGAGCCAGCCCCTACCCACCCTCTTCCGCGAGCAGCGTCGCCCCCAAGTCCTGCACCCCAGGGCTTCTACCTGTGACCTGGAGCTGCTGTCGCAGAAGCAGCAGCCGATGAGTGTCCTCCTCAGCCTCCAGCACGTGGGCGTCGAAGGGCAGCTCGTTGGGGCCCAGCAGCCGCGGGCTGTACTTCCCCGCATCGTAGTCGTCCAGGCTCTGCTGGATCAGGTCCTCCTCCATCAGCACGGCTTCCCCCTCGGCCTCTGCTTTGGCCTCTGCGTCCTGCTCAGCCTCGGGCTCCGAGGACGGCCCTGGCTGTACCACCAGGCTCTCCTCTGGATCCAGCCTGCAAGGAAGAGAGAAGAGAGAACTGGGACGGGGATGGTACCCTTGTTCTCTGCCCACCTGGGGTCTGTCTGTGGAAGGACAGGAGCACGAGGTTGCATTTTCTGTCCCCGGTGCCCCACAGGAGAGGTTCGGATGCCACACTGCCCAAGGAAAGGGCTGCGTACCTGTCGCTGGGGGAGGCGGGCTCTTGCTTGATGATGGGGAAGAGCGGTTCGCTCTCCACACCCTGCTCCTGCTTCAACTTGTACAGCTTCTGGCGCAGCACGTCCTGGTGCCGCTCCCGCAGCCTGCGAAGAGATGAGCGGTGAGGTCCCACCCAGCAGAACCGCTTCACATTCACACTGCTCAGAGCTGTGACACCCACTGCCCTCTGCAGAAATCTGCTGGGTTTTGTACAGTTTTGGGCTGAGAAACCTTCCAGTTCAGCTCCCTCTTGGAGACCCCACTGTAAACATTGCCACTGGAGAAGGGACCGAGTATCCCAGCCCTACTCCCCTCTTGGGAGAACCAGCCATCTCAGAAAAGGTATAAAACCTCCCCACCAAAGACTTCAGGTTTGTGTCTCCCCAGCTCTGCTCACAGAGGGGTCTGTGCTGCCCGCTTCCACAGCCCTGCCCAGGGGACGGTCCCTGTTCTCACCTGGCCCGAGCCATGTAAGCCTTTAGCTGCTGCAGCAGGCTCTCCCAGTACCCGACGTCAAGGTTGGGTCCTCCTGCCCGGATCTTGCTCTCGATGCCCTGGTACAGCACTTGCAGCTGGTTGTACGTCTTCCCCTTGAACACGGACTGCACGTCTGAGCTGACGGAGGCATTGACGCCATCCCGACGCTCCCCTGAACGGATGGGCAAGGGCAGCCGGTCAGTCCCGAGCGCTCACCCAGGCCCTTCGGGCTCTCCCGGCAGCGACGGCTGCGCCAGACTCACAGTCCCCACCCAGCAGATCCCAGAGAACCGCTCTGAGCCCGAGCCCCTGCGCGCTGCTTCACCCACCGCCCACCCTCCCTCTGGCACCCACCCCTGGCTCTGCCCTCCAGCTCACCCGGCCCTCCTTTCCCAGAGGCCTCCAGCTTGCGCAGCTTGGCTATCTCGTCCTCCGTGATGATGGTCATGTCCCTCCAGAAGTCCACGTTCTTCCCTTGCTCCAGCTCCATGTAAACCTGCCAGCAGGAGACAAGGAGGACGTCGGGCACAGCTCTGCACCGCGGGCAGGACGCAGAGCTGAGAGGGAGCCTGGAGCTGCTGTCCCACAGCAGCAGTGGCAGAGCCGGCACCTGGATGTCCTCCACCAGATCCTCCATGTCCGACACGGTCAGGCCGTTCAGGAACGTGTATGGCTCGTGCATCTCCACAGCCAGGTCATCGTCCTCCGCGCTGATGTACTTGGCCAGAAGGTCAATGGGTTTCGCCCTCCCATCCCGAATCCGGATCTTAGACCTGGGCAAGAGAAGAGGGACAGCAAGCGGTGCCACCCACTCCCTGCTCCGTGGGGAGCCTGCCCCTGTGGAACCGCGCACCTACCGCAGCTTGGCCTGCTGCAGGTGGAAGTTGTCCTCCTGCTCTTCCCAGGTTTTGAAGTGCTCTGCCTCTTTCTCCCGCTGCAGCATCTCCAGCTCCTGCTCACGCATGGCTTTCTCCCGCTCCCGCTCCAGGCGCAGCTGCTTCACCTGCCCGGGGCAGAGCGAGACGTGAGGCCCCCAGGCAGGATGCGCATCCCTGTGCAGCCATGACGCTGCTCACCGGCCAGGAGCCTTGCAGACAGAGCTGGGGGACCGGGCTGCTCGCTGACAGCCTTTGGGAGTACAGGGGACACGGGCACGCTCAAGTGCCTCAGTGCCATGACTTGTCCTCCTCAGCACCTCCTAAGCTGGACTTAACCCCAAGAAAATCCTCACCCTGGAACAGCAGAAGTCAGCACACTGTAGCCCCCCAACCCTACAGCCTACAGGCACCCCCAGTGAGAACAAGACTTCCAGGTGAGCAACTGGGACAACTGGGCTGTCCACAGGGTTCTCCATCAGATGGTGGGAGGAAGGGGACATCTGATCCCACCTTCTGTAGCTCCAGCCGATTGTCCTCCTGGATTCGCTTGTTCCTCTCCTTCAGGTCCTTCTCATCCAGGTGGCTGATTCCCTTCTTTTCCAGCGCCTGAAACAGAGCGGCCAAGGGAAGCTGTGAAACCCAGCAACCTCTACAGCCCCGCATCAGCCATTCACCTCTGCTGTTCCTGCGAGCTCTGATCCAGTGCAAAGTCTCCAAATCCCCCAAATCCTACTCCTGAAACACCTCAGCAAAACCCAGGCTCAAGGCCAGTGATGCCAACTGACCTGGCCAGTGCCAATGCACCAGTAAACGCTGTGCAGCACTCAGCTGGCAGCTCCCAGCAGGTCTGGGTCTCCCTCCTGCACCCTGACCCACCTCCTCGCCCCACAGCCCTGGCCACAGGCCTTGGTCTTCAGGAGACAGGGGGTAAAACCCCACTGAGCTTGCCAGAAACACCCAGCTACTGCCCCAGATGACCACTTTACTCTCACATGGCTGCTTATAGTGTTAAAAGAGGTTCTCACCTCAAGCAAAGGTCCCCCGGACAACCCCCAGTTCCTCATCCTGTTCTGCAGCAGCTGCAGGGGCACAATCCCCTCCGAACAGCCTCTGACAACAGGCGGCATGGAGCAGAGCTCACCTTGCTCCAGATGAAGGTGCCCAGCAGGTTGTTGTCCCCAAAGGGGTTGTCAGTGTTGGTGTAACCCATGTACTCCTCTCCCCACCCCATCTTCTCCCGCTTCTTCCTCTCCTTGGCCTCCTTCTTGGCCAGCCGGCGAGCCCGTTTCTCCTCAGGTGTCTCCAAGGCTTTCATGAGCGCAGCCTGCTTCTTCTTCTCCTTCTTCAGCCTCAGGCGCTCCTGGAGGCTCAGCTGTTGCCCCGGCTCCTCCCTGCCCCGGGAGCGCGGCGGGGAGGGGGAGCTGGGGGAGGACACGGAGGATCTGGAGCCATCTCTCCTCCGCCGCCGCTCTCTGCTCCGTGCTCTCCTTCTGTTTCGCTCCGAGCTGGAGGAACGATCCCGGGACCGCGAGCGGTGTTTCTTCTGGCTCTTACGGTGCTGATCGCTGCTTTTGCTTTTCTTTTTCTTCCATTTCTGTCTCGCATCGTCAGAGTCGGAGCTGGGGTGGGGAAAGCCGCGTTTCAGCTGGGAGCTGACACCGGCTCCGTGTCACACACCGGGCGCCCCGGAGCGGGGAGCGTTTCCTGCAGCGGGACCCGGCCCCGGCGGCAGCCGGAGCTCCCGGCAGAGCCGGCAGCGCTCGAACGTTCGCGGCGGTACCTGCCCCCCGCCACACGGGCTGGTTTGTGCCACCGACGACGTTTTCAAACAGCCCCCCGGCCCTGCCCGGCCTTCCCCCCGGGCTCCCCCGGCGCCTTCACCCCAGCAGCACCCCGGGCGGGGAGAGGGGCCTGGTCTGGCCCGCCCGAGCCCGCGGCCCCCGGGCGGGTCCCCTCCCCGCTCCCCCGGACCCGCGGCCCCTCAGACGAGGCCCAGCCGCTCCACGGCCCGGTCCCCGCTCACCCCGAGCTCGGCTCCCGTCGGTGGCCCCCGCTCCGGCTCCGGCGCTTCTCCCGGCTCCCGGAGCGCTCCCGGTCCCGATGCCGGTCCCGCTCCGGCCGCTGCGATCGCGACCGGCGCGGCCGGACTGGGCTGCGCGACCCCGAGCCCATCGGCTGCGGCTCCGGCTCCGCCCCGGGGGCCTCCGGCAAGGCCCAGCACACAGGGTTGCCCCTGCGCCGCCTGCTCGGTCGCCTGGGCCGACCCCGGCGGGGCCAGCGGCCGCTCGAGAGCCGGGTGGCGCAGGCGGCGGCACGGGCAGCCCCATGGAGAGGCCCCGGCGGGAGGCGGTGCCGGCCGGCCGACCCCGCCCCCATCCCGCCCCGTCCCTTTTCGCCTCCCCTCTCTCCCCGCGGCGGGGGCGGGCGCGGCACAGAGGAGGCAGAGCCGGGGCACAGCACAGATACAGCTTTATCACAGGGCCGAGGACACAGCATCAATGTACAGTTCTCTGGAAAAAGGGCTCCCCGAGCGGGTGGGGAAAAAACCTCAAAATAACCAAGAAAGAAAAGCGCTCGTGACTTAACCCCCCCAAAAAAGAGAAACAAAAGAGAACCGTGACAACACCCGCGGGCGGCACCGCAGCCCCGCCGGTTACATTCGATACACGCGCAGAGCGGCCACGGACACGAGTGGGAACGTGAACGGACTCGGGGCTCGTCAGACATTGCAAAAAGAACCACCAGACGCGACCCGGCCTGTCGGACCGAGCCGGACGGGGCCGGGAGCCGGGGGACGCGGCGGAGCCCGGCCCAGCCCCGCGGGGCTCCCCACAGCACCCAGCACAGAGCCAACGGCAGCCGGACACGGGACCCCCGGCACCAGCACTCGGGGTCATGGCTCTGCCTCACACGTCCCTGCCGAGGGCAGGACCTTCACAAAAGCTTGATGGCAAGAACACAGAGATGCCGGTTTCTCTGGCCACATCCATCCCCGGCAGGCAGCAACCACCTGCGGTTTGGCGAGAGCCCGAGCCAAAGCTCAGCCAGCGGCCTCGGCACCGGGCACGTCCCGCAGAACCGAGGGTCCCGCTGGGGTGATGGGAATGGAGAGCGGCGGCCAACAGAGCTCCGGGGAAACAGCTGCTCTGCTCAGAGCTTGGGAGAGCAAAAGAAACATGGAGCCTCCTTGGAGAGAGTGGGGGGTCACAGCAGGGACAGCCCCTGCCTGCAAGCGGCTGGGGCACTGGGAAACCCCGACACAGAAATTGTCCCACTCGGGTCTTCGGACCGAGGGCAGGCAGCCGTTCTCTTCCCCAAAACAGGGCTGATGCTCTTTCCCGTGGGCAAGACCCAGTCCTGCCCTCTGACTGTGCCTGGGAAACACCGCTGAGCTCCCGTCGCTCCGGTGCTGCAGCACCGTGCAGGGGGGGTCAGAGCAAGCCTGGAACAACAAGGGCCCTTCAGCCTCCTCTCCAGCACCGCGCTAACGGGACAGGAGGTGACACAGAGCAGGGGAGCGTGTGTGAGCCCGGAAAGGGGCAATTTTCATTTCAGATCAGCCGCTCCCTAAGGGAAGGTTCCTGCCCCCTCACATTGACAAAGTTGCTCTAAGCCCTTTGCACATCCTCTCACAGGACCAACACCCTCCATGTCCAGACCCGCTCGCTCCAAAGGCTCCAGCTTTATAGAACTGCTCAAGGATTGTCTCAAAAAGCCCAAACACTTGAGGAAAGATGATGCATGGAATGAACATACTGCAAAGGGTCTGGGTTTCCCCACATCTCTTGGGCCCAAGCACCGCTCCAGCTTGCAAAGTTCATTCACTGAGATACTCCAGGAAGGGGACGCAGGTGCTCCCTGCACAGAGGCCAAGCAGCTTCAGAGACCACCCAAAAACAGGGGAAGGAATAAAGTCTCCCAATTATGCTTAAACCATGTTAACCCAGATGCTTGGTTGCAGTTGGCTGGAAAGACCCGAGGAGACTAAACCCACCAGCTGACTCAGAAGGAGGTCCCAGGGCAGCCCAACCTCCCAGGCTCCTCCAGCGCAGCAGCTGAAGCTGCAGCTCCCTCTGGTCTCTCTACGCAAGGCATCGCACACTTCTGGAGGAGAAAAACCCAAAGGTTGAATTCTCAGCATTTTGCAGCCTGTTGCGTGCAGCGCAGCGCAGGTCAGGCTGGAAGGGTCGCATCCTCCCGCCTCCCCTCGGCCGAGCCCCCGTGGCGCTCAGGGTCAGGGAGCATTTCCCAGCCAAGCACGGGGGTCACGGAGCAACACTACAAGGTGAACAAGGTAGCAACTGAAAGGGGAGAGGTTCTTGAAAGACTTTTGATGGATTATTTGGTAAATACAGGAAAACATGTAATGCAGCAGCTTGCAAGATCCCCGTCCTGTGCTCACGAGAACAGCATCTGCAGGTAAGCGGGGAAGTCTGGGTCCTGTACTTCTAGGCAAGAAAACATCAGTTTGTGAAGATCCTCAACACACTGCAGAGGGGAAGAGCTTCCCATCAGCCCAATTACCTTCTGGGACCTGAATTAACCCATCCCGAGTGCTGTTGTGAAGACAGACCGGGGGACTGCGCCCCGGGAGAACGGTCCTGCTTCCTCACTCCTCCACAAGGAATCCCAAGGACAGTCTGAAGATTGTGATGAGAACAAAGAGATTTGGATGCTCTTTATCAAGTGAGGCTTGTAAAACACATGAATAAGACCTGGCTCCCTCTGGCCTAACCGATTTCTTCTCTCTGGGAGATGAGGATGGGATTGTAGAGTTCAAGACAACGCTATCGTGTGAGTGTCCTGCTGACAGGTGGACGAGCCTGACCAGAACGCACCCAGTGACACCAAATCCTCTCACCCAAAGTCTGCAGCCCTCGAAAAGCAAACGGTCTCAGACATTCGAAGCAGCAATTTCCAACAGCAGATGTTACCACAGGCAACACGCCAGTCACCCAGCTTTTTGTCCAACAGAATCCGTGCACACCCACCGCCCGCACAGGGCGCCAGGCTTCTGCCTCCAGAGCGCGCGGACGCGCACGTGCCTCCCCGGCTGCCCTGAGGTACGGAGGACACGTGCAAACCCAGCGTTGTGACCGCCGAGCACCGGGCAGTCGGATACACCCGTGAGCATGCGAGGTGCTACGTGGCTCGAGCAGCTTGCGGGTCCGGACGAGCCACGCGTGGGGCTGGGCAGACGGAGGAACTCGCACTCAAGCGCGGCCGGTTCCCGGAGCTGCAGTTCTCATCTGTCCGTCCCGTGCCTGGAGGCGGCAGTGCCGCGGCAGCCGCTCGGACGGAGCTGCGGGCAGGGAGGGCCGGGGTGACGCCGCAGTGCAGCGCATGGGGACGTCCGCAGGAGAGCCGAGCTGAGCACGTCGCTGTCGCCAGGAATCGTTTGCTTCCCCGCAGTGTTACAGATCAAGAGCAGTCACCAGCGATTTTTGAATCCAAGTAAATTGGCATGGCTACTTTGGACTACTGTAACATGGGAGCAATTCTATTCAATGGCCTTTAATACATCGCATTTACATAGCACCGTTCATCCCAAGGTTTAAGTGCTTTAACGGAAGTGGGTACTGTACACCCATTAGCACAGGGGAAACCGAGGCACAGAGTGGTTAAATGACTTGCCTGACGTCACTCGGCAAAACCGTGGCAGAGTCTGGACAGCCTTAAACCTCCTGACTCCATCAGACCACGCTGCTGCCTCAAATGAAGCCACTCCGGTCCCTGCCGTCCCCAGCAATGTGCTCCTACCAATTCTCCAGTGAGGTCTCAAACTCCTTTCTGATGCACAAATATATGACAACAACAACAACAACGAGAAAGAAAAAAAAAGTGCAGTAAACTAAATGTTTAAAAAAGCACATTTGTGCTGTCTCTGTGCAAAGATAAAAGAAATAAATACATGATTAAAAAATTAAAAAGGTTCACAGTATCACACATGGATAGGTAGCTACGGTAGTGCACGTCTGGAAAACACTGTGTTACTACCAGGATTCTCTACACCCAGCTGGATGTCTCCGGTGGGAGCCGTGGGTGAGCGGGTGGTTTCTTTGCTGCCCATGTCTGGGATAAGTAGAAATACATGGTTATAATTTTGCTCTGTTCTGAAACGCAGTGCCCGGGATCCTGCAGTGCAGCAATACTGGTGTCAGCAAGCTCTTCCCCATCCCACTGGAACGGCTGCATCAACGAAAAGGGAACACATCGACCTGCAGAGGGAATCGCTGCTCTCTGGGGCTTCTGTGTCTGCATAGAGATTACTGCAAGAGGCAGAGAAAAGAGAGTCAACACCGAGCACCCACCCTGCGCCCGCTCCTGAGCCCACTCAGCTCCCCAGAATCAAATGAGCGTGAAACAGAGAAGTAACGACAGCACGGCTGGAGAACTTCAGCTCCCCAAAGCTTCCACGGCACCACAGGATTTGGAGCAAGCCACAACCCTCACTGCGCAGCCGGGATCTCTGCCCGTGCGGATCTCGCCCGCCGGCGCAGAGCTGATCCGAGACGCAGCCGGGCTCGGGGGCTCTGCCACAGGGGGCTCTGCCACAGCCACGCGGGAGCCCCCTCCTGCGCACCGGCCCCTCCGCAGGCTGACCATGCAGAGGGAGCGCCAGCTCCCCCCTCGACCCACGGGCACCCGGCACACGTTTCTGTACACTTACTGTATCGCTCTCCTCATCGGAGACAGAGTGGAGCTGAGCGCTATAGTGGAGCGGGGAGTAAACCCAACTCCTCTCGTCTGTCGGCTGCCAGAGTGGCCAGAGACGGCGGGGAGAATGCAAGGAGAGCAGCAGCAGAGCAGGGAGCAAAGGAGAGAAGAGGGAAAAAAATAAAAGGAGAAAATAAAAAGAGTAGGAAACAACACAGTAAGAACAGCTGTTCACCTGGAGGGAGAGAAAGGAGCTCAGTGCCAGCCCTCAGCAGAGGAACCTTCCTCATCGTCATCCTCAGTACGTACCTGCGCCCGCAGCCGGCACCGTCACGGGTGCCAGCAGCTGACACTGGAGCCTGCTCCAGCTGCACTGGGGATGGCACAACCTCTGCTCTCAGCGGACAGATTTGTAGAGCTTTTGAGATGCCAGGGAAACCTCAGTTCCCTGCAGCAGCATCACCAAGAGCTGTGGGAAGGGACTTACCGACGGGCAGGGACAGCTCCCGGCTCCTGCTCCCAGCCCCCCCAGCTACACGCTGGAATCTCTGGTGTCCAGAAGCTTTTACAGGGGAACCTGCCCTGGCCTGCTGTGCCTTCCCCCGGCCTGTGGGCCGAGCAAGGTGGGGGGGTTAGACCATGGTGGATGGTGGCCACAGAAAGGAAACAGCTCCTGGTGAGAGTCTTGGGGACAGCGGGGTGATGGGAACAAGCACGACAAAGGAGGCAAAACACAACAGGAATTTGGAAAGAATGAGGGGGAAGGGAACGTGTGTCAAGGGAGCGGCTTATGGCACTGGGTATTGGTGTGACAGAACACGCGGCTGCTGCTGACACCGCACAGGGGAGCTCAGGCGGGTTCAGGGGCTGGCGTTTGCTTCCAGCATTCCCGGGGGACCCACTTCCCCTGCAAACAGGCTCTTTGGGCTCCAGAGGCGCTCCCAGAGAGAGGAAGCTGCCCCTTGGACTCAGCCCGGGGTTTGCAAGGGAAGAGAAATGGAACTGGGTGCTTGGAAGAAGCCTGGGGGGGGTTCCCAGCCTGGGAACCAAGTGTAACGGTCTACGATGTACAAAAAAACTACAAGAAGGCAGAGGAGCTTTGAAGCACTGGGCTCTGCATGCTGAACCCCTCGATAATTGCAGCTGCATTAGCAGAGACCGCTGGGAGGAAGGAAGGGAGAGAAACTCCTGCTTGGAGCTTCTTACAGGGCTCTGCTAGAGGCACAGGAAAGCTCAACATCCTGTTTCTCATCCATCCTGACTGAACCACAGTCTCCAGCTGCCTCTTTTGGAGCCTCAGAGAATACAGGGAGCTGCAAACCCAGCGGGGAGATAAAGGAGCATCCGGTGCTTGGTATTAACCCTCCCGGTGCTGGGGCAGCCAAAGGGGCAGGAGGCGCTGCCAGGAGGGGATGCCCGTTTGTCCCCATCGGTGCAGCACCATCCTCGTGCCACCAGGCAAGGGCAGGAGCACATTCTGCCCGTGTCCCCCAGAACCCGCCTGGTGCCCCTGCCTGGTGCCCCTGCCTGGTGCACGGGCTGCTGCCGGGACCAGGCTACGCAAAGCGTTGTGCTGAGGCCACGACAGCGCTGCCATTGCCCTCGGAGGACTCCAGCTCTCCCAAAGCCTGAGAAAGGAAATACTGACAGCAGCCTGGGACCTGGATTCAGGCCCTAAATGCTCATCTGTCTCCCTGTGTCTTTTGGAAAGGAAAACCCTCACTGCTCACAGAGCACACGGGTGCTGTTCAGAAGGGCCGGCGGACAGAAACTGCACCTGACCCAGCAGCAGCGCCTGACTCCTTTGACTCTATGAGCTGCTCACCATCCCAGCCACCAGAAAGACAAGAAGTCACAAGCCTAAACGGCTGTATTTGCAACTGGATTTTTAGCAGCTTCAAAACATCCTAATGGTCTCTTTGGAACCCTGTCTGGCTTCCTAGCCCAACAGGGCTGAGCTTAACATCACCTACAATGACTCAGGTGCCTTTGCCCTCTGGCCAGGTCTGGTGCCTGCAAGTTTGTGTAAGGGCTGGGTGACACTGCAGCCCTTCCTGCGCAGGAGCTGTGTCACCAGCTGGCAGAAGAGCAGGGCAGAGCACGTGTTTCTGCAAGATCCCACAGGGAGATCCAGCTGTGTGATTTCAGTTTGCTTCCCTGGTTTCTGCTGGGCTGGTTCTGAATGGCCACACAGTCCAGCGCCGCAGCACCCAAGGGAAGGGGAGTGCTGCCCCAGTGTTTCAAAGCTGCAGCTCTGCTCCCCTACGCGCTGGCGTGTTCACTTACAATCCCAGAGGAACGCGAGGTGGTTCGCAGTCTGCGCTGGCGGGGAGAGTAAATCCAGTACCTCCCATCTGTGAACTGGATGGCCCCAGGGCGGGTGGAGTGACAAAGCAAACAGAGGAGAAAAGGATGATGTGAAAGAGAGGATGAAAGAGAAAGCAAAAACAAGGGGCTGGGCAACTCCAGGGCTGAATGGATCAGCGGGCGGGAAAGCCGTGCGTGGGGAGAGCAGCGCCCATGCCCTTCGGCAAGATCTGCACTTTTATCCTCCTGTGGGTGAACAGGAGGGTGTAGAACTCTCCTTTCAGGAGGAGACGTCCAAAGATCAGATCACAGTCCCCTGGGACTCGCCAAATCATCCTCTGCACACAGCATCGCTTCACCGCACCGCTCCTCAACACTCCCGCAGGAGCTGCTGGGCTCCAGCCCTGCTGCCCCAGTGCAGCCTCACCTGAGCTCCAGCTCAAGTGGTTTTCCAAGGAGAGCCCCTGGGAGAACCCAAATCAGCTTTTCCCTTCATCCCAGCAGTGAGAAACACTCCACAGCACACGACACACATTTAATGCAGAACTCAAGGACTTAGATGAAGTATGAAATGCTGATGAGCAGTCAGTCACGCTCTCTGTGAGCACATACTGCAAACATATGGCTTCCTCTGGAGAGGGAGGCGTCCCTCAAGCTGGGGGGAGTCCATATGCCCAGGGACAGGGAGGAAAAGGAGCTGACCCTTGCTGGAAGACATATGCCGGTGGAGCAGGCGCTATCTGCAGGCAGCTTGCACACAGCTGCCATCCACAGGCAAAGAAAGAGCAGCCAGTGTTAGAGGGAGCTGTTTGCATTGTGAACAGCATGCATAAAAACCCAAACAGACAAGCTTTTAAAATGGAGCCGATTCCTTCCAGAGCTCCCGCAAGCCTGGGGATGACTCGGCAAGGAGTGAGCAGCTCTGCAGCGGTCACAGAAGCACGAGGAGAGGCAAACATTGCCGGTTTTAGCTGGGCCTGAAGGAGCTCATCACAAGGGCTCCGCTCATCTCCACAGAACCAACAGAAACGAGTCAGAGCAGGGAGGGGCTGGGCACCTCTTTTAATGGGAAGGTTCGAGTGGCTGGGCACGGGGAGAGCTCCCTGGGTCAGACCCTCAGCTCTGCTCTGGGAATCCACAGGGCAGGGACATGTTGCTAAAAACTCTCCTCTGGTCAGCAGGAGCTGCTCAGACATTGCGCGAGCTGAGAGAGGAACACGGCGCCAGGCTCCACTGCACTCTGCTGCCAACCAGCAACCCCCTCACTTACTCCCTGGCTCAGCACTAGGTTTCCACTGCACCACCTAATGCAGCTGCCTGCAGGGAAAGGAAAAGCCAGAGTTGAGCAGAGCCAGAGGTCAGCCCCGCTGCAACCGCCTCCCTTCTGGCCCTCGGCCACCATGGCACGTTTGTGCTCAGGAAAGCAGCCAGGCTCTGCCTGAGGAAGGAGGAACCTCAGTTCTTCCTTCTCCACTTCTCAGCTGCACCTACGTTCACCTTGGCTCGTCCCGGGAGTGAACACGCTGGCCCGGATAACCCCTTCCAGCGTGTGCTGGGCAGCAGAGCAGCACACCCACAGCTACATCCACAGCAGCCGTGCCACCCACTGAGCCCCACCAGCTGCCGTTTCGAGTTCTCCAAGGGTTAACCCAGTTCCCTGCATTCAAAGCCCATCCAGCGTTAAGATCTCCAGGTGCTCAACATGGGGCAGACGCTGCCCTACACCCAGCTGCCTGAAATCGAGGCTGTCACAGCCTCATCCAACCTTTTCCATCACATCCCTAAGAGGCCAGGCAGAGAAGGTATCTTACAAAGTATATGTCTGTGACTGGCACGTCATCTTCATCCGAGGCCTGGCTGGCTGGCTCAGAGGCCTGGCTGGCCGTCTCCACCTCTATTGTAGCTGTGGACGTTACAATGGCACAGGCTGAAGAAGCCGCCTCCCTGGAGAAGGGAAGAAATGACAGAGTCTAGTCGCTGCAACCAGAAAAGGAGAAAACAAGACTATGATTTATTATAAAGGAGCTGAAGACACTGCTGTCACATCCAGAAAGGTCAAGTCAGGTTGGGAGCAGCAGTGCTTGGCTCCACTGAACAGTCTGGGCAAACACCGTCTCTCCAGGAGAGCTGGTGCCCTACAAAGCCTCCAGCACAAGTTGCCACAAACCAAACAACACTGGGCATGGCCCTGCGAAGCTGCCTAGTGCTCCAAAACACTCACTCTTTGTCATCTTCTTCGGGAGCTACGATCTCAACGTCACACTTGGGCTCCAGCTCGACGCTGATCTGCTGAAGCTCCTCCTCAACCCGCACCTCCTCGTGTGACCTGGAAACCGAAGAGAAGCCCAAGGCTCAGCTGAGCACTAGTTATGCACAGTCCTCAATTTTAGGTCAGTCTGAATCAGTCCTGAGTCAGCCCAGCCCCTCAGGCCGCAGCTCCCGCAGGAGCGAGCCTGCTGCTCTGCCCGAGCTCCTGGCACAGCCGGAGCCGTCGATCCGCCCAGCACCGAGGAGCCGGACAACCCCAAATCCCAGGCAAAACAGTCAGTCCTGTCAGACTGCAGTGCTGCAGACTAACGGGGTAGGAAAAGAGGACAAGAGGAAAGGGATTAATTAGCCAGTGCTGCAGAAAAGACAGGCAGTGTCAAATGGAGTATGCAAGGACAGAGGAGAATTGGCCTCCGGGGAAAACCTGTGTCCATGATTAGCCCAGAGTTATCTATCAACCACACAAGTGCCAAAGCCTCCGACCTCTTCCAATACTCCCAGTGCACCAAAGCTGCTCAGGCACGCTCCAGGGTTAACATCAGATTTATCTGCACGCTCAGGAGCTGTTTGTGACAGTCTTCAATTTAATACCTTGTGCTATTAAAGTAATTGCTTGTGCTAGCGGGGCTGGCTCCATAGTCCTCATGGGAAAGAGCAGCATGGCTTGCCAAGCCGAGGGCTCGGGATGAGCTCCAGGCCCAGCAGCACCGTCCTGCCCCGCGCCGGCAGCCCTGCCCAGCTCCCTGCTGGGATCTCGCTCCGCTCCTGGCGGGGGTGGATCCCAGAAACCCGGAGGAATAATCAGAGGTGTGACGTGTTCTTGAGCAAATTGCATAAGGGCTTTTTCATTTCAGCTCAAAAATGTAAATCCATGCTTCAGGAACTTTGTTCTTGCGCTGGGTTTCACCAAGGGATCACAGAGTGCTCTGCAAACACTCAGGTTCCCGCTCCCTTGGAAAGGGCACACCGAGACACGGGCACCGGAGATGGAGAGACCGGGCAAAAATAGCAAAGAAAGTCACACTTCTGTGGGGTGGTTGTAGCTGTGGCAAATCTGTGACGGACAGAACTACTTGTGACCATGTCACTGAGCTCCCTGCGTGGCGCAGGGACAGCCATGCTAGGACACGGTTCACCTGAGCTGTTGCTGGATGAGCAGCCACGTCCGACAGCAGCGCCCTCCAGGAGGCACCGCAGGGCAGCGGGTGTGAGGTCGCTGCCAAATGGTCTCTGAATTTAAGTCTGATTTTCAGCAGTTTCAGACAAGGGATTCAGCAGGTGAGGTGCTTCTCAAGTCCCTGACACTTCAACAGGTGCTGCAAATCAACAGCAAGTGGGTCCTTGCCCTCCAGTGTCAGGAATTTACCAAGATTCATTGATGTGAAGCATCCAGAGGCATTTAACTACAGGCAGTTGGTCTCACTGCTGTGCCTGGCAAGATCATGGCAGATCCTCCTGGAAACTACACAAAAGCACATGGAAGATAAGGAGGTGAGTGGTGACAGCCATCGTGGCTTCACTAAGGGCAAATGGGGCCTGACAAATTTGGTGGCCTTCAATAACAGGGTCACTGTGTTGGTGGGCAAGGGAAGAGCAACCGACATCATCTCCCTGGACTTGTGCAAAGCATTTGACACTGTCCCACGTGACACCCTTGTCTCTGAAGTGGGGAGACGTGGATTGCGCAGATGGACCACTTGATGGATAAGGACTTGGCTGGATGGTCACACTCAAAGAGTTGTGGTCAGTGACTCAGCGTCCAAGTGGAGACCAGGATGAGTCACATTCCTCAGGGATTGGCTCTGGGACTGGAGCTGCTTAACATCTCAGTCAGTGACATGGACAGTGGGATCGAGTGCACCCTCAGCACGTTTGCCAACGACACCAAGCTGTGTGGTGTGGTTAACATGCTGGAGGGAAGGGATCCATCCGGGGGATGTGGACAGGCTGGAGAGGTGGGACCATGTGAATCTCATGAGGTTCAACAAGGCCAAGTGCAAGGTCCTGCACCTGGGTCTGGGCAATTGCAAGCAAAAATCCAGGCTGGGTGGAGAGTGGATTGAGAGCAGCCCTGAGGAGAAGGACTTGGGGGGGTGTTTGACAAGAAGCTCAACATGACCCAGAAATGTGTGTCTGCAGCCCAGAAAGCTGCTCAAATCCTGGGCTGCACCCCCAGCCCCGCGGGCAGCAGGTGGAGGGAGGGGATTCCCCACTCTGGTGAGACCCCTGCAGTGCTGCTCCAGCTCTGGAGCCCCAGACTTCAGAAGAACATGGAGCTTCTGGAGCAAGTCCACGGGAGGCCATGAAGATGATCAAAGAGCTGGACCAGCTCTGCTGGGGGGACAGGCTGAGAGAGTTGGGGTGTTCGGCTGGAGAAGAGAAGCACCAGGGAGACCTTAGTGCGGCCTTTCCAGACTTAAAGGGGGCTGATGAGAAAGATGGGGACAGACTTTTGAGCAGGGCCTGTTAATTTAGGACAAGGGGTGATGGATTTAAACTAAAGGAGGGAGATTCAGGCTGGACATGAGGAAGAAACTGTTGCCCTGAGGGTGGTGAGAGCCTGGCCCAGGTTGGCCAGAGAGGTGGTGGATGAACCATCCCTGGAGACATCCCAGGCCAGGCTGGACGGGGCTCTGAGCAACCTGAGCTGGTGAAGATGTCCCTGCTCATGGCAGGGGAGGTGGAACTAGATGACCTTTAAGGTCCCTTCCAACCCAAACCATTCTGTGATTTTCGCTGAGAAATACCACAGAAAGGGATTTTTTCCCAGTGTATGTGGTGTGAAGCTCAGCTCATCACTAAACCCCAGAAACGAGGGGAGGTGTCCGTAAGATGGTGCCAACCCTCATCTTCCAAAGCTCTTGCCTTCCTCTAAAGCACCGGACACCGACTGCAGGGACAGGGGACAGCAGCCTGGCCAGCAGCTCCTCTGGCTCTGATGCGCACTTCAGAGTCAGCGCCTACGACACAAGATGTCCCGGAAAGCGAGGGCAGAGCCAGCAGCAAACGAAGGGCCCTCACGCAGATCCCGCTGACACAGGCAATGGGGTCATTATTACCAGTGCAAAAATATGCAAGATAATTATATGATATGAGCCTCTAAATCCATACATCCCTATGCAGTAGGGGATTTCTGTCCTACCTTGCCCTTGGCTCTGAGCCACCTATCGCCACAGGAGGGGAAAGAAAAAAAACAACCTCAAAGTACCCGAGTTTCTGAAAACACTGGAAGCTGCTTCTCCGGGGACTGAGGCTGCTCAGTGCCTCACAAAATCAGATCCCTTTCCCATGCTCACAGCCGCTGCACCCGGGTGCAGCAGAGGCACAGGGAGGGAATGTTCCTGCTGCTCAGGCTCACTTACCCAGACAGGACAGAAATGACCTTCCCAGTGCTGGTCCTGGTTGGGTGGGTAAATTTGGACAACTTGGTTGTCCCTCTTCTCATCAAATAACAGGGGTAATATTTAAGATAACTCGCAAAGCACTGAAAGATCTGCTTAAAAGGAAAATTCTGTGTGAGAAATAGGGTCGTATGACTGCAGAAAGCGGCTCATCCTGCAGAGAACCATGCCAAAGGCTCACGTGCTGCCCTCCGAGAGACCTCAGCACAGGGACAGACGTGAGGAGGTGTCTGTGCAGCAGCACAACAAGAGACGAGACGCTTTTCTCACCTGCCATCCTGCCCTGAGGAGTGCGTGCGCCTCCTGCAGAGAGAAACCACAACAGTTGAGTTTGAGGAGGGATTTAAGACAGAAATCCTACACTGTCCCCCAATGTAACCCCCACCCCATGAGGGAGATGTTCTACTTAACAGCTGACACTTCTCCTAGCAATAATTAATCCCATCAAAGCTGTGTTTGCTTGCTCCCAGGAGAGATTTAATTAAAATCGGTCATTAGCATTCCCGAGCATAGGGCAGCCTGCCTAGGTCTGCACACGGAGGGGAACGGCAGCAGCTCGACTCCAGCGGGCGCAGGGACGAGCGTTGTCCTCACCTGTACCTGGGCTGCTCAGAGGTCTCCGAAGGGGATCGCTCGGGAACAGAGAGGGATGTAGAAGACAGCGTGGTGGCTATGGAGGCCGTGGTGGCTTCTTCAAAGGAAGGAGGAGTGCAGGGGAGCAGGTCTGGCCTGCCTGCTGGCCCGGAGCCAAGGGCAGGACAGATGCAGGAAGAAAAACGTGAGCAGGTCAAACACCAACACCTGACCTACAGCAGCCCCGTGTGAGGCTGTTCCACCATCAATCATCCACTGGGACTGGTCGCTTCACAGCACCAACAGGCAAGAAGCTGAGCTGGGCTGATGAACGCAACAGCTTCTCCCAAGGCATCCTCTAGGGAGAGCCCGTACGCACCGTGTCCAGCACAACAGGGCTCCAGGAGACACCAGTGAAGACGTCTCACTGGTAACCAAAGCCAGATTAAAGGCTTGGATTGCCAGAGCTCAATATCCAAGTGAAGGAAGAGACGAAGCTCACTGCTTTGCACACCTCCGCACTGGAGGAGCCTGTCCTTCAGCACGGACCTACACATCCAGCCCAGGTGGAAGTGATGAAAGGGCAGCACAGAATCAAGCCACTCATCTTTTCAGCAGCAAGATCTTGCCCTGGTAACTGTCCAAACATCGGCATTAGATCCCTCTTTTTTTTTTTTTTTTAAGGGTGGAAAATGTAACTTTCTGATTGCTTTCGGGCTGCGGGTGCCAGTTGGCAGCAGCTGCCTTGCAGCAGTGCCACAAGCGACCGTTTGTACTGCGGAACCATACAGCGCTGCGAAGAAGGGATTTGGTTGTCTTTGATGCAGAGGCGCTGCTTCCCCAGTCAACTACCTGCTTGTCCTGTGACAAAACAATGCCCTCTTACCTTCTCCCCTGTCCTCGCTAAGTTTAGCACCCGCAAAGCACAGCAAGACCTGTGATGAAGAGCTATCTGCCCATCAAGGAAGATGTGGCTGGTGCGCAGTGGGGAGCTCGCCGAGAACAGGGGAGGATCCTAAGGAACTGCTCGGAGAGAGAGGGTAATCGCACCGCCATCAGCCACCAAACGAGACCGTTACCTTCGTCATCAAGCGTGGGGTAACTCCTGGCCGCACGGAGATCATACTGTGTGTCGTCCTTTTCCGAGGGAAGCTGGCTGGCGGAAAGCGCAGCCATGGGACCGGCCGTCTTCACAGCCAGCAAGGCACTGCGCCCTTTCTTGGAGGGAGACGACTTCAGAGCTGGGCGAGAACAGTCAGAGAGAAGATGAAATCACTAACTGCAGTCACACCAAAGCACTCTTCCCTTCGCAATGAGAGGCCTGTGCCCTCCGCCACACACACGTGTGCTCTGCGAGTGTGTCTCCAAAGGCTGAGCCCGAGTCAGGCTGCAGGGATCGCTCCGGGCTGGGAGCCCGAGCAGAACGAAGTGAGTCCTGACAAGCCCAGGGCTCTGCTGCTCCTCAGCCCGCCTGTGTGCTCCAGGTGCCCAGGCTGCGGTGCACCAGCCCTGCCGACGACACAGCCCTGCCGACGACACAGCCCTGCCGACGACACAGCCCTGCCGACGACACAGCCCTGCCGATGACACAGCCCTGCCGACGACACAGCCCTGCCGACGACACAGCCCTGCCGACGACACAGCCCTGCCTCTCCCCCACTGCAGGGCAGTGGCTCCTGGAATAGGTACTTACAGGAATTCTTTCGAAACACTGTGTTGGTCATGAACTTGAAGAATCTCTCTGCATAAAAGCTGGGTCTGTGTACTGACACCGTGTCCTATAAAGGCAAGAAGCAATTGTTTAATTTTGAAATTATCCCTCGAGGCAGAATTTCTGTAATGAGCAATGCAGTCTTTTTTATTCCAACGTTTAGCATTGACAGAGTGTTAAAATGGAAAGGCTTAACTGAAATGATCTGATTAATGCTATAAATAAGCCTGAAGCCTTTGATTTGATTGCATTTGATTATATTCTTGCTGTAATTTTATAATGGATTTTGGTGATTTTATTCCTTTGTAGACTTCCTGGATTTTTCAAATATTGGCCTGATTACAAACCTTAAATTTCTTCTGGCTTTGCCGTCTGACCTTCAGAGCACACCTGGACACCAAAACTCGGCCAAGGGTCTCCTTATCTTTGAAACTGTTTGCACTTTTTGTTTAAAATAGTAAAACTGAAGCTGTCTCTGCTTCTGATGTTTGACTGTGCTACTATGACTTGGCATCTACACCTTCCTTTGCCTTATTACTTAAGAGAAGCTGGGATATACAACGCCAAAAAACAGTTGCCCATCCGAAGCTGCTCTTTTGTAAACATGCACCTGGCTGCTGCGGGAGCCAAGACAGCAAGGAAACCCTCCAAGGGGTTTATTACCAGATTGCTTGCAGGAGTGGAAACACAGTCACCAAAGAGAGCAAACGCGGGGCTCCTCGCCACGTACACGAGCGCACGCGCCTCGTGCGCAGCTCCCGGTGTCCCGGGGAGAGGAACATGACAGATGGGAGCAGGGGAGGAGAGCGGGGAGCACGACAGCTCAGCGCGCGAGGAGGTGGAGTGAGCAAGGAAACCTGACTGGGAACAAGCGGCACTACAGGGCTGTGGAGGCAGGAGAGACAAGAACTAGGCCTTTCATCAGCTTCAGCTGTGCCAGTTCGGGCTCTATAAATAGCAAGGTAATTGGCACCAACTCGCGTAAACGACGCCGAGGCAGGTAATGCCGGACAACTCCTGCCTGCGCCGACACTCACCCCGTCATGGACAAGGGCCTTCCAGGTATGTTCCAGCTTCTTGATGAACCTAATGCCAGGGGAGAAGCGGAGAGAGAGATTCAGGCACACACTCTCTATCTAAGCCGCCTCTCATAGCCCACGCAGGAGAGATCACGGAGCTGCTCATGATCCCTCCTTCACCCGGAGCAGAGCTTTCCTCCAGCAGGAGGGGTCTGCTGAGCACACGGGCGTCCTGCGGTCACAGGGCGGGAGGAGCGGGGCTGGAAGGGGGGCAGAAAATCACCTTTCTAGGCCACCCGTCCTAGGCACGGAGACAGGAAACTTATTTATGAGCAACTCAGGATAGCTTAGAAAAATGGCTCTGTGTAACCAGCTGTCCTGAGGACAGGATGAAAATCCACAGCCCCCTACACGTATTGCCAGACGGCGTTCGGCAGCCTGCCTGTTCATTAGCAAACTCATCAGGAGAGGAAAATCCTGCTTCCATTCAGTATTAAAATAGATGTGACACGCTTATAGGACAGACGACTGCAGAGTTACTTACCTGTAGGATTGAAGGATATCTATTATTCCCACATGTAGCAGGAGACGCTCTCCTTTGCCATTCACTGCTGGGATTCCTCCCATCCTGCGGGTAAAACAAAACCTCAGTGAGCGCAGCCTCGAAACCGCGGCTGTGGAGCCCGGGCCATGCGGGAGGGCGGACGGCGGCTCCGGGCAGAGCGCTCCGGTGTGATCACAGGGCAGAACCCGCACACCCACACTGTGCACAGCCGGGGGAGGTCACCTACCGACCCCGGTCATCGCACACAGGGCGTCCCCAGCGTCACCAAACACCGTCAGGACAGGACCTGTGTGGTGTGGCAACAGCTCTGCCTGGGCCAGACAGCACCACATCGTATTTTATTCGCTATGGGACATTTTATTCTGGGGATCATGCTATTTATAAGGTCAGTGTGAGCTCTCTGTCTATTAGGGCAGCAAACATGTACGGATGAGGTGTATTTCCAGTCCTGCCCACACTAGCAGAACTGCCGAAGATGCAGCAGCCACCAGCACACACCGAAAGCACGCAGGCAGCGGGCAGGCACTGCAATTACTGATGGTACCGAATGAATAGAAACACCAAAGTATTATCCTGGCTCCATCAAAGCTGGAGCAGCTGGTTTCAGACAGCAACAAACAGCAAACTCCACCATTTGTTCGCAAGCTCCGTCCAGAGCCAGAGGGACAGTGGCAAAAGCCACCTGCAGCCCAAGAGCCACAGATTGGGCACCACACAGGACAGGTTTGGGGAAATCCTCCAACCCACAGCTCCACCAGTTACCCCAGCACTCGGCTCCGCTGCTGTTTGCTAACGGGAGCAGCGGGGAGCACCACAGCTCAACACACCGGAGGTGGAGTGAGCAACAAAACCTGACTGGGCATAGGTGGCACCACACGGCTCTGGGTGGCCTTGGGTACCGTCAGGGCTTCCAAAGACGGAGCGATGGAGAGCGAGCTCCAACGCTCCAGAAACAGGCTGATCCCCACTCCCGCCCCAGGATTTGGAGGCTGAGCTGGAATTGAGCTCATTTTTCCCCTTCCAGAGCATGAGTGGGTGTCTAGCGGCTGTTACAGGAGCTGAGAACCTACAGCCTGCCCTAAGAAGAGAGATCAGTGTGAGGCTGGAGTCTCACAGAAACATTTCCCAGCCCAGCTTGCCCCTTTCACACCACACAGCACCAGCACCCCGTGAGACGCTCTCCGGACCATGCGGGATGGCCCCCCCTCAGCAGGAAATCACCCCTCCAGCCCCACAACACAGCCGTGTGTTCACCTACGTGTCGTCTGTGTCTATGGACTCTCCCCGGGCAGCCCCGCCCTGGATGGACTCCATGGCCGTGGAGTAAAGCGCCTTCTGCCCCACGGGCCGCTTCTCGTCCGACGTGCTGTGGGCTCCTTCGGACTGGCGCTCCCGTTCCTGCTGGTCTATGTTATGAACTCCAAGCAGGAGGCTGTAGTCCATGATTTTAAAGCTTTCCAACACCTACAGGTTAGCATTGAGTTTAAGAACAAAGACAAACTATCAGGCCAGCAGCTCAGTTACAGCACAGACCCCAAAGCACAGAACAGCGCGTTCACGTTCCCACCAACAGCTCCTTCAAACGTTTCTGAACCAAGTTCTCTCTAGACTTAATCGCATAGATTTTTGGCCACCCCCAATCAACCCAAAGGGCTCAAGACTTGCAAATAACACTGCTGTACCAGGCAGTGCTGCACACTGGATGGGCAGAATGTGTTTAGCACCAACAGCCCATGCACAAGAGGAGCAGGCTGAGGCACCAGGTGAAGGAGCACAGCCTCGGTTCTCAGATCAGCTCCGCCGCTTTGCTTTCGGGGCAGAGGGTGGTGGAAGGGACTGATCTGCTTTGGGGTCAGCAGATCAGGAAGACTCCCAATCGTTTGCTCTTCCTCACGCTCCAGAGCCACAGAACTTCATTAACCTGCTCCCCACGCTGCGCCGCTTCCTTACCAGACAGTCGCGTTGCAACGTTTTCACCAACGCACTGAAGGTGTCAGCATCCAACATCAGGCCCTCCGGCATGTCCTGTATGAAGTCAAGATCCTTGTACGTAGGACTGGACTTTTCCTTTTCCTTCTTGGACGCCCGGCGTTTATAGGTGGAGCCTTTCAGGTCAAATTTCAGGTGCATTTTCACCACGCGAGGCAGAATGTTGTTCATCACGACCACGCGGATGTTTTTGCCCCCTGATTGCACACAGTACAGTCCATAAAACTTCGGCAGCAGCGTCCGTGGGTTCTGGTTGAGATTCTGCAGCAGGACGGGAGAAAAAAAGCACGGGGAAAGGTGATTTGGGCAGAAAACTCCGTCTGTGTAACCAACACAACCCATGTGAACAGACACTGAGCAGCTGGACCTCGGGTGCTTCACCTAAAGATTTATGAACTTTACTGTACACATTCGACAAACTCTTGCATTTCAGTGGCTTTAGGATCTGAAAATACCACTATGCCTTGAATACAGGGTATGACATGTTCAACACTCCCTGGGCAAATAACCAAGTCTGGAAATACCCCGCTTTCCCCATCAACAGCAGCTAAAAAAGGGAAACCGAACTGCAAGAGAAATAAACACAATAAGTGGGAACTTCAGGTTTAAAAATAACAGCTATTTCATCTCTTCACAAGTGTCAGAAATCAAGAGCTGTTCTCTGGCCCAGAATAAACCAGGGACACAGAATTTATTATTATTATTTTTAAACAAAACAGCAATCTTCTCCTCCTTTTTCAGCATTGCTTTACAAACCATTGGCCAGAGCACACGGACATCCTGCCCTGCTATCACGTCCTTTCTTTAGGCAGCAGTATTATTAGGAGTGACGTGGCAGGCACGACCTGCTTGTTCAGCTTTGGGGAAATTTGGGAGGGAAACGGAACATCTCTGCACACCACGGGATGAAGGACAGGCCTGAGAGATCCTGCGACGGGCGGCAGAGACGCGACCGTGCTATAAACCCTGCCCTGACGGCGCAGGAGGGAAACACACGCAAACCGCACCTGCCCAGTAACTCAGCACGGAACCCGCTCCCTTCCCACCGGCTGGATTTCCCAACAACGGCACCGACACCGCGTGTCACCCCGCGGTAACCCACACACCGCAATGCCACAATTACCACCTGCGCCAGGCAGGTAAGTTCAGATTAAGTCGTGACGCTGGTTGCCAGGCAGGACAACTGCGGAATTTGGGACAACAGTGCAACTCTGTGCCCATTCAAAACCCTCCACCTGATTTACTGCATCCATTAGGCAACACAAACGCGCCTTCCAAGAAAGCGCATCCTGTCCAGGGATCGACTGTCGCCTGCAGAGCGAGCGGCCGGTTACACACGGTTACGCACACACCCAAGGGCCTGTCTCACTTCGGCAAATTTTCCCCTGTAAATATCGAGCAAGGCAAGAATTTTCATAAAAACAGCGTGTGATGAGACAAATCCCCTGCAGCACGTGGGCAGATGGAGCAGTGGGAACATCACCTGCTGGCGCCTTCTCAGCATCCCCACGGCAAACCAATCCCGGGGTGGTTCCAACTGAACTTCAGTGCCCTCGTCTATAGCGCCGGGCCCTTCAGCACAGTTATGCACGGAGGCAACTCCTGGTTTACTCGCCAAAACATCAGTTTTGGTTCCAATTTACTACTTGTCACTGCATATGAGTCCTGGGGGCTCAATATATTGCCTTGCTAGCCCTGAGATTTAGGCAACAAGGATCTCCAGCAGACTGGAGGTGCGAAGCCGGCCGGTACAGGAGTCTTTGGCTTGGTGCAGATACAGGAGACAGCCAGGGACAGCAGCGGCTTCCCCACAAAACCAAGGCGGTTGTGTTACTGCGGTCACCAGCCATCCCCAAAGCCCGTCTGAGGCGGATGCACGATGCCAAGCCAAGAAGAGTGAACTAGTGCTGGAAAAGGGACACTCAGAACACACATCTGCAAAGCTGCTTTCAGGCCAGAACACGCATACGAGCTACAGCACAATTATCTGCCACAAATTTACCCACAGAGTTTGCAAATAATTGGCAGGATCTGTGCTTCTGGGAGCGGTTTCGTGACATGCTGTTCATGTTGTCCCTGGCATGGGGGTTGGGACGTGGCCTGTGTGATGCTCTGGACACAAAAGCTGCCACAACAAACCCAGTCAGGTCCACGGTGCTGGGTGATACGCACCATGTAGTAGCCAGGAAGGAGCTTCTGTAGGAATTCAGCTTCCTTGTGCATCACGGTTTTTATGATGAATTCATCGTCGCTGGTGACGTAGAAGAGGGAGCCGCTTGCACCGGGGTTCGACAGCTCGATCAGAGGCTCGTTACACAGCGAATACTGGGGAAGAAAAGAAATAAGATCATGTTTTTAGCCCCCACTCATTGCACACTGAGTTCTACACCCTTGAGGACTTTCCCCAGCCCTGTTTCCCTGGGAAATGAAGGGGTAGCAAAGCTTCAGTGAGAACTAGTTTCAGCATAGGTCAGGTCTAAGCAGCACAGCTGATGGACAATTTCCAATTAGGGACAGCGATTACAGTTCAGAGCACCCCAACTGCTCAAACTAATCATCTGCTTTTGGTAGCATCCAGGCTGCATGGCGACATCTCATCTTTCCTCGTTGTGCGTGTATCACGTTGAGGCTTCTCTCGGCACATCACCAGCTCAGACAGAAAGACGGTCTGCTCGGGGCACCACGATCGCCGCGCGGCAGGGAACACGATGTGTTCTCTGCTGCCTCCCTGGCCCTGTGCTCCCCCATTAGAGAGGATTTTCACAGCCACATCTCACCCCTCAATCCTGCTAGAACCACACGAAAAGTATTAGAGCAGGTGTCCAAACAAGGCGAGGGCTCAGCGCTGTGTGAGCACAGCAAGGGGCAGCGCACTGGGAACCGAGCTGCGAGGACATCGGTGCGCAGACAGCGGGTCCTCAGACCAGGACGTGCCCAGCGGAAGGAAAAAGCCCCAGCGCAGGCACAGCGTGCACTGTGCACCCTGGTACCGGCCCCGGGGCGAGCGTAGAGGTTGAGCGGGTTCGGGGCAGCGTGGCGTCAGAGCTGCCACAGCAAGAGGTGAGATGGGGAGAGAGAGGTGGGGATGTAAGGGACACAATCAGAGCAACAAATTAAACGCTCGTCATTACGCACTGAAAACAGCTTTCAGCGCTGTGCAGATTAATGATCCAAGACTTTATCAAGTTAATTATCTCATGCATAATTAAAGGCATTTGCTGCTGTGGCAGGCAAGAGAGAATCAGGGGAAGCAGAAGCAACAAATCAGCACTGTGACCCTTGCGATGGAGGCGAGCGCTTTGCCTCACCCGAGCTTTGAACCACATCAGCCAGTGTGATCCTGGGTGCGTGGCTGGTGATCCCTGTTACTGTCACACCACGCACTGGCACTGATTTGTTCCTACTTGTAGGTGTTCGGGTACAAATGCCCCTGTCTACAGCTCAAAGTCAGAAAATAAAGGGCTATTAAACAAGGGGGAGCACGTGCACTCATCTGGCTGTGTTCCCTTCCCCATGCAAGGGACCAGATTCAACCCCAGTGCACTCCAAGCCCCAACAGCTTGTACTACGAGGTATTTTCAAACAGCCTTTCCAGCTCTGAGGAGCTTTCTGAGCACGAGAACAAGCTGTATTTTATTCTGTCTGTGTAAGATGATTAAAATAACTACACTCACATAGCTCTCGAGTGAGTACACAAGGAAAAATTCCCGTCTTTGTCCTCAGAGCCCCAGGGGACATTACAGGGTTGCACCCAACAGAACACGACTCCTTTTGCTTGTAAACACAGGGAGGCATTGTCAGCACAGGCGAGGGAAGCGTGGCGCAGCATCCCCGGCCCCCAGCGCCGTCCCGTCCTCAGCAACCCGGGGTGCGGGCTGAGCGGTGCTGGTCCTGCTGGGCCTGTCACTGGATCCCCTCCAAAACTGAACAGAGTGACTCAATCCCCAGCTCGTTCCCACTCTTTGCAGGGATCAGAACAACTCCTTAACTCTCTTCTGTTTCTTTTCAGCAAGGATTGCCGGCAGCCTTGATTTAGGGGCATATTTCTTGTGTTAGTTCTCAAATAAAGGAGGAAGGACAGAGAAATCCCAAAACGTATCCATACCAAATAATCATCTGGACGAATCCCAAAGAGTTCTCGGAAGTACCGAAAAGCCACTGGTGCGTAAGTCTTGAACCTGAAGTCAGCGTAATGGTGAGCCGGGGTGAGGTTGCTGCCTTCGCTGCACGGAACAGACGGGAGGTGAGCAGGACCGCGGTGTGACCACCCGCCACCCACACAGCCGCACCACGGCTGCCGCGCGTCCGAGACGAACCCAGCCTTGCACAGAGACGTCTGAGGAACAACAACAACCTTTCTTTTGTGGCGGAACAACAGCAAAATTGGTTTTAAACTGTGTGCCAAAATCCACCTCCAATTCAGCAAGGAACCATCACTTGCCAAGCAGAATATATTTACACAGAGAACACAGCTTTTATGAGCTCTGTTTATTCACAGAGCTCCCGGAACGTGCTTCTTCCATCTCAAGCATGGTGTAATTTCATGGAAGAAATTCTAGATGGACAGGTAGAAAGAAAAGCACGTAGGAAGGTGAACAAACTGCAGCATGTAGTGCTGCATCTTACTTTGTACTTCCCTGTAAGCCAGTGTGCTGCAGAATCTAACACTTCCTACTGTTATGTTTGTATGTAACGAATGCATATTTAAAACACTCAGAGCATCCAACTCTGATCTAAAGACAGATGGAAGCTCTTGAAAAATCAGCGAGAGGAAAAGGAATAACTCATCCGTTCATTTTGTTTCCCCTGTATCCTTTACCTTGGGAAAAAAATGCTCTCGACCACGTAGAAGTCCTGCATGAGGACATCTCTCTCGGGCTTGGAGCTCAGATTGCCGACTGTGTACCCGATCCCCAGCTGGATGGCGCCCTTCAGAGTGGATGAGGTGGTCTGGCAGAAAGAAAAGAGCAGTCAGTGCGTGTCTTACCACAGATTACTGCAGTAACATCCCCCGTATCACAATACAGCCACGTCTGTGACTTCTGTGGGGCCATCTTGGGCACTCCATCCTGCTAAATGAGTTCAAACAGCTCCTGACGAGATGGACTGAGGCTCCCAGGTTTGCTGTTTGCAAGATTACGCAGTACTACGGTGCTGCATCAAATCTAAATCAGATTGGTAGCTACTGGGCCCCAAGTTCTCAGCCTGCCAGCAGTCCCGCTCCACAAAACCAAACCTTTTTGTAGGTGGTTTCCCCAGAAGCATCGACGCCTCGATGACCAATCTTCTTTCCCTGGCCGGGCTGTCCTGGTGGCGACGGTCCCTGCAAGGGAAGACGCGGCTGGAGCCCAGCGCAGGCGCTGAGCCCAAGGGCACAACCACAGCACAGGACACAGGGGTTGCTCCCTACACTGGAGGAAAATCTGCAGAGTGCCAACAGGTGGAATCGGCACCATCCAGCTTTCCATGAGGCTGTTTGAGTTACACATTCATCCCTCCAGACACGGAGAGTTAAACACCCAGCCATTCGTCCGACAGCCCTGGTACGGACTGGGCAGAGCCCGCAGCAAGGATGCTGAGCTCAGGCAAGATCCGCTTGCTTCCCGCTACCGAGATTCCTCCATTGCTCGACCGCAGTTTCTCATTGATTTAAAATTGCAATACACGAAATCAAACACTAAGAGAAGTTTATTCTTACAAATCCCCTGCCCTCAGGTGTCACAGCAACACCTTGTGCTCCACTGAGAAATAAGAGACAGGTAACAGGGGCAACACAACCCGCTCCTGCGCTCACATGGAGGGGAGCACCCATTGGGTGAGATCTCACACAGGTGAGCAGCGACAGCTTTTCCTCAAGTTCTGCATGGAGTTTACAGAAACACTACAGGGCTGACCGCTTCAGAGAGAGAACAAACCTCCTCCTGCCCGTTCTCCTCTCGCACCTCTGAGTGCACCTCCACCTTGTCTCGCGGGTCCAGGAGGGACCAGGTTGTGCCCGTTCCCTTTCACGAGCCAACGCAACCGTGTTTGTGCAGTTCCACACAGCTCTGGTCACAAGCCCAAGCGCGGGGTCTGTATCCCAGCCCAGGGCGATGTTTCACCCGCTCCCCAGCTCACAGCACTGAAACAGCCACATATTGGGGCTCGCTGCGTTGAAGAACAGCCAGGCTCTCAACGCTGCTCTGAGCAGCACACACAGAGATCCAAGGTCATTTCCCGAGTGACAATATAACCTCGCCGTCTCTCCCAAGCGCTGCACGGAGCCGTCGCTCAGGACTGCTCTCTGCAGCACACAATGGATAATTTTGTTCAGACTACTGAAGTTCTTTGTGTTTTAGCTTTTTAATCAAGAGCTTGCAGCTATTTCTGGTCAAAGTGCCCGTACTTGTGGCACTGAGGGGCAGTCTGACTCGGTGTGTTAACCCCCAGCACAGCCAGGCTGGCTCCGCGTGGCCCTGATCAGCAGCCCAGCTTATCCTTCCCGTGCAGCTTCCAACCACGGAGCTGGATCCTGTTACACGCCAGCTCGAGCCGCATCGTCCTGCCTCGCCATGTGGCTCATCCTCTCCAAGTGATTAATGGACACAGGTACCGGCTGCAAGATCGTCACCGTGCCAAATGCGGGAACAAAAGCCTCTTCCGCAGCCCCTTGCTCTACCTGGGACTGTTTCCAGGGCAAGAAAAAGCGGGGTGTTTGTGCATCGAATGAAGCGATCAACTCCCACAGAAGCTGAGCTTTCTACTGTGTATATTTCTGGGGAGGTGAAAAAGAATCAAGCGTCACAACCCTGGCAGTTTTACGGGAAGATTTTGCTATTCATGTATATGAATGCTCCTCATCCCAGGTGAGTAATGTAACAGGGTATATCAGAAAATTAGATCAAACAAAAATAATTTGAACACGGTGCCCTAAAGCAAGAGCGTGGGATCCAGGAGCAGCTTTCGGACACAGATCCTCCCACTGGATTCCCCGCTGCCAACTGGGAAGAGTTTTGCTCCAGAAGGTAACGGTTATTCAGTGACCTGGATTATGTCAGTCCCTCAAGATGTTCCCGTTTCACGGCTTCACAAATTACAGCCCCTTTGACTCACTCCCAGCAGCGGGTGAGACCCAACACGGCGTCCTGGAGATGCCCAGAACACGGATTCGCTATTCACCGCCTCCAGGTTCTGGTGCAGAACAGGTGCCCTCAGCCGCTTACAGACATCGCTCAGCTGAAATCGGCCACGGGGTGGATTTAACCCCTTCACATCCCCCTGTGGCCGCGGTGGTGCCAACACAGGGACCCCAGAGACCTGCCACTCGTTTTCTTTCTCCCAGATAACAGATACCACATTTTCAGTAATCTTAAATGCTCTAAACCGTGAGCAGAAGTGTTCTCTAGAGCTCTGCGTTCTCGTTTCTCAGCACGGGGTTTTCCGGGCTGGTTTTGCGGATCTCACCTCAGTGACGGCCGCCTTCTTCAGTGCCAGACCTGGGGACAGAAGGGACGAGCGTCAGCAAAAGTGGGGACATCAGAAAAAACCAACCAACCCACCCAACAAAAACCGCAACCAAACCCAGGACTACCAAAAACCCACAGCAAAACCCACCCAGAAAACAGCCCAATGCTTCGCTCTTTCAAGCGAGCTGGAAAGCCTTTAAAGCAGCTGGTTCTGCTCAGTTTCCCGCTTCACTAGTGCAGGAGTCTGAAGTCATAGGGGTCACCCAAATGATTTCATATTCTGAAACACAAAGATGCACAATTTTTCACAGCGATAATGTTTCCTAGAGGCTTCAGTAGAGAGTTCTTGTAAATCCCGTCAGTAAAAGGCCCACACCGAACCGAAGAGTCGGTTACATACAGAAACCCAGAGAGACGCTTCTGAAGCTGCTTTCAGCCACTCTAAAGGCACTTGACAAACTGTATTGATAATTGAAACTATTTATAGAACCCAGTGTCCAAATATATCACAAAAATGAATGCATCATTTATCTCTACCAGCGCCTTTGGGAGAAGCCACCATTACTCCATTACAGAGTGAGAAATTAGGATTTTGCCTAAAGCTTTTAGATACATAATCGGAGTTGGAAACACAGGCCCAAACCCTCCTGTAACGTGAGGCCATTTCATTTCGCAGCCTGAGCCCAAGTTTGCAAGGGGCTCGTTATTTCTAGGCAACAGTAAGAAGAGGTTCCCCTGTCACCCACGAGGTGTTTGCTGACCCACTGAGAACCTGGACCGTGGGACCACGAGCTGCAGCCCGGCCAGGCCCGAGAGCCACCAACGAGGCTCAAGAGCTGTTTAAGAAGAGCTCAACCCCATCCCGCAGCACAACAGCCCTGGCATGTGTTCGGGTGTTCAACCTGGAGAAGCTCCAGGGAGACCTTAGTGTGGCCTTTCTGTACTTAAAAGGGGCTGATAAGAAAGATGGGACAGACTTTTGAGCAGGACCTGTTAATTTAGGACAAGGGGTGATGGATTTAAACTAAAGGAGGGAGATTCAGGCTGGACATGAGGAAGGAATTGTTGCCCTGAGGGTGGTGAGAGCCTGGCCCAGGTTGACCAGAGAGGTGGTGGATGAACCATCCCTGGAGACATCCCAGGCCAGGCTGGACGGGGCTCTGAGCAACCTGAGCTGGTGAAGACGTCCCTGCTCGTGGGTTGGGCTGGATAAGCCCTTCAACCCAAACTGTCCTGGGGCTCTAAGGCAGCTCCCCAGCCCCCCGGGCCCCCATGGGCAGAGTCCCATTTTTGGGAGAAGGCTGCTTGCACAGAGCACACACCCGTGGCAGGTTTCAGGCCGCCTGTTTCCAGGAACAAGTCTGGCACTCCCTGCTCAAGTGTTGCTCCCAGCACAGATCGTTAACTAACCCACAATTCTTTAGAAAGGGCTGAATCTCACAAGTGACCCTTGAGCTGAGCTTGAAAGTTTTGGCTGTGAAGAAGAAAGGCTCTTCCAACCCCTCCGCGTTTCACTGCCCGCCGCGCGGGAACGCTGCGACCCCAGGCAGATCCCTGCTCTCAAAACGGGGAGCTCGGTCCCGCTCTGGAGAGCAGGAAACGTCCCAGAGCATCCACCAACATGGCTGCTTCAGCATCTCCTGCTTTGGCCAAGTCAGAACTAAGAGGGTTTAACTGCTCAGCCTCCTCAAACACGAGCAGTGACGCTTCAGGGCTCGTTTCAAAAGGAGCCTGAGCAAGCAGTTGGGCATAGCAGGAGGGCGACGCTCCGCAGGTGACAGCAGCGCAGGACAGAGGAGATTCGGTTGTATTGCAGGAAATACTTCAGACACTGGGCAGCAAAAGCCCAAACCCAACAAAAACGCCTTGGTGGTCACTGCAGAGATCAAACCGCTCTCGGTCAGAAGTGCTGAGGTTATCTCAGCAAACCGGGGATCCCCTGGCAAACCGGGTACGGTCACCGTGGCGTTCTGACCGGTCTGCAACGCCCCAGCCCCACGGCTTGGGCTGCATTCCCAAAGCAGAGCGGCCCGGGAGGAGCCACATCCTGCTGGTTCATTTTGTTTTAAATTGTGCTCTTCAGAACCCAAGTTTTGCATCAGGAACCGAATCACAAGACTGCAGCCGATGTCTGAAACCCATCTGCCCTGGGCCAGCTGCAGCGCACCACCCGTCCCACAGGACAGGGAGCGGAGGGGACCCCCGCTGTCCCCACAGCCCCTGGCCGACCTGAACCCCATCACCCGCACCCAGGACCACCGCAGATCAAACCGCGCGTCCGTTTTCGAGCCGAAAAATGAGTTCTTTGGCCTAAGGTAAGACAATTTCATGATTGTTCAACAACAAGCCCCGCAATGGCCAGGAGACGGGCACTGAGGGAGCTCTTGGCTAACGAACCCTCGAGGCACAAGCTGGAGCAGCAACTCGAGACCTCAGAGGAACCCAAAGGGGCAAATGCTGATCCAGGTTGAGCCCTGGAAATCGCTGGGAACACAAGGCGGTGGGAGGGCCCCAGGCCAAGGAGACCGTGCTCTCCTACTGCACTAATCTCGTTCTGCACTTTGTCACAATTCCAGAGCAGGAGATTATCCTCAATTTTGTGATAATTACCACAAGCCGCTTTCATTCCCAGCTTTTAAGTGTCTGCTGCTGTACACGTACCAAATGTGGAATCAACACCAACAACCCACGCAAAGGAAAGGCAACAGAGGTGAGGAGCTGCACATCTCCGGCAGAAACGATGCACAAGGGCAGCAGCAGCAAAACCTGCCTCCCCCCGCAAAAATAAAGCAAGAAATCAGCTTTGTAAAATCTACTTGTCTAGGTAGAAAACGAAGGTATCTTCCACTCGCTCCTCAGTCGCGGCACTGGGCTGTGTTCGTCGCCACCGCGCTGACAGACGGCCATGCAAACACTGACTGAACTGCAGCTCCGGGGCCGAACGGCCGCGGGACAGCGCGCGGGTTCGCGGGAGCAGCAGCTCTGCTGCGGGAAGTTTCAGCACTTAACAAGCTAACTGAAGTGATTCTGATCCGATTTGGTGCAGCTTAATGACAGTGTATTCGGAACCACGATGAGCGGTTCTGGAGACCCCGGCAGGGACCCCCCGCTCCCGTCCTGCCCGGGTTTTGTAACCCGCTCCTGCACGCTTGACCTGCTGCCTCCAGTTCCTCTTCTCATCCGCGCGGCTCCCAGCTGCCCCCATCCCAACGCTCCAGCTGCTCCGCAGCCGCAGAAATGAAGCTCTGTTGCAGCATTCAGCAATTCTCATCTCTGATTTATCTTGTTGTTTGTTTTTCGCATGCCTCTCTATTCACAGCCACAACCACCTTGCCCACCCCCACCACACAGGGATGGATTTACTCCTGCAAACCTTCTGCACATTTACTGTCCGACATACAAAAGGACGCTGGAGTTTTAGCTCTACCGCACCAGAGAGGCACAGCGACAGGACATGGGGTGATGGCTTCAAACTGAAAGAAGGTAGATTTAGATTAGATATGAGGAAGGAATTGTTGGCCCTGAGGGTGGTGAGAGCCTGGCCCAGGTTGGCTGAACCATCCCTGGAGACATCCCAGGCCAGGCTGGACAGGGCTCTGAGCAACCTGAGCTGGTGAAGATGTCCCTGCTCATGGCAGGGGGGAACTGGGGGGCTGGGAAGGTCCCTTTGACCCAAATCATCCTGTGATAAGATGAAAACCTCTTATGCAATACACAACAAATTGGTGTTCAGACCTTTTCAGGCCCCTGGTGCCCCACTGACCTGGACCGCTTGCAGCGCAGAGGGAACCTCAGCAGTACCGGCTCCGTGGGCCCCATGGGAGCGTCTGAGCTCACAGAACGGTGCGGGGTCCACACCGGAGCAGCTCCCTCGGCTCCCCCAGCCCACAGCCTCTCCAGACACGGGGTGACCTGCGGGGTGTCCTGTGCAGGGACAGCAGCTGGACTCCATGACCCTGTGGGTCCTTCCAGCTCAGGACATTCTGTGATTCTTTGGGCTTAAAAGTGAACTTCATGAAAAACAGAAAACATTGCCCTTGCTGTCTGCAACTTAGGATGAGTTCAAGTTAAAAACATGGGTTTCAAGCTTCACTGATGTGCAGAGAATAAATTTTAAAATCTAATCAAAGGAAAAAATAAAAAAAGTCACTTGGATTTCTCGAAATCAAGGGAAGGGAACCAGTGAACACTGCACCACAAACCCTGAAAGAGCCACAAGCAGCTCCTATCCACCGAAAAGGAATTTCTTAGCACAGTTTACAAATATCCAACAGAAACATCATTTAAGATCCAATAAAGAAGTGTTCTTTATAAGACAGATGCACACACACACATATACACATATTTACAAATCTAAAGTATTTGATGATTTATGATGCCATAGAAAATGAATAACTGGCAGATTCATCTGGGCTCATTGCTCAGGTTAGAGATGGCGCTGCATCTTCAATAAAAGCTTTGCTGTATTCAAGTGTTTATCAGGAGATACACACTGTGACTGCAACTAGAAATACGTCAGAATATAAATCCCAGGTAAGCTCTTCAACTGCACCAACGTGACCCCTCCGAAAAATGCACCATACTGGAGACTCGGACGGCGGCAATCGCAACAACCACAGCCAGCTTTCCACGTACAATTCTCTAAAAGTGCTGGACAAGCAGTTTGCAGTCGTTGTTTTTTATTTGTTCTGTGTTTTTAAAGCACTAAGCTGACAGCAGCCTTTGCAAAATTGACATTTAACACCAGCCCAGCGCAATGAGCTGGAAAGCTGTGAGGTTCTGACACACAGCCCGACAGAGCTCCGGGTCTGATTGAGACCAGAACGTGACACCTGAGCAGCCGTTTGGATGGTGAGAGGTGGTGCAGACCGCAACCAGGATGCTGGGACTGCCTGTTCCATCAGCAGCCCCGTCTGCTCCGTGCGTGACGTGTGTTAAGAAGCAGAGTGCTCAGGTATGTGCTGTCCCAGTTAAAGGTTACACACGTGCAGATGTGCCGCAGTCAAAATGCGGAGAGAAAGGCTGGGAATGACATGCATCCATCAAAAGAGACGGCTGTTAGTTCCCATAAGGGACCGCTGACTGAAAGAAATTAAGGGGGAGAGGGAGGGATTCTGAGAAGGCGCCGGAGAACACGTCTCGGCTGAGCAGCAGCGCCTGGACCCGCCGGGATCCCCGAGGAGCGTGAGGGTCAGACCACGGCCGATGGAAAGGCACAAACCAGCCTCCGAACTCCTGCAAAGCAGCGGCCGGTGGGACGGGGCGGCCAGGGCAGCGCTGGGGACAGGGGACACGCAGCTCAGCAACCCCCAGACAAGGCCGCTATTTACAACCTGCCCCTCCTGGGCACCCAGCATAACCTGCTTCTGGTCATTAAACACACTTTCAAACACAGTTTGATTGAGATGAGAAATGTTAAGTAAGCCACAACACTAAATAAAAAGTTTTGGTTTATTTCCCCCTTAAACGCAGCGTCTCCCAGCAGCAGGAACTGCGGCCGCCTGCTCTGCACGCTGGGCACAGCGCTGGTGGAAATAACGGGGAAATCAGGCAATCTGAGATAAATTCTGCTTGTTATATAGAATCTACATACAGCTTTGATACCAAAATGTATCAGATTTTCCCTGGGGCACTTGCTGACAAAATGAGTGATTCTTGGGATGGTGCACACAAAACGTTCCCTCTCCCCACTGTCCCCGTCCCTCGGGGCACGGCGATGGGGACGCGGTGATGGGGATGTGGTGATGGGGACACCTGCGTGCAGGTAAAACACCGCAGGACACTTCCAGCTCCACCAGAAGCTCAGTGGTTATTTGTAGACATAGAAACGCTGGCAGCACCAGGCAGTGTTCAAACCAGGGGCTGCCAGAGATAAGTAATCCCATTTAATCCCACCTCGGCCAGCCCGGCCCCGCTCTGCTCGCCGCCCACACGAGCTCCGTGTCCCCTTGTGCCATTTCGAGCGCGCAGGAGCCGCCTCCACCTTGGGGAGGGAAGGCGACGTTTGCAAACCACGATCCGCTGCCCCAGCTCCGCGCTGCACTCCTTTCCCATGCCCTTTGTCTGGTTTATTTGAGCATAAACTCATTAGGGAAACGAACAGCATGGCTTGTACGAATTAAAGGAAGGAGTTTAATGTACCAGTGAGGTAGGACGGGGCCTCAGGGCGCTGCCGATACCCGTCTGACAGCAGTGACACAGCTCGCTCCCTCCTTTCCTTCTCTTTGAGCTCCCCAGGAGCCCCCAGCCCCACAGCCCACCATGTCCCAGCACCCCCAGCTTTCTGCTTGAGCCTTTTGAACCCCAAAAGTGCTCTGGGTGCCCCAGGCCCAAGCAGCCCAAGCCCTGTACGACACAGCCCAGCCGGGCTGCTCAAAGCAAAGCACCCGGCTAACGGAGCCCAGCGCGCAGGGGCTGGCACAGGGAGGGTTCTGCAGGAAAGGCACCTACTGGCCTATGTGAGTTTTGTTTTTCTGCTTCAGAAATCAATCTGTTCACCCCAGCCCAGCAGGCAGGAGCGTTGCTCCCCAGCTGCAGTAACACGTCTGGGTGCAGCCCCCTCGTCCTGCTGCAGCCCCTTCCTTTGCGCCAGGACGTACCCCGCTCACACGTTTCCTTGACAACTCCCCAGAAAAGCGCTTCCAGCACGGAAGCCCAATTGCAGTGGGGAACGAGCAGGACAAGACCAGGGAAATGAAATTTAAAAAGCACTGATTTGCTTTCTTGTCTCGGATCAGCTGTGTGTAGGAATAAAGGACAATTTCGGAGCGCCGTGTGACACAGCTGACAAAAAAGAGAGACAAAAACCTCATCAAGAGGAGCTCACAATAGCTGACACGCGGCAGCGGAAGAGGCTGCAGCCGGTCGGCTCCACGTTCCGCTCTGTAATTATGCAATCCAGTGGGACGCTCCGGCGAACATCTGCTCGATGGGAAAGGTGCAGCCTTATCTGCACACAGTGTTCCCGCTCCCTTCCAGAGCGGCCGGGCTGGGCGGTGAACAACACTCGCTCCCCGGCACGTCCGAGCGCGCTCCCCCTGCCCAGGGGCAGCGCAGACGGGCAGGACGCTCCCAAGGTCAACGGCGCGGGGACGCCAGCCTCTTCCCAGCCGCTTCCCAGCCCCAGGCTGCTCTCTTTATTACAACCTACGCAGAACTCACAGCAAGCTTGATTAGGATTAATTAGAGGCAGCAAACACTGCAAGCAGGAAGCGGAACCTCTCCGGGCCAGAAGCAGCTCTCTGAACCCTGATGACACCAGCACAGTGGCACCATGTAAAACCACGACGCCCATTTGCAGCGAGGGCATAAAAGGCTGAATGGCTTTGAAGTCACCTTCCTCACAATCAGCCAGAAGATGTAGAGCAACATCCAGGCGCCCCTTACCTTTGCTGAGGGGTAGGATGAGCTTCACATCCCCTACCAGTGGGTCCCAACCCACCGTCACCGCTCACCAGGGCAGCTCCTGCCTGCGGGGAGAGCTGCAGCCCAGCAGTAGGAGAAAAGAGAGCCTGCTGTTGCCTTTCTAGCCGTGCCACAAAAACATCGGGGACCTGCGTGTAGCGCGTGACCCCAGGCAGCCCCTGGGACTCTATGTGTGCTCAGATGGAGTTTTCAGCTGCCACAAGGCGCCAGAGAGTCATTTCCCAGCCCCAGGTCAGAGTAGCACCAGACAGCTTTGCGGAGGCTTGGTCTGGAATTCACTTCCCGCCTTTGTTTCTGTGAGCGTTGCCATCTCAGCTCCTGCCCAGACGCGGATTCAGCACCGTCCTACCTGCTGCTCAGCAGCATCCTCCATTCTGTTCTTCCCCAAGCTCCACTAACAAAGGGGGAGAAGCACGAGCTGCCTAATCCGAGGTTACACACCGCGTGCCGGAGCCACAGCAGCGATTGTGCCCCAAACGCACTGAGTTTGCCATGTGGCACGGCTCGGTGCATTAGCTGCACGAGGCTTAATGGCAGAGCTCAGCAGCTCCCGGCCAGGTAGGGATTAGCGCTGCTGAAGGTTCCTCACCATCTGCCCTTCGTCAGCTCCCTTTGCCACTCGCCATCTCTGCGAGGACACCCGCAAGGCTGGTTCCGGGCATGGCACAGGGAATTGGGGGCTGGAGAAAGGGTAACTTCACTGTGGCCCACACCAAAAGCTCTTATGCACAGGGTATTGTCAGGGAGAGGGCAAAACTCCTTTGACGAGCGAGCAGGTGGTGCCTTCGCACATCACCTCTGCTCCCTTTACGATGCCGCGTCTCTGCGTGTCCCTCGGTCGGACCTCAGCCTGCCTTGGCAGAGCACTGGCGAGTCAAGGGCATCAGCCGAGCTGCTTGTAGGAGCAGCACACAGACCAGAGAGCGGTGGATCGCAAGCTACACCAGACAGGGACAAACTGGCCCCGGGTTTGATCCTCAGACCTTTCTCACAGGAGCTCTGCAGCCGAACCGCGTCGGCAGCTCCGATCCAGGAGGGCCAGGTCTCATTGAAATGGTGGAAGCGACAAACAAGGTGTCTTCCTATCGATGTTCCTTGACAGAGAGCTTACTCACCTGGCTCGTTCATAGCCAAAAATTATTCTCAGACTAAATTACATTCAAAAACATAAGAACACAACTCAAGAAAGATACCCAGCTCCCCAAGTTTTCCGGCCTTCTAAAAGATGCGTTGAAGTCCAGTTACTACAGTCACATCAGGTGAAGGAATCTACCTGAAGTTTCACAATAACCACCTACCACAACGCCAGGATATCCAGAAGTTACCCCAGCATGTTTTATAACTGAGGGAGATCAGCAAGCAGTTGTTTTGCCTGCAGAGCACCCTTCACCAGCACCCTCGAGATGCACCTGGATTTTTAATGAGTGCAGTATTTCCTGATTTACTCCATAGCCAAAGCTGCTCGGCTAAATCCTCTAGGATTTAATTCCACTCTTGCTAATGTCGCTTGACAGAGATTTTCCAGGGGTGCTCAAACACTGAAGACTTGAAAGGGGATTTCAGCACGGGGTTGCGTCCAACGTGCGTCACTGGATATAAAGTCCTTTTGCGAGGCGGCTCGCGCCAGGTTGAGTAAACTCTGCTTCACCAACCACTTCTAGGTTGCTACGGGTGCTGCTGACAACACCGCAACACGCACACGTACAAACAGATCTGCACCGCGACACCGGGGACAGGACCTGGGGCTGGGGACACCTGTAACTCTGACCTGTTTCAAACACAGGTGCCAAGGCAAAAGCATCAGGTTTAATTTCTGGACCTGCTTTTGGAACACGGGTCTGTGGTACAGCCCTCAAGGGGCGATTTAGACGTAGTTTTCAAGGTCCCACTAAAGACATGCAGTTAAAAAACACGATAGGGAAAGCGGACCATCTTTGTTCAAGAGATCTACTTGCAAATCCATCGAAGCTTTTGCTGCCGCAATGACTAGAAATTCAAGCTCTCCAGCTGCCTGCATGTCTCGCCTGAGCTCATAAGGCACCAAGTGGTCTGAGATTTCTCGGCCTCATTCAGAATGAACCACCCCAGCTCACAGGTGGCGGAACACCAGGTCTGGCTGCGATGTGCGTGTTCACTGTCCTCACCACAGCACCCACCACACAGCCCGGCCAAACCCTACGGCAGCCACAGCGGGGCCAGCCAGTTCTTCAGGAGCAAACTCCGTTTAATCATAAAATCATAGAATAGAGAGAATAGTTTGTGTTGAAGGGACCTCCTCAGCTCCCCAGTGCCCCCCCTGCCATGACAGGGACATCTTCACCAGCTCAGGTTGCTCAGAGCCCCGTCCAGCCTGGCCTGGGATGTCTCCAGGGATGGTTCAGCCACCACCTCTCTGGCCAACCTGGGCCAGGCTCTCACCACCCTCAGGGCCAACAATTCCTTCCTCATGTCCAGCCTGAATCTCCCTCCTTTAGTTTAAAACCATCACCCCTTGTCCTGTCACAACAGGCCCTGCTCAAAAGTCTGTCCCAGTCTTTCTTATCAGCCCCTTTTAAGTCCAGAAAGGCCACAATAACATCTCCCCAGAGCTTCTCTTCTCCAGCTGAACACCCCAAGTCTCAGCCTGTCCTCCCAGCACTGCCTGGCACTGCTCATGGGGTCCAGGGAGCTGGGGAGGCAATAACAGAGCTGCCCTATCACTTACCAGCTCCATCCCAGGTACTGCAAACCCTTCCAGACAGATCCTGTCCCTCCCTGACGCGCCAACACCTCCTCTGCCCCAGCCTGAGGGGGGTTCCAAACCTCCAGCCCCTCCGGCCAGACCACACACCCATGTTGTGAGACTGAGGAAAGGACCTTTAGGGCAAAAGCTGTGGCCACAAGGCATGGGGGTCTGCAGATGGGAATACATTTAAACTATTGCTCACCACCATGGTCTTTTCCCACCAGCCTTGTTAAAGCCACTCTCTGCCATGAGAATGTTTCGGTTGGGTGCTGCTGCTCTGCCATAACAAAAGCCCCTGAACAGATGGAACAAAACGAGTCACAGCAGAGCAAGCTCAAAAGATGAAGTGTGCAGCCAAATTTGTAACTCCAAGGTCAGCAAGTAGCCTCTTCCCTCCCTGGGGTCCCGGCTGTAGCACGGCAAACAGTGACTCAGCCACTAAAAAATAATGACGTTTTTAACAACAATTGTAGAGCTCTTGGGAGGAAACACAGGTGAGACACAGGTAGGCGGCAGGAGGAGATGAGCTGGTGCCTGCACTGGGCTGCAAGATGCTTCAGCAGCACTACACTGCTGAGGATGAACGAGCCCTCCTGCTCCGGGACCAGGAGCTGCAGGACACGACCGGCCGGTGCTCACAGGGCAGGTCAGCAAAGCAGCTCCTCCAGCCCCCTCGGGAGCATCTGCACTCGGAGGCTGACTCAGGCGTTCATTGCTTCAGCTGAACCAAGTGCAGCTATGTCCACTTATATACTCATTTGGGAACAAGCTTTGCTCCAGGTACATGTCCAAACCAAAGATGTGAAAGAACAAAGAGCAAAATCCAGGAAAGCACTTGGGCTCCCGCACTGCTGCACAGCAGAGCCGAGGCGCTGGTTACCCCAAACTCCCAGGGTTTCTGGTGCTGATTTCTGGCGCTGTTTTCCCAGTTCAGCCACAATTCCCCATGCGAGCAGCAGCTCGGTTTGGGACTCACAAGAACAGAGAGCACGGTCACTGCTGCGTTGTTCACCGGGCAGGTGTTACGCTTACCCTTTGTATCCCACCCTTGCATGGGATATAGGAGCGGACAAGGTCTTTTCGAGGTGATTTTGTGGTTTCTAGGACATGTTTGACAGCAGACTGTTATTAGGAGAGAAAACCCGAGTGTGTTAACGAAAGGCATTCGTTAAACACAGAGAGCTACAGCTGGAGCCATTGGGTTGCAAAGACGAGTGAGCGTCTCGGGAAGAGCCCGGGCTGCTGGACACGCGGCTCATCCTCCTGCATTGAGGTGCAACTGGGAACAACTTCTGGGCTCGCAGGTCCTAAACCATCAACAGCTTAACTCCTGAACCTCCTCAGGGCTTCATTCAACAAGGAAAATCTGAGGATGCCCTATGAAGAACAGGTATAGAATAAAGTAAGGTTAGGTTATGGTTGGACTTGATGATCCTGAGGGTCTCTTCCAACCGAAATGATTCTGTGATTCTATAATAATCCAAGACAGCAGCATCTAGTGAACTTCAGCCTACCATTTCTGAACTACGAAGAAGAACCTCACAGGATCTTTAACGCTGTTTGCTAAGACTTTAATGAAACCAGAAATTCAGTTGTTCCCCTGAACCATAACACTATGAGGCCAGACCAGCCCAACCCAGGCTGCTGCCGGCTGGCGAAGGAGCGGGGACGGCACCACCGGCTGCTGCGTCTGCAGAGAGAGAGAAACCAGGGCCAGGCACGCACACGTCACTCGTGTCCTCTGGAAAGCATCTCCAGCCCCTCGCTCACGTGTCCCCTCCCAGCCCCGCTCTGTTTTGTGACGTGCGTTGTGGGGTGGAAGAGACACAAGTATGTGGTACCGCTGGCCAAAAGATACGCAACAGCTCTCGCAGGGGAATATACCATACACAGGCCCGACGTGGGAGCTCCCCTGGCTTAAACTCTACATCTCCTGGCTCCCAACCCAATCTTCTTCCAGGGCAGATGGCTCAAGCCTGTAGATCTGCACTCACCACGCAGGGCGGCTCCTGCGGCCTCACCGGTGGGGCCAGGGGGGTGTAATGAACAGGTTATTTTTACAAACCACGGCAATGTGGAAGTTGGAGGGTCAGAGTGGCTGGGCACTGAAACTTTCCATGGGAGGAGGACAGGGCAGGTGTGAGGACGCAGAACCCCGGACCTGAGCACTCTGCAGCTCTGGATGGGGAGAAACTTCTCGGCTTCCTCTTCACCAAAACGAGTGTGTCGGTTTTGCCAGAACTTAAAAGCCGACCATAGAGCAAAGGATGTTTAGAGACCATTATCTGGGCAAGCCAAAGTAACCAAAAGGTGCCCTAACAGAAAGCATTAGGGAACAGGCAGCACTTGCCAATTCTGTCAGTAACATATTCCCTTTTCCTTTAGGTGAGCAGCTGCCATTCAGGCTCATTTTATCCCTCCTTCCTGCAGGCCTTGGATTAAGTTATTTTCACCCCACCTCACCCTTACAGATTAAGTTGTTCTTCACCCCACCACAGGAAAACTTGCGTTTACATTTCCTTTCTTCAGACCCTGTATAAACCCATCTCGATCCTCTCGGGCACAGTTTGCTCTTCGTGCTGGTCACCCCCAGCCTTCTTGTACCCCTGGTTTGCAGTTTACAAAATGTTCCAAAATAAAACTGATGTTTGTGTTTTAAAACATGGGGGTTGGGGAAGCCAGGGCATCTCTGAGATTTGTTATAAACCTGAAATCCCAGACACCCCACGGACGCTCACGCATTGCACCCTACCCACACAAAACCAGATTGCATGCATTAATGAAGTTTCTCCCAAATTACCACGAAGTCCTGACAAGCAGCCTGCTCTCTGCATTTCACCAATGTAATACGAACCTATATTGGCCAGCACTTCATCTGGGTACGACGGGCAACCTGGTTTATTACAGCAAAGCAAAACAGATACGGTGGTTGCTGTCTTTAACTGAAATATAACCTGATGAAATACACGGTCTTTCTGCTTCATTTTCAAGACAGACCCACATTTACCAGGACTTGGAGGCTTTCTGCAAGAGAAAACCGCAATTATCCATAGGAAATGCATTGGGCCGGTCCACGACGCAGCTGCAGGAGCAATTGGCAGTTTCAGGATGTTCACTCCTTCAGATTCTCATTTTCTTTAATATGTGTTTTCTGGCATGATCCGTCTAGATCCTTCTCAAAAGAGCGTCCTAGATAGTTAATCCAGCAGGATTCCTGCTTAACACCGACATGGAAACAAACACCCAGCGCTCTGAGACCAAGGTGAAGAAACACTGTCACCCTTCCACTCCAGCAAAGTTAATTTAAGCCTGAAGAGATGCTGGTTTGAGAAGAAGTATCCTGGAATTAAAAGAAATCAAGCAGTATGCATATCAAAAGCTACAAAATACAGCACAATATGCACCCCCTACAAAAGCCTTAATTATCTGGTAACAGAAGTTAGAATAACATTAAAAAAACAGTAGTAAATTAAGCAAAGGCAATTGTTAGCCTTCCAGATCTCAGCTCTGCTCACTGAACAAACAGTCCTTCCCAACACAGAAATTACCCCGTAACATGTGCTATTTAAACCCACAAATAATCACCACCTGTTAGGCCCAACTTAAAAACGTTGCCTTATTTCTGGATTCCACCTGAGCAAGCGTTTGCCCCGGGAGCACGTCATTCACCGCTGACAAGCACAGCTTCAACACCGTGGCATTTTCCGCTGCCTCTGCTCCCGCTTTGAAGTTGGGGCTGTTTCCCATCTCCATAGTTTGCATTTCTGCCAGCAAACTCTGCTATTTGTGCGCTGCCCCCACCAACACGCACCCAGGCAGATGGCAAGAGCGGCACCAAACACACACAGCCAGGAAAGCTGTCATTTTTAAGACAACACCCATTTCAAAGCGACATTTAAAGAGCAGACGAGTGGTTTCAGGCGTGGTGTCTGCCCTCCCGCAGCGCGTGGGGCCGATGGCGCTACCGTCAGCACCGACGGGAGCCGCGGAACGGGGAGAACCGAGATTCACATCGGCATCGAAACGGAGCGACGGGAGGTGCCAGCGGGCACCGTCCAGGAAGGAGCGGAAATGATTCAGCCAGCTGCCTCCCGCTGGAAAGTGCAGCCATGGACAACTCTGCCTTGGAAAAACCCATGAAATTCGGTCCATCGGATGTGCAGAGCAAGACTACAGAGAGAAAGCCACCGCAGCACCTGTCATCAGCTGCTGTATCCTGCCCGCACTAGAGGCTTTGAAAATATTTTGCTGCCGCTACTGCCCAGGTCACAGAAAGCGCCAAACACCACAAGCAAGCATTAATACAAGCAAATTTTCCATGTTTTTTTTATTTTTTAGAGCGGTTAGCAAAGTACCATCACTTCTGCCTCTCCACCCGTGTCACAAAGCCGGCGGGAACCCCAGCTCCCCCAGCTCTGGGCTGGAAACTTGTGTTTCTAGGCCTCTCATACTGGCCTCGCTAGCCCCGCACGCCAGGCCCGAAGGTTTTTATTCAATCCCTCGGATCTTTGGGACCTCAAGTAAAATCAACGGACGTCAGAGACGACTCCACCGAAGCTGGGCTGCCAGAACCTGACTCACTTCGGCCAAAGCGGGAACGAAACTGAGCGGGTTCCAGGAGCGGAAAACCAGCCGTGTCTCATCTTGGTGACCGTAACCCACCAGATCCTATCAGCCGTGCGGCACGGCAGGACGCGCTGCTACCGGCGTTTCCATCTGATGCGCACGGTTTCACCCCATCTCTTAAAACTGCCAACTACATTAAAATATTTCTGAACTATTTCTCACAAACCCTCTGGGAGCTGTACCAACCAAAACCGCTCCCCATGCTCGAGGCGCTCGGATGGGTGCAAAGTGGCCTTAATTCCCTATGCTTGTTCAGCCATGAGTGGAAAATGAAGATCTTAACCTGCCCCTTAAAATCAGTTCCCCACACTAATCAGGAAATAAAAAACAATTGGGACCACCTAGAAGCCATTCATTTCATGCACAGAAACAATACTGTTGAAGAGATTGTTCTGGGTAATGAACTCGTAGCAAAGCCTACCAAGACCACAAAACACTCCAAAGCAGCAAAGCCAAGGTCGTCCCATCACCCTCCTGCCCCACACGACGGGAAGAGGGAGAGCAGGTTAAGACAACCAACATTGCTCCTGTTTTAAATATAAGGCAGCATTACTTTTATTCCACCTGCCTCATTCTTCCCATCTCTCTTGCCTCACGTGGGGCTGAGCACGGTGACACCGCACAGCTGGAGAGCGCACAGCTGGACACCCCACAGCTGGAGAGGGCACAGCCGTGCCCAGGGTGGCACAAAATGAGTTTGTGCATCAAGCTTGAACTCAGGAGAGCCCGACTTTGTGAACGATGCTCCTTTAATGGAGATCACGGGTGTTCTTCATGTTAGTCCTCAAGTCCATCAGGTTGTGCTTCCCCAGGCTCAGTGACATCTCAGCCACTGGAGATCTGGCCCTCAGCTCCCCTGGGGTGACGGAACATAAAGCAGCAACTGAGAACGGCAAACTGCAAGGGGAAGGAAAAAACTATACCCCGCAATTTAAATGACATCTTGCCAGACGTCAAATGAAACGGCAAAATAATCTTGAATAATTCTACTCTTGCAGAATCACAACCAGGCCACCAGCAGGTTATGGCACCATTCAAACACCCAACTTGAAGAGCAGCCTCCCAACGTGGCCAGAGCTCGAGTTACGTTAAGGACAAGTTACCAACACCAGCCCTGCCAAACAACTGTGTGAAATCAGCTACCTCCAAAGCAGCAGATCTCTGTGCCTCCTATGGAAAAACACATGGAACAGCTGGGGAATTACTCTGAATTACTCAATTCAGCAAAAGAGTAGGGACCCGACTGGCTCCCAGCCCAGCACTCCCCTCCGCGGCTCAGCCTCCCCCAGGAGCTCGGTGCTGGCTGAGGTCGAATTGCTCCCACATCTTCCGGAGGAGAAATTCAGAGGCATCTCCCATGGTACAGGAACACAGAGAATTTGAATTTGAAGAGTCAGTAGTTTGACAGAGCTTCATCACTGAAATCTCCATGAAGTTTAAACGAAGAGTTATTAACCACTCTGCCTACATGGACCCTCGAAGCACAGAGAAGGCATTTTGCAGGGGCCACCAAGGCCCACGTGAGCGCATCGCTCAGCAACAGCTCCCGCAGGCACCGCCGGCGCCGCTGCAGACGCAGAAAGCAGCGGCAGTGAAGCCGGAGCAGCCGGAGCACGAGGCACAAGCCGAATTCACCATCGCTCCCCTGCGCGGCTGGGAGAGATTTAACGTTGCACAGTAAAATGAAAAGTGGAGTTTGAGCTGCTTGGAGTTTGGCCGGTACCAAGCTCCCCGTGTCACCGACGGTGCCGTCCCAACAGCGCGCCGCAACGCTTTAATGACTGCAAACGAGGCAAAGCTGCCCTCGTCTTGTAATCCGTTAATTCCTCCCAGTTCAGGAGGCTGAGCTGTTTCACACAGAACAAAGACACGAGCTTGTTGTGTGCGGTGTTCCCATGCCCAGCTGATCTCCAGCCCTTTCACAAGCAGCAGCATATCTGCCCTGGTTGGTCTGGTGACAAACCCCCATCGGTCTGGTGACAAACCCCGGCCCATGTCACCCCGTTTCCTCTGCCGGACAACGAACACCGGCCCTTCCCCTCCGAACCGCGGAGGTGCCAGAGCAGCAAACGGCTGGTTTCCAGCTTCTCTTTAGTCTTCCCCACCCTCTCCAATAGACAATTTCTGCAAAGAGAACACGCAGATTTTGCTGATTACAGAGGAGACGAGGACTGTGCCCCCTCGATGAGCGCACAAAGCCTTCGCACCCCTCATACCAAACGCAAACCGTACAGGCAGTGATTTGACATGGCAAGGTTGGTTTTCTGCAGCTCCAGATGTAACGTCTGCAAAGCTGTGCAATCAGCCAGAGGGACAGCTCCTCTAACATTAATTTGGCAACTGTACAGAACATGCAATCTCCACGCTAAAAACAATTTAAAAAAACGCACACCACACTGCTGTTCTTCACATTTCAATTATTTCAGCCTGTTTCTGTGTAAATAAGAGAACCCTTTACACTAGAAACCAACTCTCTTGTCATCTGTGTTTGTATTTTTTAAACAGAATCAGGGAAGAGCAGTGATTTTACAGCATTCAAAGGCATGGGAGTAACTTACATGGTGAGAGACCCGCAGGCTGTCCCGGAGCTGCGAGATGATGAAACCAGCCGTGGTTCCCAGCAGCATCGGACAGGCCGTGAGCACTGGGGCAGCTGAACACGTTGAAGCCACCAGATCTCCCCACGTGCCCTGACTCAGCCTGGGTTCTGCACCACAAACCAGTGTGGAAACCCACACGTACGCTGAGGAAGCCACAAGAACACGCAATGGAAGAAGACAACACTTAATTAGGGGTTGACAGCATTTTCTGTTCAAACATGTGGGTGAGAAGAGACAAAGTGACAGAAAAGCTGCTCCTATCACTTTTAGCTTTTTAATTACAGAATACGTTTCCGAGAAAGTCCTGAGGTTAACTCAGCTACCAGCAACACTGCGACTCACACAAACAAGCGTTTGGGTGCTTAAGGAACAGGGTATTTCTGAGACCTACCTAAAGAAGGACAAAGCCCAACACGACCATATCATCCTTGGCTCTTCAAGGGCTGCTCGGCGAGGCCGGGCCGCCCTTTGGGGTCACCCAGGGAGGAGCTGGAGAGCTGGAGGGCAGGAAAGGCAGCAGAGGCTTCCCCAGAAAGACAAAACTCACTCTGCACTGGTCGCCACTTGGGTTGTTTAAATGACCCTCTTCTTTCTTGTGCTTTTGTTGCTTCCTTTCAGCATTAAACAGCCTTTTGTTCCCAGTCCATTGATGGGCAGCAAATGCAGAGAGGGTCCTTGTGCCAGGGATTCTGCTCTGCTCAAGACTTATAGAAAATTACAATATTTTGCTCCTTTAAGTTTCTGCACCAGCAAGATGGACTTAGAAATAGTGAAATACCACTCAGAGGTATTGCCCCAATAGTAGCTACTCATTGGGAGCCCACACCAAACAACTAGGGCTTTGCACCCAAATAATGCTTTACAAATAGCTTCTGTCTAGCCCTAGGGATGCGATCACAGACACCCAGCCCGAAATGACTGAGCAATTCTGTTTTCGAGCACATTCACAAGGCAATCCAGCCTGCAGGCCTAGAAGGCGACATCTTGGCAGATACCTGAAGGAGAGCGGCAACAGGTTACTAAGCAAATTAAATTTAAAGGGGACTATCGGAAATTTTGATTAGAGACCTGGAAAGACTTAATGGGAAACAACAAACTCCACTTAGGGCTGCTTCTACTGTTCTGCTGCCATTTATGCATTCAAAATACAGAGTCACAACTCTCCTTCACCCTTCCCCTCTGCTCTGCCCTGGGGAGACCACACCTGGAATCTTGTGTCCAGTTGTGGCCCCTCAGTTCCAGAAGGACAGGGAACTGCTGGAGAGAGTCCAGCGCAGCCACCAAGATGCTGAAGGGAGTGGAGCATCTCCCGTGTGAGGAAAGGCTGAGGGAGCTGGGGCTCTGGAGCTGGACAAGAGGAGACTGAGGGGGGACTCATTCCTGGGGATCAATATGGAAAGGGGCAGTGTCAGGAGGATGGAGCCAGGCTCTTCTGGGTGACAACCAGTGACAGGACAAGGGGCAATGGGTGCAAACTGGAACACAGGAGGTTCCACTTAAATATGAGAAGAAACTTGTTCCTGGTGAGGGTGTCAGAGCCTGGCCCAGGCTGCCCAGGGAGGTTGTGGAGTCTCCTTCTCTGCAGACATTCAAACCCGCCTGGACCCCTTCCTGTGGAACCTCAGCTGGGTGTTCCTGCTCCATGGGGGGATTGCACTGGGTGAGCTTTCCAGGTCCCTTCCAACCCCTGACATTCTGGGATGCTGTGTCTTCAAGAAAAGGAGGTGTCAAGGTCGCCGCTTTAAACTTTCCAGGGTCTGGAGACAATGCACAAAACCTGCAGCCTGCTCCAAACCCCACGGTTCCTGCCAGCTCCCCCGGGACTGCACTGCCCGGGCAGACATAACCTGCTCCACTCCCCTTTCCCACAGCCACGCTGCGATTGGAGCATCTCCTGCCAGCAACACGACCGGCGTGTCCCCGGGATGATCCTGCCCAGGGTCCATCGCCGCCCCCCAGACGCAGCCCAGCGCTCCGTGCACCGCGAGCCAGCAAACAGTTCCCCCTCCAGCTCCGCTGCTGACACCCCCAGCACGGTGCAAGAGACGCGATGGTTTCTGGCTCGTGAGTCGCAAGTTCATGATGTTCACGTAATGCCTGCAGTTCCCATAGGCACAGAGGGAACTGATCTGGTACCGTGAGGTCCCAGAGTACACGCGAGTGCCGCATCCACGCTGGAGCAAAGCGCCTGCCAGGCCTCTGTGGATTAATCCTGGTCTACAGGAACATGCTTGGCAGCCCGAAAAGGCGAACAGGAATCATCAAACGTGACGAAGACGCGAGCGGCACGCGAGGAGAAGGGGTCTCTGGGGCTCTGCTGGGTATCGCACAGACCCGTTTCTGGACGCGAGTGGCTGCGACGGAAAGCCGTGTTCATGAAGACAGTCAATACTGGAATTCCTGCTGCTGCTTTTCAAGCTGCAGCCACCTTATATGGGAATATCATATTTAATAAGACGGTGCATCTGGCAAGAGCTGATAATGGTCATGTCAGTGAATGACTCCAATAATCATTCCCAAATTATCTGCTGCTCACACTACAACCACTCGGGTCTCTCCCGGAGGATTCTTGCAGGAGAGGCCCCGCCAGCTCCCCACGGGGACACGGCAGCAGCAGCTTTGCCAGCCGCAGATCCAGCAGCGGCGTAACGGGATATTATATACAGGTCAATGCCAAATGCTAGTTAATGAAAATTAGATTAATCATTCTTCGTCCTGGGTTCTCAGGGATTCATTTTCCAGCCTGTCCTGATACCGATCCAGGAGGGCTGAGCATCCTTCGGCAGCCCAGGACTGTACAAATATTGCCTTTCGCTGCTCCCAGGCCCCTGAATTCCAGTTTCCCTATTTGTTTCCAGCCAACTCACATCTTAAAGGATAATTAATTTACCAGAGCAGCCTGAATTCTATTTTCATTGCCTTCTTCCTTCCCTGCAGCTGAGCTGTGACTTATTGACTGTGAAGGAACTGTAGGGTCTGTAAAAGTTCAAGGCGCAGGGTGTTTTTCTGCCTGTTTTTGCCTGGCTGACTCCCTCTGTCATCATCCTCAGCACCATTTCACGGGAAAGAGGCATGTGACATCCAACTAAGCTGTGAACCATAATCATGCTGGGGATGATGTTTATATTTGATTTTTCCTCAAGCTGATAAGCTCTCTCCAATTTCCCTCCTCATCACGTTGGTATGGATTGAACTGCTTGTGCCCCACGGGCTGGAATTCTTCTCTTATCTCTAATTTGCTCACTGAAAAAATCGCTTCCAGCAGCCCTTCGAAAGTCACTTCAAAGTTATCGTTGCAAGGAGGGAAGAGCTGCAGTACGGTTCTCTGGCTGTCGCAGGCCGCGCTCTCCGGGTGACGTGCAGGTGTCACCAGCGCCAGCAGCACCCAGGCACGGCCGGGAGCTCCGCTGTGCCGTCCCCAGCGCTGGCTACAGCGGGACAGCTGTGGAACGGGAGTACGAATACTTGTAAAATCATTCCAGCTCCCGACAGCAGAGGAACCAACCCCTGAAGAACATCTTGGAGGCTTCTGCCCACAAACGCTAGGCACGCTGCAACCCACAGAACAGGAGAGGCGAGAAACAGAAATAAGTCGGATATCAACCCTACTTCCCCGTCGGGCTGAGAATTTCCACCTTTGCCAGGAGATGGTGGAGACCAGCTCTGCCACCAGCTTCGTACCGACAGCTCTCCAAAAACCTGAGCCCCCTTGGAGAAAACGAGTTTCCAGACCCTGTCTCGAGGTTGTGTCCTCACCCGACTGTTCCTGGGGCCGGGGCAGCCCAGGCTGAAGGATTCCGGAGCTCACCCGGCACCCAGACATGGTCCCAGCAGTGCTACCACGTCCAGCAAAGTCCTGACACCCTGTGGGCCCCTCCCAGGGAGAGAAGCTGCGGGTTCTAGGGGAAGGCACGGAAGCCACAGACGCCCGTTAGATTTTGAAACTCCCTTTTTAGCCACAGTGGTTACAACACTTTTAAAAACCTCAAATCTGGGTTCTCAGAACGGGATGAATTGGGCCTGTGTGTTTCTGCATGAGCCCAGCTGCTGGCACTCAATGGGGTGTTCTCCCTTCAGCAGACGCTCCGTGCCTCAAGTCAACCTCCTGTCAAGGTTTCCCTGACTTCCAGCCCTTCGCCTCCATCCAGTTTTATTCCCGTACCAGATAAACCAGCCCCCTTCTTGATATTTACTGAGCGCTTGGGGAAGGTCTCTGCTGACTCGATCCACAGTCTGGATTAACCCCCTCGTGTGCGCTCAGTCAGAGCCCAGCACAGCGCCAGCCCCGCTCTCTGCAGAGAGCCGGGAGCAGACCTGGGCTACACTGGGAATTCTTCACCAACAGCACGAGTGCTACGGTGAGCGGCACAAGGCACGTGTATAGGTGGTCACGAGCACTTCACCTCCACCGCTGCTTCAAACAACAAAAGCACCAATGCTGTGCACACTGAATTGGATTTGTCGCCATTGGCTTTGAAACAGTCAACAAAACACGACAGTGCTCAGCACAAACCCCTTCTGCTGCTGGGCGCATCGCTCTGGCGCGCGGTGTCCATCTGCTGTGAGCGGGGCAGAGAGCACGTCACCCTGCTCCGCCGGCAGCGGTCCCGACCGAGCGCCCCGGCACAGCCCAGCCCCAGCCGTGCCTCTGCCTGCACCCCCTGAGAGCCACCTCCAGTCCCCCTGGTTTCGTTCTCTTCCAGAAAACACTCATTAGCTGCCAAGCACCTTGTCCCCAGCCCTCCTGGGAGCTCCAGTTACAAGCGCAGCTGAGGCCGAGTGACACAATTTGGACTCTACCCAAGCGAGGAGTAAGCAACTTGACTCGAAAAAATCAAAGCATCGGTGAGATTACTGGCTCCGTTTCATCTTTTTTACTATCAGCATAAGGTAAGACAGCCGACAGGTTCACAAATTCAGATTTACTTGCAACAGGTAGAGAAACACACACTGCCTGCTTCAACCCTCCAGAGACAGTCCCCACAGAGAACTTGTCTGGTCAGGAGCAACAACCCTCTACCCTCTCCAAAACAAAGAAAGGTGACAGAAATCAGAAGGATGAACACACCACAAGCTGTAGCACAGCGTGCTGGGAGCAGGCTCCCAAAAAATAGATCGAGCAGCGTGTGGGGAGCGCCAGGAGCGGCCTCGGGAAAGGCAACGTGCGCCGAGGCAGCCCCTCCGACCCCTCGCAGCACCACGGCCTCAATCTCAGCACCCGACCAAAAATCACCTTGCATCCAGCCCCACTCAACAGGGATGACATCTCTACAATAATCACAGCTTCAGCTGGAATTTGTTGGTTTTTGAAAGACCTAACGATCCTCATTTAAAGGCCTGAGGAGAAGGAGATGCTGTCACAACACAACCAAAACCTGGTCACCTTGTACAGGCTCTGAGCTACACGTCAGGCCCACGAAGGAACGTTGTCAACCCAACAACAGAACGGGGCTGCATGATCACGTGCAAAACTAAAGCCAGCAATTTTGAGGTTGTTAATGAACTATAAATTATTAGGCAGCAGAGGCAGGTGCACTTGCACAGCCCCACATCTCTGGCCCTGCCGACCAAGGGACCCCAATCACTCGCTGTCGCTGCCGGCGGTGCTGCCAGGCTCGGGAAAAGCGGCCTCAGGCTCGGGCTGGCTCCTGCCTCTAGAAACGGGCTCACCCGTCCGGCCGCTGCCGGGGGATCCGGTGCCGGGGCCGCCCGGGCCCCGCGGGAGGGAGCGATGGAGCCGCAGCAGCTCCCCGGCTGCCACAGTAGCACCCCCCAGGAAAACGGCCGCTCCAGACCCTCCCGAGAGGCCCATCCCGGGGGAGAACCGGGGGGAGCGCGGCCCGGGGTCCCGCTCGCCAGCCGGGCACGGGAGTTCTGCTGCCCGCGGGGAGAAGCCCCGGAGCGGGGCGGGCCGGCCCGTGCCCTGCACGTTGCCCCGGTGGTCGCAGCTGCCCCTCCCCAGCAGGCAGCGGCCGGGACAGCCCGGGGGACGCGGGGCAGCCCAGGCCCGCCGGTCCCGCAGCCCCTGGGGGTCCCGGGCCGAGGGGCGGAACCACTGCGGGGCCGCGGGGCTGGAGCGGCCGTTGGACGGGACCACGCGGCGTCCCGGGGGGGCCTGGACTGAACCACCCCCGAGACCCCGGGGGATACAGGGCACAATGCTGGGGGCCCGGCCGGGAGGTACCACTCAGACCCCCCGGGGGGTGCAGTTGGGCTAAACCACTCCCGGGTCGGGAGGGGACGGGACACGGAGACACACATTCCGGGACAACCGGCAGGAGCGGCCCCTCAGGGGGACGGCGACACGCGGGGAAACACGCCGGGGAGCCCGGCCGAGGGTACCGGCCGCCCGGTGCTCGCAGCGCGTTACCTCCTGCCGCGTCCAGTCCCCCCACGCCGGCCTCCGGGGTGATGGCACCGGCACCCGCCACGGCCGAGCCTTCCGCCTCCTCGGGCACCTCCAGCTCCATGGCCACCGCGAAGGCCGCGGGCAGGGCAGGCCCGGGGCAGGACAGGCCCGCACCCGCTGCCGCCGCCGCGCTCCTCCCGGCTCCGGCCGCCGCCGCTGAGGAGACTGGGAACAGCGGGGACCATAGAGTGCGGGAGGTGCCGCGGCTAGACACGCCCCAGCAGCGCAGGGCGGAAAGGACCGCGGCCAGCGCCGGAAGTTGAGTGGTCCCCTTCCGCCAGAGTTAATCGCGACTCGGGGGTTGGCTGTCGCGATAGCCCACGGGCTGTGGGCCCGGGCCCGGGACCGTTCCCGGCTGGAAGACGCGGGGAGAGGGACGGGGCTTCGCGCGCCACAGCGCGGCGAGAAGAAAAGCCATTCCTCCCCCCTTCTCCCTAGCGGGCGGGAGGCAGCACGGCGCCGCGCGGGGGCGGGGTCCGCCGGTCGCCATGGCAGCGGGGGCGGGGCCGGCCCGGCGCGCGCTGTGCGGGTCCGGCCGGGCCCGGGACCCGGAGCCGGGAACGGCGGGACCTGACAGCCAGTCCTGAGCGCCCCCGGCGCGGCGGAGCCTCCGCTGTCCCCCGCGGGGCCGGGGCCCTCCCGGTGCCGGGCGCCGCTTCCCCGCCCTCCCCCTCGACGTGTCCACCGCGAACCGCGGAGCCTCCGGGCCGGGCCTGACCCGCCGCCGAGCGCGGGCAACACCCCCGGCCCGCTCCGGGGCCGAGCCGCCCCGACCCCGCTCCGCTCCCCAGCCCGGGCCAGGCCCGGCTCCTCCCGGTCCCGCGGCGAGCCCGGCCCGTGGCACCATCTAGTGGCACCGCCCGGCCCGGGTGCCCCGGGCTGCGGGTCAGCGCTGGGTGCGGGTCAGCCCGGGCCGGTTCTCCCGGCCGGTCCCTTCGCGCCAGTGTGTCCCGGTCCCCGGGGGACAATCGTGTCCCGGGCAGGGGAAGCCGGCCCGGCGGTACCGCCCAGCCCTGGGTGCAGGCGGCCGTAATGATGCTGCTCGGCCGCGTCCCCGGCCCGCGGGGCTCCCGCCGCGGCCCTGCGCACAACGGCAGCCGGGGGCCCAGGGGAGGCGGCGGCCGGGCCGGGGACCAGCAGCCGCCTGGCCGGGAGGGGCCCCGGGCTCCCCGAGGGGCTGCGGTGAGCAGGAGCCACTCGCTGCCGGTCTGAGGAGCGGCGGGGACAGCGATGGCTCCAGCTCCGGGCTGGCGGATGCTGGCTGGGGGGCTCCGGGGAAGCTGGTGTCCCCACGACACCCCACCGCAGGGTCGGGACGACCCGTGGCAGCAGCACCGACCCCGACTGGAAGTGGCGGCCTGGACAGAGAGCAGAGGCGTGGAGCTGATTTCGGTCACCGTGGGAAAGCCGCCCCGCTGCAGGAGGAATGACGGGGGGCTGGTCCCCAGGTGGGGGCAGAGGAAAGGGGGAGGGGAGGAAAGGGGACAGCAGCCATGGTGTCACCTTTTCCCCCACAGCTCCCCCAGGACCAGGAGCCCCAGGCTGGCCGATGTCCCTGTCCCTCTTGGGGCACTGGTTGAAGACATTTGGGCATCCTGGGGACTCCCAGGCAGGGCTGGAGGGAGGGTTTGGGGATCAGGGGCAGCGAGGGTTGGTGCAGAGCCCCCACCCCCTTGGAGAGGACTAGAAAGGGGAAAGGACACCTGTCCTGGGCACCAGCACCCTCAGTGTCCTGTGAGCCTGCTCCTGCCGGGGGCTGCGGGGGGGGGTGGATGTGGTTGAGCCACCAGCATCATGGAGGACAAAGGGACAGCCCCCATGACTCCTACTGTGCCCGGGACACTGCCTCGGGACCCCCTTCCTCCTCCTCTCCTCCTGCAGGCAGCGTCTGGCCCACAAAGGGTTAAGCAAGGCACCCTGGAGTGACACCACTGCCACCAGCCCGGGAGCTCGGTGGCTCCTTCCTGGTCGGATCGGAGGCTCGGTGAGTGCCTGACCCTGTCCCCTGGGATCTACCGGCCCTGCTTTCCATCTGGGGACAGGGACCCAACCATGCTTTCGTCTGGGGACCTGGTCACGCTTTGCCCCTCTCTGAGTGGCTCCACGACCTGGTGGCCCTCCTGGAGTCCTGCCCCAACTGCAGGGAGATACCTGGGGGGGATCCTGGGACCCTGCTGTCACAGCTCCGTCCCGAGGGCTGGAGGACGTGCCTCGGTCTGGCTGATTTACACCCTGGCTGGCTCAGACCTTCCAGAGACCCCTTTCCCAGGATCAGCCCATTGCCATGTGGGTGGGGGAGGGTTAGAGGAGCTTCTGGGGGGACCCAGGCCCCCCGTCCTGCACAGCCAGGACCAGACACCGGACAAGCAGTTTTGCAGCACTGGCTGACACCAGGGACCCCACTGATCCCAGGCAGGCTGGGGGGTCCCAGATTAAGGACCCCCATTGGCATGGGTGTTGGGAAACAGTTTACGGGTGCTGGGAAGCAGGTTATGGGTGTGGGGATGGCTGTGGGGCACCGCTGGGGTGGGCGGGGTGCGTCGCTTTCCAATAAATAACCTCCCCACCTGTTGCTGTCCTCATAGTGGGCATTGCTGGCAGCGTCATCCGGGGCCAGGCACAACCCCGAACAAGGACCTTGCAGTGGGACGAGTGGCCCCGTTGCAGCCGGGGCTTTGTTTGGTGTTAAACTCCCTGGAAATGCCAACCAGGGTGTGTGTGGGGCGTGTGGGGCTCTCGGTGTTGGGCGTGCTGGGCTGTGGTCAGCTCTGCCCAGATACTGCCCCTCCCGGCGGGGCCATTTCGAGTGCGGGCTGGTTTCTGTAGGAAACCGGCTGAGCCGGCTCCTCCAGCTGCCAGGCTCGGCCTTTGGCTCTGGGCAGGCCCTGCGCCAGCTCCCCCGGGGAGACCGGGAGCAGGACTGGGGCTTTGGCAGCACCGTTGGGTGCTGCCTGTGCCGGCTGGCGAGACAGGAGCTGCTGTCATCCCCACGCTGTACCCCCCGCCTACGAAGAGCCGCGGGCAGCAGCGAGACGCAGGTGTGTGGCTGATTTGTGGCTTCCTGGTGATGGGACAGCAGTGGGAGCTGGCTGGGGACGGTGAAGGGCTGTGTGGGGTAGCAGTGGGTCAGCCCTGGCACAGCGGATGAGCTGTCACACCAGGGAGGGCGATGCTCTGGCTGCTTCACCATTGGGGTCTCTTGGACCTGTAGCTTGTGCCGTGTCACCCGCGGGTGTCCAGGGAGACCGTGAGCACTGATCGGCCAACGCAGTTCAGCTCACTGGTATGGCAGGAAACCACCCACCACCATGCTGGGGTCTCCTGTTTGTTAGCGGTGTTACAAACACCGGGACAGGTCCAAAGGTGCCACCGCAGTGGTGTCCTGCTCAGCCCCTGCCACCCCTGGGCATGTGTGTCCCCACATGTTGAGCACTGGTGGGTGCTGGGTGGGCACTCGGGCTGGTTTCGGTGGCTCATGACGCAGAGCGGAAACCCGGACTCTGCCCTTGGCGCTTGTGGGCGCAGCCCGGCCAGCTGGGGCTGTTTCTGAGGCCCAGGTGAATGATTACACCGTCCTGCCCGGCGCTGCCGTGAGCTCGGTCTCGTTTCAGGAGCCCCATTCTGGGGCTGAGCCGCCGTGCTGCCCCTGCAGTGTCCCCACGGGATCCCTGCTCAGCATTGCCCACGGGCCTCAGTGCTCAGCTCTGATGCCCCCTGGTCCAAACCTGCCCCGCTGTCAGTTCCCAAAGGGGCTGTGGGTATTTCCAGCTTCCTGTGGTGCCAACATGGGGGCCAGGGCACGGTGGGGAACCGGCACAGCCCCTGGCACAGCTGTCCCAGAGCCCTCGGGCGCCGCGGAGCCATGTGGGTGCTGCAGGGGACAGGGCAGCAGGGCCAGTGTGGCCAGAACTGGGGGTTGCTGCCGTGACTGAGCCACTGGCCAATCAGAGCCCTGGAGATCAGCTGTGGCTGAGCCATTGGCCAGTCAGAGCCCTGGAGATCAGCTGTGGCTGAGCCACTGGCCAATCAGAGCCCTGGAGATCTGCCGTGGCTGAGCCATTGGCCAATCAGAGCCCTGGAGAGACTTGTAACAGGACAGATATCAGCCAATCAGAATCCGAAGATGTGCCACAGCAGAGCTATTGGCCAATCAGATCTGCTCTGGCAGGGCAGCCGAGCAGTGTCCAGAGAGACCCATGGCAGCAGAGCCAACCAGATCTTGGGGTCCTGCCGTGGCAGAGCTGCCAGCCAATCAGCACCAGGGGTAGTGCCTGTGCCTCGGCTGTCAGCCAATCAGCACTGGGGAGATGTACCCCTGCTGAGCTGCTGCCCAATCCTCGATGGTGACACAAGGGCAGCCGGCACCAGACCTGGCAGTGCCAGCATAGCTGTGGCCCATTGTGCCTGTGCTGGGTTCTGCCTGTGCCGTAGCGGTTCCTGTGCCATGGCGGTTCCTGTGCCGTGGCGGTTCCTTTGCCGTGGCGGTTCCTGTGCCATGGTGGTTCCTGTGCCGTGGAGGTTCCTTTGCCATGGCAGGACGCGTTTGGGCGCTGTCAGCACGGGGGTGCCCAGGTGGGAGCAGGACGGGGTGACCTGGCTGGGGGACGTTTCACTTCCTCCAGTTGTGGGCGGAGGCTGCCATGGGCAGGCGGTGGGTGAGGGTCTGTCCTGCCCAGCTGTGCCACTCCGAGGGGTGAGGACCTGGCGGTGGTGGCATCATTGCGCCGGGCTTGTGGATTCCTGTCCTCATCGCCCTGGAGAATCACTCGATGGTTTCACCCGGGTTTCCTTGGCATGTGCGATGGCACAGACAAACCCTGGCCCTTCACATCCCCTGATCACAGCGGCTCCTCCTGTCCCACTGCATGGGAAGTCACGGGAGGCTCTGGGTGCGCTGTCGCCCACCCCACGCAGGGATCCCACGTCTCTCTGGGTTCACACCGACATCTCCTCTGGGGACCTGGAGCTGGTGAATCCCAAAGCGGTTGGCAGAGCTGCTGGCTCTGCTGTGGTGCTGGAGCAGGAGGGTGGGACGGCACCGAAGCAGCACCCTGGGGTCTGTGAGCAGGACCACGAGGTCGGTGTGGGCAGGTGGTCTCAGCCATGGAGATGGGTCCTGACCTGCTTGTCCTGCCTAAAACCTCCCCTTGTGTGCACATGTGGCCAAGGAGATGGAGCTGGACCCCTGTGATGGCGATCTTGCACTGCATGGAGCAGCTCAGGGTTTTGGAGACTGCTGCCATGGGGGGTGAGCCGGGTGTGACGTGGCTGTGAGTTCTGGTGTCCCTGGGGGGTGCCTGGGCACTGGGGGGGTCTGTCCCCTGCACCCCTGCTGTTCCCGGTGCCTGCGGCTCAGCTTTGCTTCTGCTCTTCGTTGCAGCCCGAAGTGGGGCTGAGGAAGGGGCCAGTGGCTGCACAGAGGAGCCGCAGCCAGTCTGTGCCCCCGGCCACTGGGCAGGGGCTGCCACACGGGCCAGCTGCCGCGGCCGCCGTCCCGCGCTTGTGCTGGTGGGTGCCCAGCATGGAGGAGATGGTGATCTGGGAGCAGCACACGGTGACGCTGAGCAAGGTGAGTGTGGCCCGGGCTGCCCATGGGAGGGGATGGGTCTGTGGGGCTGCTCTTCCTGACCCCCGTCTGCCCGTTCCTGTAGGACCCTCAACGGGGCTTTGGCTTCGCTGTCTCTGGGGGCCTGGACCATCCCAACAAGGTGACTGGGGACACAGCGGTGTTCGTTTCGGATGTGGTGGCCGGGGGACCAGCGATGGGGCGGCTCCAGTGAGTGCACGGGGACGTGGGGACATGGGGAGTGCTCACTGGGAAGGGCAGTGAATTGGTCCTGCTGGGACAGGGCCAGCACCACTGCCACCCTGCCCGGCTGGGTTGGGATCCCTGGGGTAATGGGGTCCCGCCAGCTCCCCGGCTGCGATTTCCCTCCCAGGAGGAAGGATCACATCGTGATGGTGAACGGCCTCTCCATGGAGAACGTCTCGTCCTCGTTTGCCATCCAGACGCTTAAAACCTGTGGCAAGATCGTCAACATTGTGAGTGGTGCCTACGGCGGGCCAGGGTCGGCACTGTGCGCGGGGCTGCCCTGCGCCTGTCCCCATCCCGGCTCCCCTGTCACACACACCCCAGGTCCTGTTGGGGGCTTGGCAACTGCTGTAGGAACATCTGGCAGAGGCAGCTGCACCCGCCATCCTCTCCTTCTCGCTTTCCACTGCAGACACTGAAAAGACAGAAGAAGGTTCACCTCCCCATCAGCAAGAGCAGCCCCAGGTCCCCGGCTGCGCCCCGGCGCTACGATTCAGACGAGGACGATGGGCTGCACGGTGCGGATCCAGCCCTGCGCCGCTCTCGGGACGACCTGGACCACAACCAGGGCTACGACGGGGACTCGTCCAGCGAGAGAAGCTCTGGTGACCACCGCGTTGATGGCCGCCAGCACAAGCCGGTGTCCCGGAACCGGAGGCAAAGCCAGGACAGCAGCCACCGGCGGCAGAGCCGGCACCGCTCTGCCAATGCCTTTGGTCACGAATGGGACACCAACGGCCTGGCCCTGGTGTCCGGCTTCAAGCGGCTGCCGCACCGGAATGTGCCCACAAAGCCCATCACATCGGTCCTGGTGAAGCAGAAGCAGAACGAAGGTGAAGGCCTCCTGCTCCCTCTGTCCCTGCGTCCTGTCACCTGATTTGTGACTGTGTGTCCCCTGGGAGGTGATGGCGCGGTTGATGCAGGGTCTGGCTTGTGGTGGGTGGGCAGCGCAGGCTGTTCACCGAATGTGCCAGGACTCAGCCCGTGGTGGCAGAGCTGAGCTTTGGGGCTTCCTAGTGCCCCGAGGGGACCCAGGGTGGGCTCGTGGGGACGGTGCCCAGGGGGGCCTCGGGCGGGTCCTGCACCCGCCTGGTGCTGACGCTGTCGTGGTCTCTGATGCAGAGTATGGCCTGAAGCTGGGGAGTCAGCTCTTCATCAAGCACATAGTGGAGAGCGGGCTGGCGGCGAGGGACGGCGCCTTGCAGGAGGGAGACCTCATCCTGAAGGTATGGGGTGCACAGCGCTTGCTGGGGATCTCATTTCCCCGTCTTTGGGTGGCTCGTCCCTAGTGTCACCGCAGGGGACAAGCCAAGACCTGCATGCCAAGGATGGTGGCTTTACGGGCTTGGTTGGGTGCCCACACTCTGCCCCAGCTCCCAGTCGGCACTGGGGACCCTGCGGGCTCTTGGGGACCCGCTCCCCATGATGCTTGGGGCAGCCCCGTGGCATTCAGCCAGGGATTGTGGCTTGTCCCGCTGTGTCCACCACACTGTCCCCACGGCACCTTGTCCCCTGCCACGTGTGCGTGTCCCCGCCAGGGGAGCTCAGATGTCAGGGTATGTCAGGTGAAACAATGGTTAAAGTATCTGGGGAGGAGCAGATGGAGGGAGATGCTCCCCAGGGGGATTGGACTGGAGGATCTTTTGAGGTCCCTTCCAATCCCTGACATTCTGTGTGTGATGATTCATCTACACACATGGGCCAGGCAGAGCCATGGCTGCTGGGAACTGGGGCCAAAGCAGCTCTGGGACAAGTGGGAGGGATTTTGTTCCAGCAATCGGGTGGGAAAAGCTGCTGAACCTTGGGGAGACCACAGCCCCACAGGCCGCTGGGGGCCCGACTCCCCAGTACCAGTGTGGTGCGTGACTGACAGCCCTGGTCAAAGTAAAACTGAGCTTCGGGCGGCGGCTGAGCAGGGCTCTGCAGCTCCTGCCTCCATGCTGGGCCCCCTGCAGCTAAAGGTGGGAGTTAATTAGCCTCACTAATTTGTTTCCTCAGTGCAGGATGAGGCCCCACTGGGAGGCATCCAGGAACAGGGACATGGCCTAGGACAGAGGAAGCTGTGGGAGCTGGGGCTGGACTGGAGGGGCTGGGAAGGGACTGGGAACGGGCTGGGAAGGTGGCAGTCGGAGCATCGCGTTGGAGCGATTCCTGGGGGTGACTTTCCCAGGAGCAAGCACCCTGAGGCCTCCTGCTCTGCCCCCAGATCAACGGGGTGCCCAGCGAGGACATGTCCCTGGCTGACACCCAGCAGCTCATCGAGCGCACGGAGGGGACCCTGACGCTGCTCGTCCTCCGGGACAACCGGCAGTTCCTGGTCAACATCGCTGACATAGATGACAGCCAGAGCGACAGCTCCCGGATGGACGGTGAGGGGACACGGTGACGGGGACAGATACATGGCACAGGGACTGGATGATCACTGACGTGTCTTCCCTCCTGTCGCTGCAGACATCTCCGACATCAACTCTGAACAGTCCCACCCGCCATCCCGTGAGGCCTCCCCGCCCCCTCCAGCTGCTGCCAGGATGAGTTCACCGTGAGTCCCGTTCTGTGCCCACCAGCCCCGTCCCCGCCAGGTCCCGCTGCGCTCTCTGCCTGTCTGCAGGGGCTGGGTCACCACGGGGGTGGCTCTGCCATTTAGTCCCAGCTTGCTCCGCTGTCCCTGCTGTGGCACTGCCTGTTTGTGCCCATCCAGCGCTGGCCCCGTCACCTGCCCAAATCCTGTCCCGACTTTGTTCCAGGGAGGGGAGACGATCAAACAGGGACCCTGCGACCGACATGATTGTGGACAACGCTCGGGGCCCTGGTGAGTGAGCTCAGCTGAGGCCAAGGGAGCTCAGGACACTGAGGGGGCTCTGGGCTCCTGCGTATCTCGCTGTCCAACCCCCCCGGCAGCCCCCGCCGTCCCCTGGAGCCGCTCTCCTTCCCCACAGACCTGCTGGAAGCCGTGGAGGGGGCCGGCAGCCGCAGCCCCCACGCCAGCCCCGCGACCCGAGCTGCACGCAGGGACGGGTGCGTCTGCGAGAGGCAGCGGAGAAGGGCTGGGGGAGATGGGAAGCTGCTCCGGCACAGGGTTGGGGTCACAGTGCTGGTGACCCCCTGTGCTGTCCCCGACGTGTCACTGCCGGGCTGACCATGGCTCCCCCGTGGCAGGTACAGCGCTGACTCCAGGATCGTGCACTTTGTGAAGGGCAGGAGCGCTGGCCTGCGCCTGGCTGGCGGGAACGACGTGGGCATCTTCGTGTCGGGCGTGCAGGAGGGGAGCCCGGCCGAGAGCCAGGGCGTCCGAGAAGGGGACCAGATCCTGCAGGTACCTGGGCACGGGAACGGCTCCGAACGCTTCTGCAGCAGGACTGGCACAAACCTCTTGGGTCTGGGGATCAGGATTTCTGCTGCTGGGCATCGATTTGGGTCAGTGCCCATGGCCTGTGCCCATTGGCTCTGCAGGCACTGCCTGGGGGGACGGTCCTGGCTCTGGCATTGCTAACACCCAGCGGGGTCCAGGCAGCATCTTGGCTGGCCCAGGGGCCCTCCCCAGGGTCACTGGGGGTGGTGGCGGGCGCTCAGGTGACAGGGACTGGTCACCTCTCCCACCCTGCCCTGGGCGCTGCCATCGCCAGAACTCCTGCTGGCACCTGCGCCCTCTGTCCTGCCGGCAGAGCCGTGTCCAAATGCTTTTCCATGGCAGGTGAATGACACCAGTTTCCAGAACCTGACGCGCGAGGAGGCCGTGGAGTATCTGATGAGCGTGCAGCCGGGCGAGGACATCGTGCTGCGGACCCAGAGCAAGCAGGACAGTGAGTGACAGCCAGACTCATCCTGGGCTTGTGCCTCTCCCTCCTCCGTCTCTTCTGAGCAAGCATCAGAGCTGCTGGACTTGCCGCGGCCCTTTCTGCCCCCGCAGGGTGGTCCTTCCTCCCTGCACCCCCTCCTCCTCCAGAGAGGTGGTGGGAGAGGACCAAACCATCCTGGCTCTGGTTGTGCCTCAGCATCCTGGATCTGGCCTTTCTGGCACCATTGCTCAGCCTGGAGCGGCCAGTGTGTGCTGAGGGGTCATGTCCTGCTATTCACAGCACACCTGAGTGAGCCATGGGAGGAAAAGGTGTCCCCAGCGCCCTCCCTAGCAGCCTGGGCTCCTGGGGAAGCTCCCAGCCAGCCCAGCTCCTGCCCAGACCCCTCCAGCACCTTCTGCTGCAGCATCTTCCTCCTCAGCCTCTGATGGTCCCTCTCGCCCTGGGCTCCAGTTTACAGGAAGATGATCTCATCCAACGTGGGTGACTCGTTCTACATCCGGACACACTTTGACTTCGAGAAGGACACACCGTCGGGGCTCAGCTTTGTTCGTGGGGACGTCTTCCACGTGCTGGACACCGTGTACCGCGGCAGGCTGGGGAGCTGGCTGGCTGTGCGCATGGGCAGGGACCTGCAGGAGCAGGACAAGGGCATCATCCCCAACCAGCGCAGGTAGGGATGGAGCCAGGAACGGCCCCAGGATGAGCAGAGCTGGGGGGAGGCTCCCCAGTGGGACAGGGACATGGATGGTGGCTCCAGCAAGAGGCAAAGGCTGGTGGAGCAGCACTGGGAAGCGGGAGCTGTTGAAATCCCTTCTTGGGTGATGGGGCAGCCGATGCTCAAGGTCCCAGAGGAAAGGGGCTGCCACAGCCTCACCAGCTGTGCTGCTGAGCAGGGACACCAGCTCCTCGCGCCCCACTCCTCAGAGCCCAGCGAGACAAGGCAGGGGGTAAATCCAGAGGCGCCAGGTCCTGAGCCCTTTCCCCTCCCAGGGCCGAGCAGATCGCCAGCCTGGAGTCAGCAATGAAAGCTACATCTGGTGCCAATGCCTCCGGGGCACGGGCCGAGTTCTGGAAGCTGCGGGGCCTGCGGGGAGCCAAGAAAATACTGCGGAAGAGCCGCGAGGACCTGTCTGCCCTCACAAAGCAGGGTCACTACCCGCCCTATGAGAGGGTGGTCCTGAAGGAAGGTGGGTACTGGGGCTGAGTCCCTGTCACCCAAATGCACCCAGGGGACTTCGGTTCTGGGGCTGCCCCACTGCAGGTGCCAGTGGGCTCCACTCCCCTGGATGAGTCCCAGGCCTGCAGGCACCTCGAGGAGCGGGGCTGGAGCCCTGGGTGCTGCCGGCTCTGCCCTCGCCCGCAGCTTCCCTGAGCCGCTCCGTCTTCTCCCCACAGCCAGCTTCAAGCGGCCGGTGGTGATCCTGGGCCCCATCGCAGACATTGCCATGCAGAAACTGAGCACGGAGCAGCCCGAGCTGTTCGAGATTGCCCGTATGTACCCCCCATGCTGGGGGAAATTGCACCCAGCAGCCAGACCCTCAGTGTCCGCGACCCGTGGGAGCTCTGTAACTGTGGCTCTGGCCTGATTTGGCCTCATTGGCCCCTCCCTGTGACACCCCAACACCTTCCTGGACTCGTTCACCCTCTTCCTATGCATCATGACACCAGCTGAGACCCAGACATGCCCCCCCTTGAGGGACACAGCCCCGGGGCTGGGGACAGCCAGACCCAGCCTGGGGGTGCCAGGGCTGCTCGTCTCCCCCAGCCCCTCTCACGCCACGTCTCCCTGTCCCACAGCGAGCATCCCCCGCGATGGGGCGTCCTCCAAGGTCATCAAGTTGGACTCAGTGCGGCTGATCGCAGAAAAGGTGAGAGACTTTCCCCGTGTCCTTGGAGCCGTCTGGGCCAGGGCCTGGGGGAGCCCGGGGCCGCCGTCCCCATCCCCAGCGGGGCTGAGGGCCGTGCCCTGCCCCAGGACAAGCACGCCTTGCTGGACATCACGCCCTCGGCTGTGGAGCGTCTCAACTACGTGCAGTACTACCCGGTGGTGGTGTTCTGCGAGCCTGAGAGCAGGCAAGGCATCAAGGCCATGCGGCAGTGGCTGGCGCCCGACTCCAGGAAGAGCTCCCGGCGCCTCTATGCCCAGGCCAACAAGATGAAGAAGCACTGCAGCCACCTCTTCACCGCCACCGTCAGCCTCAGCAGCAACGCCTGGTATGAGGCCATCAAGGACATCATCAGGACACAGCAGAGCCAGCCCGTCTGGACGGCGGTGGAGCAGGTACAGGGCACGGGGTCCCTGCGGCACAGCTCAGCCTGCTGGGGCTGCAGCCAGGCCAGGCACCCGTCTCGGCTGCTGGGGTCCCACGTCCGTGTCATCCCCACCCACAGGCAGATCTGGCACGGGAGGACAGTCTGGAGCTGCTGAACCCGCCGAGTGCAGCAGCCTCGGGCTACCTGACCTGTGACAGTCGTGCCAACAGCGACTACGAGGACACGGACGGCGAGGCGGGCGCCTACACTGATGGTGAGGCCGGCGCCTACACTGATGGCGAGGCTGAGGACATGTGTGACCAGCCCGGGCTGGCCCGCTCCTCCGAGCCAGCGCAGGAGTCCCCAGGCCATGGCCTGAGCGAGCAGGTGGGTCCCCTCATGCTGGTCCAAGGGGCTGATGGGGGTGGCACAGTGCCCGGCTACGGGGGCCAATTCCTGTCCTGTCACCTCCCACCGCCACAGGGTCCAGCTCTGGCTCCCTGTGGGGGAACACAGCGCAGCCCCCGGCATGGGCACAAATCCTCCTCTGACCCCATCTCTCTGGCCATTCACAGGTGCCCAAGCAGCAGCAGGAGCCCCGGTGGGGCCAGCACCATGACAGCATCAGGTACCAGGGGGCTGGGGCAGGGCCTGCGGAGCCACCGGTGCCAGCTCTGCCCAGCAGGGACCGTCCCCATCACCCATCCGGTGGGGGGACAGAGGGGTGATGCAGTGTTTTGTGCCCCAGGGAATACGAGCATGACGCGGTGAGGAAGAGGTTCACGCGGGCCAGGGATGACTCGGATGAGGATGAAGGCTACGAGTGGGGTCCAGCTACAGACGTGTGACAGCACTGCTGGCTTGTGCCACAGCCCCTTGGGCCAGCCCGGCCCCAGCCCCACGGGCCGGCCCAGGTGGTGCCACAGAGCAGCACACGGCCAGGCTGGGCCTCATCCTGCTGCACCTGCACCACCAGCTGCCTTTAGTCCACAGCCTCTGCTGCTGGAATAAAACGAAATGTTTTGATCTGCGGTTCCGTGCGTGCTGGGTGGCGGTGGCAGGGGACACACCTGCAGCATGGTGGTCTCGCTGGGACCCAGGCAGGTCTCACCCCAAGAGGCGTTGGAGCAGGAATTGGCCGCAGGTTGTGCCAACATCTGGCACCGCAGCAGGCGCAGGGTGCAGAGCTGAGCAGCTGCAGCCCAGCCAGGGCTCCCAAACCGCAGCGACCCACGTTTCCTCAAATGTTTATTTTTACATCAACCAAGCACACGGGCACAGAAAGGCCAGTGCTGTCTTGGCCACAAGGAACCAGACACCCACTCATGAAAAACACAGCACCAGGGGCTGGTCCTTGGGGCTCAGGACCCCGAGCTCCCCAGGACACGGGACCGGGCAGCACCACGTTCCCTGATGGCAGTGAGCGCTGTGAGCTGGTGCCAGCCTGCGCGTGCAGAGCGGTCAGAAGCAGCACGAGGGAACAGCAGAGGTAGTTTCCCAGCTCGGTGCAACAGGTCTAACGGGGATTTCATTTGCAGCCCTGGCAAAGCCAGGGAGAAGGAGCAGGTGCCGTGAGGGCCCAGTCGGGGCCCTGCCGGCTCCCCCTCGGGGTGTCAGCGTGCACCCACATGCAGGTGAGCAGGGGCTGCCGGCACCACCTCCAGCTGGGTAAAGGCACTGTTGGTGAGCTAAGAGCACTGTGTGTGGTGACTGGATGGGGTGACCTTCCACGCAGGGTCCCCTGTCCTCCCGCCAGCACAGGCCAAGGCGAGGGACACTGTGAAGCAGCGGGACAGGCACTGGGAGGGGCAAGTGGAGGGGACAAGATGCCCAAATGTTGGCACGGCCAGCGCTGACACTGCTCAGGCTGGGGATCAGACCCCTGCTGTGTCCTGAGTAAAACCGAAGAGACGCAGGCAGAGGGAAGGACGAGGGCGCTGGGGCAGAGCCTGTCCTGCCCGCACAGCCCCGGGCTCGCTCCTGCCTGGCCCCGGCACATGCGGTGACAGCCAGTGGCTCACAGGAAGAGGGGCTGCTCCTGCCCGGTCAGCAAGCGGTACGTGGAGGCCGGCATGGTCTTGATGTGGACCTGAGCAGAGACACATGGATCAGCCAGGAGACGCTAGAGCCCGGGCTGGAGGTGCTGGCACAGAACTCCGCACCCAGCCCGCTCCGCACCCAGCCGCCCGGCTCACCTCGCTGACCGCCTGCGTGAGGATCTGGATGATCTTCTCGTGGGGCGTTGCCACCACGCTCTGCCCGTTGATCTCGATGATGCGGTGCCCCACGCGGACGCCGCCTCTCTCCGCGATGCCCCCGCGCATCAGGCTGCAGATCTGAGGAGCGGGTAAGAGCAGAACTGTATCCACGGCACAACCGCCACCCAAACCCTCCCATCCAGGCAGGCTCCTGCTAAGAGATCTGCACTTGGGTGCTGTCTCCTCCAGCCCACGGTGTGCAGCCAGGGCAGGGACGTCTCTGTATTGCTGCCACCAGAGTGATGTGCTGGGATGTATGGCAAAGGCACCGTGCAGGATTTTGTTCTCCCGCTGCCAGAGAGCTCAGCTCCCCCATCACACCCTCGTGCTCCCATCCAGCCATGGCTGCAGTGCCAGAGCATCTCTCCGGGGCAGCAGCTCCTGTGCGCCTGCGGGTACCGCGTCTCCAGCACCACTGGGAGCACCGGTCAGTGTGCGGTGCAGCCCTGGCACCCCCCGCTGCCCGCCTGCCCCATCAGCTCCCGCGGGGCCTGGAAATGCTCCTCTGCCTTTCCACTGTGGAGCGCAGAGCCGGCAGGGGCTGGAGCACTGGGGACAGCAAGAAATGTCACCAAGATCACACCACAAGTCAGGAAGAAACCACCACCCCAAAAGCCAACAGCTAAACAGCATCAGGAAGACAGATCCAACCACGAGAGAACTGGGAAGAGCCTTTTGCTGGGGCACAGCGGAGCCCTGTGAGCCCTCACGCCTGGCATGCACACGAGTGCTGGAGCTGTGCGCTCGTCCCCAGGGACGCAGCCGCGACCGCCGTGTCCCTCTGCCAGGTGGGCGGCTGACGCCCCCACCTGAGCCCGCCCGGCTCCGCTCCCGTCCCCAGCACTCACCACACCGTTCTCAACACAGAAGCCCAGCTGGTACTTGGAGTCGGGGCGCCGGATGACAGCCGTGGTGACAGGGGAACAGTGCACGATGTTCAGTGTCACCTCTGGCTGGTGCTTCAGCTCCTGGAAAACGGGATGGGGCTTTGTCAGAGTTCGGGGAGCTATTTGGCATGGTTGGGAGGGGCGATGCAGCCACGTTGTTCACAGCAAGGCTGAGGATTAGCAATGTGTTTTCAACAGGGAAACTGAGGCACATGCAGGGACACTGCCATGCTCAAATTCAATCAGAAGAGCTTATAAATCCAGTCCAAGTCATCCCACGCTGTCCCCGAGCCCACACTGTCCTTGCCTTCAGCTCCTTCCTGCCCGCGAGGTGAAAGATGTAGCAGGTTCCCTCTGGGCCCGGTGCTGCCCCTCGGGCAGGGCCTGCCCGCACTCTGCTGCAGTGAGCTCAGTCCCAGCTTTGTCCCTGCCTTGTCACAGCCCTTCCTCCCAAGCCCACAGGACACACGTGGCCCCCCACAGCCTCTTATCCCCCACCCACCCCACAGAAGGAGCATCAGGGACTCCGGCACCCCAGACGCCCCGGCTCACCCGGATGATGCTCTGGCAGGTGTGGAGGGGCAGCCCCACCAGGCTCGTCCCGTTGACGGACATGAGGCGGTCCCCGATGCTCAGCTCGCCCGACCTCTCCGCAGGGCCCCCGTGCATCAGGTTGGCGATGACCACGGTGGGCAGGATGGAGCCCCAGCCCGACTCCACGACAGCGATGCCCAGGATCTCCCCCTTCTGCTTCCGGATGCAAACCTGGGGGGCACAGACGGGTTATGGTCACCTGAACCATGGGGCATGTTGTCCCAGCCCCAGCACGCGTGCTCTGGGCTCACAGCCACCCGGGATGGGACCCAGTTTCGTAGGGAGCACCTCAGCTGCCCAGGGAGCTGTGGAAGCGGTGGCACGGAGCCACCAGCCAGTTCCCTGCACTGTCCCCACCCCTCCAAGGCATCTCTTACGTCCTTGCAGTTCTCCTGCCGGGAGAAGTGGTTCAGCTCCGCATTGTATTGCTCCTGGTCCTCAAGGGCACGGCTGTACTGGCGCGGGCTCAGCTGGCTCGGGTCGATGCTGTTTGCCTCCAGGAAGCGCTGGTAGGCCACGCCGAACGCCTGCCCGATGGCCTGGGTGATGATCTGGGCCTGTGGAAAGACAGGGCTCGTTTGTGCCCGTGGTCAGGGCCGATGCTCTCATGGCCAAACTGGAGCCCACAGCTGCCGGCACCCCGCAACACCCCAGCTCCAGGGCACCCTGGCTCCTCCGCTGCGCAAACGGGTCAGTCCTCCGTGCTTCTACCACAGAGGTACTCGGGTTGGGCTCCTTGCTCTTGTCAGGAGCCTCCAGAGCACCCGGTTGTTACAGCGGGAAGAGGCCCAGGACCCCAAGGCCACCCGAGGGACTCGCTGTCGCCTCACATCAGCTGAGTGGAAGACGTGGCAGATCATCTTGTAGAGCCGCTTTTCCTCCGTCACCTCCGACTGCCGAGGCAGTTTCCGGCGCGCCATGAGCACCACGAGGGAGCCAATGTCCGCGATGTAGGAGATGGTCTGGAGGGAGTGATCCATCATGGCCTCCTGGACAGGGACACGGGCAGAGTGGTTCAGTCCCGGCCCAACGGACCTCACGAGAGCCCGCGAGCCCACCAGGCACCGCCACGAGCAGGAGGGGCTTTGTTCAAAAGCCACCGTGCCAGGACGCAGCTCGAACGCCGGGCACACGCTGTGCAGACACCACATCCGCACTAAAACGTACAAACAGCTTCTTCGATCGAGGACTCATCGGCATCTCTGGGTGCTGCTGGGGGACAAGACAGCTCTTCCCTCTGGCTACAAAGCGGAAACTATTCCAGAGACAAATTGCTACAAAAGTTTCAAGCGTAAGTTCTCTGGAGCTTGGTCTGGGAACCCAGCAGCTCCTGCAAGGAGCGGTTTGCCCGAGAAGCCTCGTGCAGCCGCGCAGAGCCAAGGGACACGACACGTCTGCGTGGGTGGCTGTGGAGCGACGCGTCTCCTCCCAGACGCGTGCCCGTGTGCCCGCAGGCCGTCCCGGCGCACAGCCCCGCTGGCGGGGTGTTGGTGGGGATCCCAGGGCCAAACGGGAAGGTTCTGGCAGCCCCAGAGCCACGCGGGTGCTTGTGTTCCCTGCTCACCTGCGTGTCGGCCGTGAGCACCTTGATCCTCTGCGTGGAGACAAACAGATCCACCTCGGTCATGGGCTGGGACTCCCCCTCCGGTGCCTGCAGAATGACGTGCCCAGGAGAGGTCACAGCTCCTGCCAGGACTCCTCGGGTCCCTGCCCCACAGCCGTGGGGTCCCTTTGGGAAGGTCCCCACGCCCAGGAGGGGCCGGGCTGGTGGCAGTTGTGTCTCCCTGCCCCCCGCACCTTGATCCTGTCCACCGCCTCCTGGGCCTGCGCCATGCGGACGCTGGTCGGGGGGTTCCTCTCCGAGACCAGCTGCGTGGAACCCAGGTACTTTGCCCCAAAAATCACACCGTCCAGCAGATCCTCCGGGTCGCAAGGGCCTGGAACTGATGTATCGGGAGGGACTAAGCAGGGTCTGGTCCCCCCACCTCTGGAAACAGGTTACCAATTCCTACTACCCATTAGCTGCATTCCTACGTGTGGCAAAGCAGCTCAGTCCTTGGGAGATGGGCTCCTGGCATCACCGCGACACCAGTTCTGACCCCACTGCTGCTTCCTCTTCCCCTGGCACACCCTAACCTTTCTCCATTCCCAAGACTGAGCATCCCCTTCCCCAACACCTGAAGCAGCCCCTGTGCTCAGTGAAGGGTGAGATGGGATCAAACGAGCCACCCAGAGCCTGCAGCCACATTCCCAGCCTGTGTGGGTGCAGAGCTGGGTGCTCCCTCCCTGGCTGGGACCCCTGGCCACCCCGCAGCCAGGGTCAAAGCAGGAGGCAGAGGGTCAAGACTCCTGGCTGCTTTTGCTGCTCAAGCATAGAAGCAACTCACCCTCTTTGAAGGCTGGGCAGGAGGATGGGGGTTCCCTGGTCTGCAAAGCAATGAGAGCACAGGTGAGGCTCCGGTTGGGATCCCCGAGATTCAGCCTGTCCCCCCGCCGGGCTGCTCTGGAGCCCCAGGAGAGCGAGGACTCAGCGTCCCAGGGCAGGGGGGAAACAGGTTCCTGAGGCTGGGGGTGTTCAGACCCACCAGCCTCTTCCCCAGGGCCTGCACAGGTCAGAAAGCCATGCAAGTGTCCCCCTGCGGTCACGGCAGCAGGAGCCAGCACCAGTACCAAGGGTCTTGTCTGGGCACCCCAGCAGCATGAGGCCCTGTAAGACCTGAGGAAAAGATGCCTCTGGCTCCCCTATGCCCCCACCCAAAACCTTAAGAGGGAACAGAGCCAAGGGGCACGTCCTGCCTCGCTTCCACAGCCCCTGTGCGATGCACTCACGGTCACGCCGCCTTGGGGTGGCTGCTCTGCCTGTGGGGCCGCAGCGGGAGGCAGGGCCACCCAGGCTGGCTCCGGGGAACCGTCCCGACCACCCTCGCAGGTGGAGTCGACCTCGCCGAGCCCCTCTCCATAGTACCAGTTGCCGGAAGGTCCTTCCTCCGAGCTCTCTGGCCTTCCCAGCCCTTCAGGCTTCTCCGCAGCAGCCAGCTCCTCCTGAGCCCGCAGCATCTCCAGGTTGGTCCCGGCCAGGACATCAGAGCGGGCCAAGGGCGTCTCGGCGCTGGGCTCCGGCAGCCCCCCCTCGTAGCACAGGAGGCTCAGCAAGTCCTCCCGGTCGGCCTCGGCGAAGAGCAGCCCGTGGCAGGGCCGGGCGCAGGCGGAGTGCCGGGCACAGCACGGCCGCGTCTCCAGGCCCCGGCCCGTGGCCACGTGCAGCGGGCAGGGCTGGCACCGGCCCCGGCACTGCCCGGGGCTCCGCCGGGGCTGCGCGCCCACCCGAGCGGTGCCGGAGCTGCCGGGGTGCAGCGGGCCCGGCGCGGCGGGCGGGCGGTCGCAGAGGTTGGGGTCGAGGGTCTGGAGCTGGGCCAGCAGGCCCTGGAGCTCTGAGGGTTCATCCTCCGCATCCTCGGCCCACGGGGCCCTGCCCGGGCGGGCGCTGCCCTCGGGGGCCTCATCCAGCTCCATGCCCGTCGCGTCGCTGGGCGCTCGGGGCTGTTCTGGTTCCGCAGGGCCGCTCCTGCCGCCGGGTTTCCAGCCAGCGCTGCCCCGCGGCCCCGCGGCCGCCGCCTCCGTCTCCACCGCCCTCCCCGGGTCCCGGCAAAGCTCAGTTCGTGCCCCTGCCCGGGCGGCCGGGTCTGTAGCGGGGCCCAGGCCGGGCTGACCCTCGGGGCCGGACAGGTCGTGCCCGGGGCGCGGGCTGAGGAAGGGGGGCCCCGCCGGCCGCCCGTCACCCGCCGGGAGCCCAGGGCCACCGGGCCGCACCGCGGGCTCTTCCTCCGTGTCCATGGCCGGGGCCTCCGGGGGCTCGTCGCCGCCGAGGTGCGGGGCGGGGCCCGCCTGGCAGTCCATGCCGCCGTCCATGGCGAGCGGGACGGGCCCGCCGCCGGTGCCGCGCTCACCGGTCCCGCTCGCGGCCGCCGCTTCCGGGCCCGCCCCGCGCACGCGCGCCCCCGCCCCGCCCGCCGTGCCCCGCGCGCCCGGCATGGCGGCGCGCGTGCTGCTACGCGCGGCCCGGCTCGCGCTACCCGGGCCGGCCCGTGGGTTCGCCAAGAAACCGGGTGAGAGCGGGACCCCGGGACCCTGTGACCCTGTGACCCCGAGTCCCTGTGCCCCCGTGCCCCCTTGTGTCCCCGTGCCTCCCCGTGCCCCTGTGTCCCTTGGGTCCCTGAGTCCCTGTGCCGCCTTGTGCTCCCCTGTGCCGCCGTGTTCCTTGTGTCCCCGAGTCCCTGTGACCCCTTGTGCTCCCCTGTGACCCCGTGTCTCTATGTCCCTTGTGTCCCTGTGCTCCCCTATGCCCCTGTGACACCGTGTCCCATGTGTCCCCTGTGTTCCTGTGCCCCTGTATCCTTGCGCCCCCCTGTGCTTCCCTCCTGTGCCCCCCCTTGTGCCCCCCTGTGCTTCCTGTGCCCCCCGTCCCCCCCATCCTCTGCCCCAGCCCTGGTTCCCGTCCCCAGGGCTGCTGCACCCCGCGGTGGCCCCGCTCTTGTCCCCGCTCTTGTCCCCACTCTGGCTGAGCCCCCGGCCTTTCCCCTCCCTGCATCCCTCCCCTGCTCCCGTCCCCGTTCCTGACCCAGCCGTTGTCCCTGCAGGGGGGAAGGTCAAGGGCAAGGCGGTGCCGAAGGAGGCCCTGCAGGGCCCTGAGGTGTGCACGGACCCCACCATGCTCGCCACCCACGCCATGGGGGTCAACTACTTCAAGGAGGGCCCGGAGGTGGCCCTGAAGCCCGACTCCGAGTACCCCGACTGGTAGGTGGTGCCCTGGGGGTCCCTCGTGGGGTGCCCGTCCCTGTGGAGGTGCCATCCAGGGGGAACAGACAAGTGTAGGAGAGATGGGGAGCTGTTCTGGGAGGAGGAAAACAGCTGCTGTGCCATCCAGAGGCCTTCCCCGAGGGCCAGGGGGGAGCAGCCTGCACTGGGATGTGCTGGGTGTGGGATCCGCATGTCCTGGTCTCACATTTCCATCGCTCCGTCCCGCGTTTGTCCCTTTGCTGTCCCTGCCGCAGCCTCACGCCCTCTGTGTTCACCCCCAGGCTCTTCAAGATCAACCTCGGGCCCCCCAAGAAGCTGGAGGAGTTGGATCCCGACTCCATCGAGTACTGGAGGCGCCTGCGGAAGTACAACACGTGGCACCGCAACCGGCTCAAGAAGGGCAAGAAGCTGTAGACCCTGCAGAGCCTGGGGTGCGGGCCCCTGCGTGCCAGCGCGGGCAGTGCTGGGACCAGCTCCCGCTCTTGGTCTCTTCTTCTTGCTATAAACTAGTAATAAATGTTTGGTGAGGCTGGTAGCTCTCATGGAGGCTCTGGCAGACCCAGGCCCTTGGCGAACTCAGCGTGGGTCCCTGCTGGTGCCAGGGGCTGCTGAGGCAACACAACACAGGCCACAAATTCTTGGTGTATTTGCTAAAGCAGAAGCTCAGTTTTTTGCTCATGGAGGGAGCCTGTGCTACCACATGGGTCCGGCTCCCTGCTCTGTCGCAGTCTGCACTGCAGCGGCGGGGGGTGAAGGGCCCTGTGGGGGGATGTGTGGTGGCTTTGGGCTGGGGAATGAGTCCACTCACGTCCCCTGGGCTTTGGGGGCTGTGGGGGCTCAGCGGCCTGTGCTCCCCAGGGCTGGGAGGATGGGGCCGGGCTGTGGCGGTGCTGTGGGGGCAGTGGGTTAGGGTGAGGGACATGGCACCCCTCACAGTGCCACCCCTGCACAGTGCCACCCCTGCACAGTGCCACCCCTGCACAGTGCCACCCCTGCACAGTGCCACCCCTGCACAGTGCTCTTCCTTCCTCCTTGGCAGCTGGAGAGCGGTGGCTGCTGGGACCCCGGGGGCTTGGCTTGGCTGGGGTGTGTGGTGACAGCAGGGTCTGTTCCCCAGCAACGAGGCCCTTGCCGCCCCGTCCCCATGTATCCCCAGCCTGGCAGAGCCCAGCAGCTTCCCCTGGGCCTCAGTCCTGCCCCTGCGTTGGGCTGCCGTGGCTGAGAGGTGTCCCTTGTACGCTTGACTCATCTCTGTCCTGGACTTGCTGCCCTGCAGCTCCTGCCTGGCCTGGAGTTGGGCTATGGGGACAAAGCAGCCACCTGCAAGGTCCCCCCGCCACAAGGAAGGGGCAATGGAGCCACCGCCTGGCCCCGCAGTGTCCCCAGTGTCCCATGTCCCTCAGCCGGGGCCGGGGGCTGTGTCCAGCTTCCCCAGGGGCTGCCGGGGGCCATTTGGCAGCTGCAGCACCCGCGCGGTGGCACAGGAAACGGCAGAGGAAAGCAGAAGTGCTGCGGGGGGGCTGGGGAGGTTTGGGTTGCACCCTCATTTCCTCTGCGCACCCTGGAGCTGCCGGGGCTCGGGCTGTACCCGTCCTGCAGCCCTCCCCTCGCCGCCCCAGCCATCCAGTCCCCCAGATCCAGCAGCAGGTGAGAGAGGCCACCGGGGGGCCTGCCGTCTGTCTTGGAGCCCCCTGCTCGGGTGAGTGTCACCCTTGTCACCCTGCTGCCGCGAACGGCTTGGTGCTGGGGACAAGCGCCAGCTCGGGGTGGGTCAGCAGGGAGGCACCTGGGAGGAGGAGAAGAGCACCCGTCCCCATGTGCTGCCCCATCTGGGGTGATTCATGTCCTGCTCCCCTCACTGCTGAAGCCTTTGCCAGGGCCAAGGGGACCTGAGGTGGGTCCCAGCCCAGGACCCCCATGTCCCCTCCCTTAACCCTTCCGCAGCTCCTCGTGGTGGCCCAGGGGGGTTCATTCTGGCTCTGGACGCACTGCTCATGGGCCTGGTGACAGCAAGGGGGCTGCTGCTGACCCTCCAGGGGTCCCCAGAGAGGGGTCCCTGGGCTCAATCCTCTGTGGTGGGGCCCATTCTCTGTGTCCCCTGAAAGGATGGGGAAGGTGACAAGGGACATGCCCTCTTTCCAGCGCTTTGGACACTGTCCCACAGAGGTCCCTGTGCTGGGGCTGGGCTAACATGGTCCTGGCTCCTTGCCCAAGGCCAGGAGGTGAGCAGGGTCCCCTGTTCTACTGTCACAGCTCTTGTCCCTTGAGCGTGGGGGGGGCACTTGTGTCATTCCTGGCTGGCTGCTGGTGGCCAGACCCAGTAGTGCTGCCCAGCACCTCCCTGGAGCGGCCAAAACCCCCCATGGCTCCTGTGGGGAGGTGACCCAGCCCCGGTGAGGTGGTGCTTGTGCTGTCCCTCCCAGGCCATGGCAGTGTCCATGCCGTGCCGCTGCCTGTTACTATCACCTGCTGACGGCTTGTCCCCTCTGCGTCCCCAGGCAGGCGACGGCGGGGCCGGGCAGGGATGCTGGACTGGAGCATGCCCCTCAGCTCGCTGGGCGAGGACGTGGTGCTGCAGCTCTGCGAGCTCCTGGATAACGCCGGCCGTGGCTGGCGCAGGCTGGCTGAGGTGGCTGGGGCAGAGAAACGCTTCCAGTGCAGGTAGGGGTGGGGGGGCGTCTCCACGGGTCTGTCCCCCACCAAGTGACAAAATGTACATGGCGCAGCCCTGCCATGGGCTGAGTGAGGGCCATGCAGGTCCCTGGTCACCCCATCGTGACCACAACCCGGCTGGGGCACTGCTGAGTGCCCTGTCTGGGGTCCCCGTGCTCCCCAGGCTGGGGTGGGCTGCGGTGCTGAGCGCTGTGGGCACCTCGCAGTGTGGAGGAGCTGGAGATGTGCTCGCTGAAGGTGCTGGAGCCCCACGGCAGCCCCACGCGGAGCCTCCTGCAGCTCCTGGCCGAGCGGGAGTGCACCCTCAAGTACCTGCTGGGCTGCCTGCAGAGGATGGGACACGCACCGGCCTGCCAGGTCCTCAGCAGCGCCGGTAGGGACGGAGCGTGGGGACCAGGGGCTCAGCAGAAGGAACGCTGGGGGAGAGAAGGAGCAGCTCTTCCTGCTGGTGGTCTGGCTCTGGGTGGGGTGGGTGAGATAGGATGGGACATGTTGTGTCGGGACAGGAATGGGATGTGGTAGGACAGGCTGTGATGGGACCAGATGGGACAAGGCAGGCTAGAATTGGACAGGTTGGGATGGGACAAGATGGGATGAGGAGGAGCAGAGTGGGGCGGGATAGTATGGAACAGGGTGAGGTGGGGTGGCACTGAATGGGATGAGGTGGCTGGGACAGGACAGAGGGGTGGGATGAGACGTGGTGTGACAGGATGCGGTGGAGTGGGAGAGGACAGGCTATTGTGGGTGGGTGTGGGACAGGGTACGATGGGACAGGACAGGATGGGACTGGACGTGATGGGCTGGTGCAGGACAGGGCTCAGCCAGCCCAGGCTGGTCTGCCCTCTCCCACAGTCCAGGACGTGATCCACATCACGGTGCAGCCTGAGTCGCAGGTGGTGACGGAGGGGACACGGGTGTCCCTGACCTGCTGGGCAACTGGCCCGCCAGGGCTCGTGTACCAGTGGTTCTGCGGGAAGCAGCAGGTGAGGCCCTGCTGGGCCACATCGAGCATGAGCCCCAAGCCCCGTCCATAAGGGCACCCAGACGGGTGGGAGGGAGCCCCCAGCTCCTCAGCCCCCCCGTCTCGTAGGTACCCGGAGCCACAGCCTCAGAACTGGTGCTGGACGCGGCCGCCCCGCTGGGCCAGCCCCAGTGGTACATCTGCCGGGTGAGCTGCGGGGCTGCCTTCGCCTTCTCCAGGTGGGCCCAGGTCCGGGTGGAGACCAGCAGCAGCCCCGGCTCAGGTGGGACCCCAGATCTGTGTCCCCGGGTTGTCCCCATGAGGCACCACGTGTCCCTTGGGCGCCAGGGTGTCTCCATGAGGCGGTGCTTACCCCATTGCTCGGCGGCAGCTCCTGTGGGGCATCGCTTGCCGTGCTGCTCCCTGGCTGAGCCCCGAGGGTCTCTGGGCTCTCTGCGGTGACAGTGCCACGGAGCAGCTGCGTGCCCTGTGTTCTCCTCCTGCCACCCGTGGGTGCCAAGTCCTGTGGCTGAGGGACCAGGGTCTGGGGCAGCTTGGCCGAGTCCTGCCATGGCCAGGTGCCAGATTTGTCACTCTGTCCCCTCCCCAGCCAGCGGTTACTGCCCCACTATGGTGGGGCTACAGATCCTGCGGCAACCGCAGCCGTGCCATCTGGCCGAGGGGGACACGCTGGTGCTGGAGTGCAGAGCCATCGGCAACCCCCCGCCACAGTACCAGTGGTTCAGGAACCAGTGCCCCGTGGAGGGTGCGCAGACACCCCAGCTCCAGGTACAGCAGGACCCTGGCGCGGTGCCGCACGGCACGGCCCGGCATGGCATGGCGTGGCACAGTGTGACACGCCGCCCCAGCTGCCCGCTCCGTCCCCCCGGCAGGTGAAGCTGGTGACGACAGCTGAGCGGGGCAGCTACTCCTGCCGCGTCTTCAACCTGTTCCATGAGGTGTGGAGCCGGGAAGTGGACGTGGAGATCGGTGAGGGCCCCAGACAAACCCCCATGGTCCCTCGGTGTGGGGTGTCCCGCTCTGCTCTGCTTCCCCGTAAAACCCTCCTGTGGCTGCCCTGTGGTTTTTGGGGGGCTCCAGCCTGTGCTGTCAGGGGCTGTGAATGGGGCTCCCTGACCCCGCTTTGTTGCAGGCCCAAGGCTCTTCACCTCGGGAGGCTCGTGGCAGGAGGGGGATGGAGGTAGGTGGGGACAGAGCTGGCAGGTCCCTGCTGCGCTCCCTGGGCACCGTGGGGCCATGGCACTGTGCTTCTCTCTCTCCAGGCTCCCCGGAGAGCAGCAGCCCTGGCCAGCTGTACGGTAAGAGCCTGCCCTTGGTGGCCCTGTGGGGCTGTGACCATCCCCAGCGTGACCAGTGTCACCCCATGAGGCTCAGGCGGGGGTGCTTTGGGTGCAGCACGCTGGGGTGAGCAGACCAGTGGGGCAGGGGCACCATGGGGCACCCCAGTATCCAGGGACAGTGACACCAGCCACAACCGGGTGACACCTCTGACGGTAGTGGGGACAGCAGGATCATCCTGCTCTGTCCCCAGCACCCCCTTCTCCCATCCCGGCAGCCACCGACAAAGTGGCCCTGCTGATCGGCAACATGCGCTACCTGCACCACAAGCAGCTGAAGGCGCCCATGGTGGACGTGCACGCGCTCAGCGCCCTGCTCCGCCAGCTCGACTTCAAGGTGGTCTCGCTGCTGGACCTGTGCAAGGCCGAGATGCAAATGGCTGTCAACGAGTTCCTCCTCCTCCTCGACAAGGGCGTCTATGGTGCGGTGGCACCGCGTGGGTGGCTCCAGCCAGGCGGAACCTGGTGGTTTTGTGATGGCGGGGCCTTAGGGGGGTGGCTGGGCAAAAAGTGAGCACCAGCAGGGCAAGGGATGTCACCTGCTCTCCGGCCCCCGCCCCCGCAGGTTTGCTCTACTATGCCGGGCACGGCTATGAAAATTTTGGCAACAGCTTCATGGTGCCCATCGACGCGCCCAGCTCCTACACCTCGGCACACTGCCTGTGCGTGCAGCGGGTGCTGCGGAGCATGCAGCAGCGCCGCACCGGCCTCAACATCTTCCTGCTCGACATGTGCCGCAAGAGGTGAGCCAGCCCCGGGGACAAGTGGCCGTGCTGGGAGGTCCCAGCACAGGGGTGTCCATGGGTGCTCGTTCCACGGGGAGCAAAGCAGCGTGTCCCCACGGTCCCATCCAGACCCCTTGGCTTCATCTGGATGTCCCAAACTTTCGCTGCCGCAGTTGAGCTGGCGAACGCCACGATGGGTGGGCAGAGGGGGAGGGGGCAGCCCTGGGTCTGGGTGCCTTGGGGTGGGCTCTGGGGGGCAGCAGGGCCCAGCTCTGCCCAGCAGCACTTCTCTCGCAGGAACCTCAACGACGACGTCATCCCGCAGGTCGGGGCGCTGCAGGTCACGGCCAACATTGTCTTCGGCTACGCCACGTGGGTTCCGTCCCTGCCACCCCCAGCATGGGCAGTGGGGCTGAGTGTCCCCCCTGGCTCAGAGCAGGGCCGGGGCTCAGCCCCCACCATGGCTCAGCCCCCACCATGGCTCAGCCCTGCTGGCACCCGTGTCTTCTCCCCCATGTACTGGCAGGGTCGGTGCTGGGGGTGGTGGGCGAGTGGCAGCCCTCGTCCCTTACAGGACAGGGTGATGCCCGTGGTGCTGTGCGGCTCTCAGCAGCACCTGAGGCTCCTCCGGAGCACAGGGGTCTGTGCTGATGCTTTAAGCATCCAGGATCTGGCTACATTTCCCACCTCTCCCTGGCACAGCAGCTGGAGGGATCAATGGGAGAGGGTAGAGCCGAGGGCACCCGGCTCTGACTTCCCCAGGGCTCTTGCCCTGGGATGGCCAGTTCCTGGGGGAGCGACGGAGCCCACGATGGAGCCAACTGCTGGCCTGTCCCTGCAGGTGCGCGGATGCTGAAGCCTACGAGCTGAGCCAGGATGAGCTCTCCAATGGCATCTTTGTCACCTTCCTCAAGCGCTGGCTGCTGGAGGATGAGAAGATCACGGTGCTGCTGGACAAAGTGGCTGAGGGTGAGCGGGGAGCGGTGGGGGACAGTGACACCCCTGGCAGCCCCCGCTGACCCCCGTGTCCCCGCAGACATGGGCACGCTGGAGATCACGCGCGGCCGGCAGGCGCTGGAGCTCCGCAGCAACCTGTCGGAGAGACGCGCTCTGACAGACCCCATCCGCGCGCCGGGCCGCGACGAGTCCTCTGCCAGGAACCTGCAGTGGGCCAAGGCTCACGGTGAGGGCCACGGCCACCCGTCCAGGGCCGGCACCAGGGAGGGGCTGGTGCCGAGGTGGCAGGCAGCACCTGCCGAGTGTCTCCCACCCTGGAGGAGAGAAACCACAGGCACAGAGCTGCCAGGAGCACCATGTCGGTGGCCCTGCTCCAGGGTGACCCCGTGGTCACCTTACCTGTGGGTGCAGCTCTGGCCCTGAGCACCTGCAGGTCCCAGCCCCCGCTGTCCCCCCAGTGCTGCCGGAGAGCCGGCACCTCCGCTTCGACTGCGGCGTCACCGTCCAGCTGGGCTTCGCCGCCGAGTTCTCCAACATCATGATCATCTACACCCGTGTGGTGGCCACCCCTGGGGACATCACCCAGTGCGAGGCCAAGCTCACCGACATCCCCGAGGTGGGAGCGCGTTGTCGGAGCCCGTGCGGGACCATGCCGGGGAAAGGGTGGGAGCACCCGCAGCGGTTTCCACGGCTGGACTCTGTCTGTGACAGGAGCTGGACGTGGACCTCAAGAGCACCAACAAGGAGAGCCCGGCGGAGGTGGGCAGCCCCCTGGCACCCACCTGGAGCCTGGGCTGCCCCCCCTGTTGCCTCTACAGCCGGCTCTGCGGCTTGCAGAAACTGCGGGTAAGAGCCGTGCCGGGGGGCCGGGACGCCTGCACGGGATGGGTGCCCACCCGCACTGCCCTTGTCCTGCAGCAGGAGCTGGTGTTCACCGTCTGCCTGCAGTACCGCTACCGCGGCATGGACGACTTCGTGGAGGAGAGGCAGCGGGTGAGCGTGGGGAAGCCGCTCATCGCCAAGCTCAACCTGCGGCCAGCAGCCTCCCCCTCGCCACCCCACAGTCCCCTCTCCACCTCCCCACCTGGGAGCTGGGGGGCAGAGGGGGGGTCCTGGGTCAACACCCCCGAGGAGAACCTGAGCCCCGAGGTTCCTGGCTCCCACAGCCTGTAGAGGGACAGCATGGCCTCCCCCTTGTCTCCACAGTCCCCTGGGGCCATGTCTGTCCTGCTGGGGGTCTGGGGCCTGGAGGGGACAGAGGTGACATAGAACCAGGGGTGGTTGAGCCCCATACTGACCTGTGCTGGAGTGCAGGGTGGTGTGGCTGGCACCCTTGGAATACGGAGCCACAGCCCGGTGCTGCCCTGTGTACACAGCACCAGCCCCATGTCCCTGGGCAGTGCAAGCTCCATGAACAGGACACTGCCAACCCCACGTCCCTGGGCAGTGCCACCCCACGTGCCAGGACAGTGTCCCGGCCCCACGGCTCAGCTGGCGCGAGGCGTTGCGTTGGGGCAGTGTTGGGTTCCTTCAGGCTCCAGAGAAAGAGTGAGAAATAAGCAGATTAAGGGGCAAATCCCGCGGGAGGCGATTAGAGTGGGTGGGAGCGGGAGGGCTCCTGCTTTGCCACCAGGGGCTGGGAGAACCCCCCGCTGACCCCAGTGCTCCCAGTAGCACCCAGTCCTCCCGGTACAACCCTGGGCGCAGGGCTGTGCTGGCCCCATCCAGGCAGCAAGAGATTTCAGGACAGGACTGGGATCTCGGGGGATTTTTCCCCATGTGCCAGCACCTGCGAATGCTGTGGGGTGTGTTCTACTGGATCTCAGTGGTGACACCACCAATAAATAGGGGCGGGCAGGCGGCTTGGTGGCTTTCCTGTGTTTAAATGGTGTGGTTTTGGGGCAGAAATCCTGCTTATTTCTGCACTAAGCACAGTGCAGCACTCAAGCACCCGTGGGAGGGAAGGGGCAACCGACCCCTCCCGCAAGGGGACCCCAACATCCCCACGATGCCCTGGGGTCCGCCAGTGCCACCCCATGCAAATTAGCTCATTTAAATAATCTACATCACCCCCAACCCCAGGGACCCAGGGCGACGCATCCTCATCCCAGGGCCTCTCTGTGCTCTCGCTTTTGGGTGGCGGTTGCACGACCGTGGGGAGAGCACCCTCGCCCCAATTAAGCTCCGATCAAATGGGTTGGGGGGTGCTGAGCCTCCCGCTCTCCGCGCCAGCCGCCTTTTGTTGGCCCTCGGGAGGCCGAGGGGTGCCCCGGGCTGGCGCCAGCCTTGGCAATTATGTCATGTGAAAAGCGCAGCCCCCATTGAGCGCGTCCCGTCCCCCGGATCAAACCCCATTACTTCCGCAGCCGTTGCTTCATTATCTGGCGGCCGGAGCACGCCTCTGCCGGGCCGCTGCGCCTCGGCCCCGGCCCATTAGCCGGGCTGGCGAGCTGGGGGAGCATCGATTATGCGTTTAATGGGTTGTTAAAGGTTTAATTGTCACTAACGAAGCAGACAAGCAGCAGCAGCCGGGGGACAGGGGACAAGGAGAAGGGTCTCACTGGGGTCAGTGCCTCGCCTGGCCCAGTGACATCGTGGCTGGTCATGCCTGACCCCAGGGCTGTGGGGATGACAGTGTGGCCCTGGGGCTGTTGGACCGGGGGAGACCCCTGGGTTGGGGTGCTGGCACTGAGTGGGGGTGTGGGGACACAGTGGGGACAGGGCTGGCGCAGCAAAGCCCCGGGTTTGGCTGCCGTCATGTCTGAAGTGGAAGTTTCTGGGGAAACACTTTGTCTTGGTGGCAGGAAGGTCAGTGCTTGCCTTGCTTCCCCAGGGACCCAGGGCAGCCCAGGGACCGGGACACACTGGGACACCCCAGGGACCTGGGGCAGCTGCTTCCCAGGGCCAAATGCCCGTCTCTCGCTGTCCTGGCCGTGCCTCAGCACCTCAAAGCCACCGTGGGCTCAGCCATCTCTGCCGGGGCTGTGCTGGCCCTCGCCACCGCAGTGAGGGTGCTGGTGACACTGGCTGTGCCCAAGGACGGGCAGGGTCCCCCTGGGGCTCTGAAGCCACGTCAGGGACCCCTGATGATGTGACACCTTGTCACTGCCACCCTGCTCCCAGCTGGAAGGAACTGTCAGCAGGGGCAAAGCAGGATTCGGGTACTCCGCTGCCACGGGGACCCCAGGGCCCGCTCCCCTCATCCCCTCACCAGCCCCATCCGGGGGCCGCGGGGGTCCCGCTGCCGCCCACCCTCCCGCCAGCACAATTACGGCCGCTCTGTGCTGCCAACATGTGGCTGGCGGGGCTGCTGGGAGCAATTAGGGCAGTGGGTGGGGGGCGCAGCCGCCGAGGGGTGGCTGAGCAAATGTCCCGGCTGAGCACCGGGGACGCAGTGCGGCACTGAGCCGGTGCCGGGCACGGCCAGGGCTGGGTCAGGTCACCCGCGGCAGGACCCGGCCCAGCCCCTGAGGAACGGGAGGGTGCCAGGGCACCCTGCATCCCCCAGAAAGCTCCTTCCTGGCAGAGGCTCCGCAGACCCAGCACAATAATGAGTGGCACGGCTAACGAGCAGCACGGCTAATGAGTGGCATGGCGGGCAGGGCCCGGGCAGCGCCTGACTCCAGCACACGGCAGCTGTTCAGCTTATCTCTTTACTCCGAATACAACCATCTTCTCGGTGCCAGCATGTCTACCGGCACAACCGGCATCGCACCCCAACATGGCTATAAAATATCCCCCCCGCACTCCCTATAAAACTAGACCTGTTTGGTTTTGTTTAAATCTGCAGCATTTAAAAAAACATTAATAATAATGGGAGGAGGAAAGGGTGTGGGTAAAGGAGGTGTCCGACCGGGGGTGGTGCAGGGCATGGTCCGATGCTGGAGCCTCGGCTGGATCCTCAGCCTGGGCCGGTGCCCCAGCGAGGGGCTGCAGTGACTGCCGGGGCGCTTCCCACGCCGGGGTCCAGCCAGCACCCCAGCTCGCTCCCCTGCCACCGACAGTGCTGGCTCGGCAGAGGAAGCTGCAGCCCAGCATCCCTTCCCTGCCTCGGTTCGTCCTGCTGAGCACCCGCCGTCACCCACCTTGCCCGCCCGGGGCTGGGGGCAGGAGCCAGGGGCCGGAGGGGCCGGAGGGGAGCGTTCATCAAATGGGCTGCCAGGTCTTGTCAATGGTCTGAATGTGCTCCTTGGCCTTCATGCGGAGCGAGGCGATGCTGGAGCTCCTCTGGTCCACCTCCTCCAGCGGGTACTTGTCCACAAAGGGGGTGCTGCACTGGTAGGGGGCAGGGGCCAGGGGCTGCATGCCCTGCGCCATCGGCGGGGGCGTGTTGAGGAAGGAGTGCCCGCCGTAGGGGGGCTGCAGGGCTTGGGGGGCTCCCATGAAGCCGGGGATGCTGTGGACCGTGGTGGCACTGGAGATGGGGGACGTCAGCCATGGGTCGAGCGGGAGGGAGTTGCTCATGGGCCCCACATTGGGGGTCATGGGGGGCCGGTTGAAGGAGAGCACGGGGGTGTCGTGGAGCTTCATGGAGCTGGCCTCCATCTTCTCCTGCCGCCTCCACTTGGCTCGTCGGTTCTGGAACCAGACCTGCGAGGTGAGAGCCAGGGTGAGCCTCACCGTGCCCAGAGAGACCCTTGCAGTGTGCCCCATGTGCTGTACCCCATGCGGGATGCCCCGGGTGGGGTGTCCCTTATCAGATATCCCACCGCATGTGGGGTGCCCTGTGTGTTGGGACGCATGGGGGGGTGACCCATGGGGCTCCAGCACAGAACAGTTTGGGTTGAAGGGACCTTCACAGCTCACCTAGTTCAACCCACTACCATGAACAGGGACATCTTCACCCAGATCAGGTTGCTCAGATATTGGTGGTCACCAGGCCATACTGGTGCAAACTTTGTGTCCAAAGAAGAGCAAGAGAGCTGGTGAAGGGCTGGAGCACAAGTGTGATGGGAGCGGTTGAGGGACCTGGGGGGCTCAGCTGAAGAACAGGAGCTGAGGGGAGACCTTCTGATCTCTGAACTGCCTGAAAGGAGCTTGGAGCCAGGGGGGTCGGGCTCTGCTCCCCAGGAACAAGCGCCAGGAGCAGAGGAAACGGCCTCAAGTTGCACCAGGGGAGGTTGAGGTTGGATCTGGGGAACAATTTCTTCCCCAAAGGGCTGTGGGGCATTGGAACAGGCTGCCCAGGGCAGTGCTGGAGTCACCATCCCTGGAGGGCTGGACAGACAGACATGAGGTTCTCAGGACATGGGGCAGTGCCAGGGGTGGGTTATGGTTGGACTCGATGATCTTTAAGGTCTGTTTGAACTGAAATGATTCTATGAAATTGGCCATTGCTCAGGGAGCTCGTCAGAGCTGTCCCTGTGGTCTGGACCCTCTCAAGAACAGGCTGTGTTGCTTTGGACCAGGGTCAAGGCCTGGGAAACTCAGTTCATTTGTAAGGGGATTACTGCCCTGCTTCACAGTGCCTTTGTCACTTCAGCTCCCTCAGCCTTTCTCCTGCTCCGGTCTCACTCCGTCAGTCCCAGGGCTGGTGGATCACAGACCATCGGGACCTCATGCTCTGCCCCAGGCTGCACGTTCCCTGGGCAGAGCCTCCTCCTGCAGAACAGGGAGCGAAACCTCCCAACCCTGCTGCCCCTCTGCAATTGCTCTGTTCCAAGAAGCCTAAAAACTCCCAAATGTGTGAGGATCTTCTGCTTTTCTGGCCCTAAAGGCCTGGAAGAGGTCAGGAGCAGCTGAGGTTTGGCTGCGTTCCTGTGGGATGCCGTGAAGGGACGGAAGCAGCTGCCACCAGCAGGGGGGAAAAAATCTCCAAAAACGATCTCCCTGCCCAATCGGAGCCTCTGGGTTGTGGGCGGAACCGGGACCGCATGGGGAAACCAGGCTCAGCCACTAAAACCCCTCTCTGGTTTTGGGAGAAGCAGCCTGCTCTGCAGAGATGTCGCTCCCGCCTCAAGCAATGGGGAAACTGAGGCACGGAGCAAGGCAGCAGCGGTTGGGAGCAGAGTGAAGCTCTCTAGGGCCAGGGTGGTCCCTCTGCCACCCCCCAGGGGACAGGTCCGGGGTGCTGGGTCCGCCGGGCGTCCTCCCTACCTGCACGCGGACCTCGGGCAGGTTGACCTTCATGGCCAGCTCCTCGCGGCTGTACACGTCGGGGTAGTGGGACTTCTCGAAGGCGCGTTCCAGCTCGTGCAGCTGGTAGGTGGTGAAGGTGGTGCGGTTCCGCCGGTGCTTCTTCTTGGGCTGCTCCTCCTCCGTGGCGGCTGGCGGGGTCCCCTCTCCATCCCCCGGCTTCCGCAGCTCGCCCAGGTCCCCCTCGCACTTATTCAGGAACATGGTGGCATCTGCGAGGGGACCGCGTGGGTTAGCCAGGGAGTGGGGACATCCCCAGGGTGGGCACAGACAGACAAGCGGATGGACGGACGGGAGGATGGGGCAGCCCCAGAAACATGTTACGCGAAGGTGTAATCCCCTGTCCTGCCGCGGTGTTACCCTGCGGCCGCGGTGCCCCCGGGGCTGCCCGGGGTTGGTGCCCTGGGGACCCCGCGCTTGGTTCCTCAGGGGGATGTGACCAGGCCCCTGCTCAGATTGCACCTGAAGTCGAGGAGTTTCTGAAAGCGCCATCAGTGGGGGCTGACCTGACCTGACCTGACCTGGCTGCCCTGGCACGGAGGGGACCGAGCCTGGGCTGCTCCCTCATTCCAGCCCAGCTCCTCTCCCCAGTGCCACTTGTCTGTGGCTCTGAGTCCCAGTGCTGGTCCCCAAGTACAGCTGGAGTGACCCGGCACTGTGCCCTGGCTAATAACCCTTTTCTTGCATGCTTATAAGCGTTTTCAACCCTTGCAATGTTTCATCTTTAAGCTTTTTATCCCACATCTGAAATCTTCCTGCAGTATTTGCTGGGGATTAAGGGTCTCTTTCTACCGCGAGGCTGTAGGCAGACATGGAAATGGGGCAGGAAGCCATAATCCCGGGGCACTTTTGCCGAGGGGAAGGTGCTGCATTCCCAGACCTGCTGGCAAAAATTCAGCTATTGCCCAAATGGGCGAGGGGAGGGGAAGGAACGACAGCTCATTCCAGGAGGGAATCAGTGGGGGTCCCGAGAAGGCAGCGTGCGGGGCGCGGGTGTCGGGTGCTGCTCAGGCTGTGCAGGTGTGGGGTGTCTGTGCGGGGCACACGGTGCCTGCAGGTGCAGCTGTGGGTCTGCACAGAGCTGTGGGGCCACCTGCGTTAGCAGGTGTGGGGGGCCAGGGGGCCTGGCAGGTGCGGGTGGGATGTGTGAGGTGTGTGTGCAGCGCGGGTGTGCGCGTGGGGGCAGTTTGTGCCGCCACTGCCCGCAGGGCCCGGCGTGCGGCGTCCGTGAGCCGCGTGTGCTCCGTGAGCCAGGCACCGCAGATGTGTGCAGTGCATGCAGTGCGTGTGCAGTGCGCAGTGCGCACCGCTCAGTGCAGCATGTGCAATGTGTGCAAGGCGTGCACAATGTGCGGGCACAGCGTGAACCTGTGCGCAGTGTCCGTGGGGATGCAGTGCACGCAGTGTGTGTGCAGCATCTGCACCGTGCATACGGTGCCTCTGTGCAGTGGACACAGCACATGCAGCGGAGGCGCGTGCAGAGCATGCAGCTCACACCGTGCAGTGCAGTGCAGTGCACACTGTGTGCAGGTGTGTGCCGCGGCTGTATGTACAATGTGTGCAGTGTCTATATGTACAGCATGTGCAGCACCGAACAAGTGCAGCATTGCCCAGTGCCTGCGGGTGCTGTGCCCAGCGCCTCTGCAGCGTGCTGAGAGCGCGTGCTCTGTGCGTGGAGGTCTGCAGGCTGTGCAGTGTGTGCACTGCATGCCCAGGGGAGGTGTGCACAGTGTGTGCAGTGCATGGTGTTTGCAGCGTGTGTTGCAGGTGCAGTGTGTGCAGTGCATGGTGTTTGCAGTGTGTGCAATGTATGGTGTTTGCAGTGTGTGTTGCAGGCGCAGTGTGTGCAGTGCATGATGTTTGCAGCGCGTGTTGCAGACACAGTGTGTGCAGTGCATGGTGTTTGCAGTGTGTATTGCAGGCGCAGTGTGTGCAGTGCATGCACAGGGCTGTGTGCAGTGTGTACCATGCATGTGCAGCGCTGTGCATGCAGCGTCTGTGCAGCAACAGCATGTGTGGTTTCGAGAGCTGCCGTCCCCCCAAGACACGCCCTGGCCCCTCCCGGAGTGTCCTGTAGCACCAGGGGCTCTGGCCGCTGCTGCAGGGGGGCTGAGGTCTTGGGGTGACCCGAGAGGAGCTGCAAGCTGGGGTGCTGTGTGCTGCACCCCGGGGTGCCCCAAGGCAAGGGTGAGTGGGTGCTGAGGTGGGGAGGGAGCGCCCCATTGTCACCATGTGAGTGTCACAGCGTGTCCTGGGGCTGGGGACACGGGGAGGGGATGGGGGTGTCCTGCCACCCTCCTGCTCTCACTCACCCGCTTCTCATTTGCGCAGCTCCGCACCTGCAAGGAGAGCGGAGAGGGGGTGAGCACCCAGAGCCCCCAGAGCCCCTTCCCTCCCTCCAGGGGACCCAGCACCCTCTGGGCCCCCGGCTGCCCTGCCCAGCCCCACCAGGCAATGGGGGCGCTGGGGGGTGGCTGGGGGGAGCGGGGTGGATGGGGACAGGTGAGATGGGCGCTGGGGGGCTGGGGACAAGATGGGGCAGGCAGGAGGAGAGGTGGGGTGATGGCAGGGGACAAGGACAAGGCAATGGGGGTCGGGGTCACGGCCAGGGCTGGGGGCAGCTGCCAACATCCCCCAACCCAACCCCATCCAAAGCAAAGGAGCCTAAAACCCCATGGGAGGCTGAGCAGACCCTGGCGTGGGAGCAGGAGTGAAGGGAAACAGCAAACCAGCCAAGCAGGAGCAAAAAACATGGACAATAAAGCAAATCAATAAATACGGTAATAAAGAGGCGAGTGGTCCAGCAGCCGGGCAGCAGCACCGGACCAGGCCAGGCCCCCCCAGCCCCCACCTCGCTCTCCTCAGCCCCGCCAGGATCATGGGTGTCCCTGGGCTGGGGACATCGGCACCGGCCAGCCCACGGTCCCTGTCCCCATCGGCAGTTTAGTGAGTTCTGCCCAAAAACGGGCAACACAGAGTGGGGGTGTGATGGGCACAGCTGCCCCCTGCTCCCCTGGACACCTTCCTGCGGGCACCGTCATCCTGCTGGCAATTTTGGGGTTTAAGCCCCCAAGCTTTAAAAGGGTGCTGGGAACTGCAAGGACTCGAAGCCTCGGGAGGGTTTTTCCCCAAATCTACTCGACACCCTGCACTGTGGTTTTCCTGTGGGGGCTGCCAGGGGAAGAGGGGACACCTGTTACTAAAGACACCCAAAAAGGCCACAGAAACAACATGGAGCGGGTAAAAAACATCGCTTCCCTGGTGCTGGAAGTATCAGAGCATCAGGGAGGACAAGTGGCCTCTCCTGGCAGTGGGGGATGCGGTGGGGACAGCTCGGGGACAGCCCTGACTTTGGCCGCATCCCGTTTTTTGCCCTCGAAAGCCCATCTGGGTACTGGGCTGTGCCCGGGCCAGGGACGGGTGTTGGCAGCAGTGGGACCATGGTGGCTCCTGCCCCGCGGTTCATCGGCGCGAGTGACGCTGACGGGCGCCCAGCACCCGCTCCCCATCCCCAGGAAGGGCGTCAGCCTGGTCCGGCCCCGGGACACCCGCACGCTGGGGACACCCGCACCCTGGGGACACCTGCACCCTGGGGACACCTGCACACTGGGGACACCTGCACCCTGGGGACACCCGCACCGTGGGGACACCTGCAACCCGGGGTCACCTGCACCCTGGGGACACCCGCACACTGGGGACACCTGCACCCTGGGGACACCGTACCCTGGGGACACCCACACGCTGGGGACACCCGCACCCCGGGGACACCTGCAACCCAGGGTCACCCTCACCCTGGGGACACCCGCTCCCCTTTTCAGCATCTTCCCCGGCGCTTCCTCCCGAATCAGAATAAAACAGCATTACCTGCTGGGCCCAACTCGGCTTTTCCAGGAGTATTTAACTTTGCCGGTCCCTCCTGGGAACCAAACAAGCGGCTCAACCTCACCAATCTCGCAGCTTTGGCAGCCAAAGTTGCTTCTAGTCTTCTTATTTGTCACAGAACCGCCGCGCTAAGGCTCGGGAGAATCTTTATTTAGTGTTGCAGATGTCACCAAGGCCCCGCAGATTGGAAATGAGTCCAAAGGATTAAGACGAGGTTATTAATTGGAGGCCTTCCCCTTTAAGAATGATTGACAGTTACTTTCTGGACAAGTAATTGCTCTAAATGTCCCCCCAGCGCGGGTCCGGGGGGGCGGCGGCGGACAAAGCCCCGAACTGCCTTCCCCACTCAGATTGTCTCCCCACAAAGGCGTCCTGCTGGAGTTTGCCTTGTAATCCCCTCATTACGGGCGAGGAAAAAGAATTAGAAACAGGGGGAGCGGAGAAGAAAGGCTGGGGCGATGGGGGGAGGGGCAGCATTTCCTCTGGCCGCCGAGGTTCTGCCCCGGGATGGGGTCCGGGCGGGCGCCCCGGGCTGCGGACGCTGCGCTGGTGGATGTCGTCCCCCCGAGATGGGGCTGGCGAGGCTGGGGGTGGCCCCGATGCCGGTGGCCCCACGGGCTCCCGGTGATGCTGCCTGCAGAGCCCTGCCCGCCCGGGGACCAGGGATGGGGACAGGTGCGGGGACAGGTGTGACAGCCAGCGATGGGCGCGGGGTGTGGGGACAGGGATAGGGATCAGGCGTGGGGTCCAGCTGTGAGTACAGGTGTGGGGACCAGCTATGGGGTCTGGGGACCTGCTATAAGGCCTGGGTGTGGGGACCAGCCATAGGGACTGGGCACGCTGAACAACCTTGGAGATCTGGTGTGGTGACTTGGGTGTGCGGGCCAGCCATGGACCAGGGGCAGGGACCAGGCGTGGGGACAAACCATGGACACAGACCTAAGCACGGGGACACCGCGTGGGGCCCAGATGCGGGGTTCAGCCGTGGGGACTATCCCTGGGGGCTGCCCATGGCTGTGGGGCTGGGGGGCAGAACCACCGTCCCTCTCGTCCCCATCTCACTGCTGCCAGGGACCCCAGCCCGGGGACAGTGATGCTGTGGGTGGGGGTGCGCGGTGCTGCCCGGACCCCTGTCCCGCCGGCGCGTTTTGCTTTTCTTTTTCACCCACTTTTACTTTCCCCCAAAAGCCGCTTCCTGCCACCTGCAAACGCTGCCGCCCCCGGCGCTGCCGCGGCTTCCTCCACTGCCACGGCTCCCTCCACAGCCCCGGCTCCCTCCGCCGCCGCGGCTCCCTCCACAGCCCCGGCTCCCTCCACCGCCGCGGCTCCCTCCACCGCCGCGGCTCCCTCCACTGCCACGGCTCCCTCCGCCGCCGCGGCTCCCTCCACAGCCCCGGCTCCCTCCACCGCCGCGGCTCCCTCCACAGCCCCGGCTCCCTCCACCGCCGCGGCTCCCTCCACTGCCGTCCCTTCCGGCCACCGTTCCCCTTTTTGATGGCAAATGTCACCGCGGGGTTTTTGGACCTCCCCACCGTGTGGCTGCTGGCCCAACCCGGGTCTGTGCCCTCCCACGGGAGCTGCCCCGGCAGGAACCCCAGCAGCTCCCCAGTGTCCATCCCATTGTCCTCCCCGGCGGGGCTGTGCAGCTTCTCCTGCCCTGTCTGACATGGTGACACTGTCCTGAGGATGGCATGTCACCATCCCGGGGACAGCGTGCCACCACCACCCTGAGGACAGTGTGCCACCACCCTGGGGACAGGCTGACCCTGCACCAAGGACGGGGTGACGTGCCTGTGGGGGCGATGTAGCCCCTGGGGACAGGCTGACACCCACACCAGACAGCACTGCCACCCGCAGCAGGGGTGTGCAGGGGGGTTTGGGGACATCCCAGGCACGGAGATGACCTGTAGGACCAGGGATGCAAACAGACACCTGGACCTGCCGCTCCTGCTCGCCCGGGGCTGGCGCTCGTGCCCACAGCGGCCACTGCGGTGGGCACAGGAGCCGGGTCCCCAGCTCTGGTGGCCCTTGGCAGATCTCCCCAGGCTGTCCCTGCAGCCCCGGCGGGCACAGGGAGGTCCCCAGGGTGCCGGGGTGGCCCGGCGTTGGTGCTCGCCGGGCACTGTGCCCGGTGCCGGCCCCGCTGGCCGCCGTAAGGTGTTGGCTCGCACGGGTGGGGGGAGGCCAGCAGGCTTATTTGCCAAATGATTATAATTGCCTTTTAGGAGCAGATAGCAAATTGATTTGCTTCCTCGTCCAAGGCTCGTAATCGCTTCATCACTTTAAAATATTAATGCTATACTTCTTTGCTAGTTTCCCAATTACCCTAATTGAAGGCAAATTGGTTAAGAAGGTGCAATGCAGAGTATCAGGGGGTTTAGTTCACTCAAATGACAGTTTTAAACCTCCCTAATCCTATTAGCGGGCAAAGCTGCTAACGCTTAGAGACGCTGCGTCAGCTTACCGGGGCGGTGGGGCCGGAGGCGGGGGTCGGGGCGGGGGGCGCCCGGGGGCCACCGGCCTCACGTGACCAGCTCGGCCGGGGATTTATCACTTTTTTAGTTCATTAAGAGGCCTTGGGCAGGCGGGGAGGCGGCAGGGGTGACCCAAAAGGGTGCTGAGCGGGAGGCAGGTGGCAGTGTGGGGGGCGGGGGGGCAGGACGATTAGCCAAGGAGACCTGGCGGAGGGTCCTGACCCGAATCCCAGCCAGGGCTGGGAGCCCCCGTGCAGCCCCACTGGGAGCACTGGGAGCCGGGCTGCCCGTCAGGCCAGAGCAGGGATGGAGGAGCCGGTGGTGACGGGGCGCGTTGGGGACCTCGGTGCCACTGTCCCAGGGGCTGGCACTCCGTGGCAGTCCCCAGCCCTGGGGACAGCAGGGACGTGGGGTGGCAATGGGGCAGTGCTGGGTGCCATGGCTGCTGCTGCCCACTGAGGATCGGGCTGGGGGCCTGGTGGGGACATGGATGGACCCTACCCATGCAACATGGGTGAGGTTTTGTGCCGAAATGGGAGATTCTGCAAGATCTGAAGAAAGGCTGGAGAGTGGGGATGGCAGGGACAGTGGGGATGGCGGGAACAGTGGGGATGCCAGGGATGGTGGGGATGGCAGGGACAGTGGGGATGGTGGGGACGGCAGGGACAGTGAGGATGGCAGGGATGGTGGGGACAGCAGGGACAGTGGGGACGGTGGGGACGGCAGGGACAGTGAAGATGGCAGGGACAGCAGGGACAGTGGGGATGGTGGGGACAGCAGGGACAGTGGGGATGCTGGGGATGGCAGGGACAGTGAGAATGGCAGGGACAGTGAGGATGGCAGGAACAGTGAGGATGGCAGGGATGGCAGGGACCGCGGTGCCACCAAACACAAGGAGGCTCCCAGGTGTCAAGCCCCGATGCCTGTTGTGCGATCCCCAGGATCCTCCAGCAGCCACCAGCCCCATGGTGGGTACCTGGAGGGGTGGATGCTGGGGGGAACTGAGCACCTCGTGCACCCAGGAACCTCCGTGCGGGAGCTCCTGCAGCTCCGGGTGCTGCAGCTGGGGCAGCTGAGACCTGTGGCACTTGTGAGAGTGCTGGGCTCTGCGGCACGACTCCCACCCCACCTGCGCTGGGTTCGGCTGCCCCCTCCCAGCACCGCCACCGCGGCCGTGGGCAGCTGGGACACGACCGTCCCCACAGGCCTTTCCGGAGCAGATGGCCCCGGCGTGGGGAGGACGGAGGCGGCTCAGCGCGTCCTTTCTTTCATGGAAACACAGCGTGACTCCCCGGCGGCTCCTGCTCCAGTGGGGAGGTGGTGTTGGGGCCAGCGCTGGCGGTACATTTTACAAGGGTTCAGCTAGCTTAGTCCTCGGGGACAGGCGACTCAGGCAGATTAGACCTCGCTAAAATAGGCAGGTATTAGTGATCTCAGCAGCCCCCAGCCTTCCGGCATGGTGGTGTTTAAGCCAATGCCGCTGCCGAACGCCCCGGAGCAGGGGACAAGTTCCCAGAGGAGCAGGAGGCAGCAGGACACCCCAGCCAAGGGGACCCGCTCGCTGCCTGCGCTGGCAGCCGGATGCTTGAGGAGGGGGTTCAATGCTGCCACAGCCGCCTCGGTGCTGCCCCCCAAGGGCTGCCCTGATGGCACCGGGTCCCGCTGGCTCCTGCGCACCCCCGGCATGTGGCTGTGCCTGGGGGCTGCTGCAGAAGGGGAGGACGGGCCCGGTGGCCCAGTGTGATGGGCTGGGTGCTGGCTGGGGGCTCACGGGCTGCCCGGCTGCAGGGGAGTTATCGTGTCCTCCCCCACCCTGGACAGGGTTTGTGTGGACAAGGGGTACAGCAGGAGACCAGACTGGTGCTGGCAAACACCACATCTATTGAGCCAAATGGTGCATGAGGCCCCGGGGCTGGTTTGTGGGGGTGATGGAGCAGCAAGGGCCACCATCCAACCTGTCTGGGGGCTCACAGCAGGGACACAGCATGGAGGGGCTTGGTCAGCACAGCTGGAGGGGACAGACGTGTCCTGCATCCCAGCACCCACCCAGTGCACCCCAGAAAAGCAACAGGGAATGGGTTTGGGGAGGAAAACCCGCCCCCAGTGCATTTATTGGGACCCCCACGCCCAGGTAATGGCACCGGTAACAGCCACACCCCATTGCTCCCAGGGGACAGGGGCTGAGTCCCCAACGCTGCCGCTGTCACCCGCCGGCAGGACGGGCAGCGACGCTACATCAGCGCGCACTTCTCCTTCACCTCGTCCACGGTGCCCAGCGCGCGGCCCCGCAGCTCCGACAGATCCACCTCCCGCAGCCTCGTCAGGAAGGCAAAGGCCCCGGCGCCATCCTCCTCCTCCTCCTCCTCCTCCTCGCTGTGCACCATGGCCGCCAGCTCCTGCGGCAGCTCCACCGTCCCGCCGGCCACGTGCAGCTGAGCATCGTCCCGCTCGTCCTGCGTGTCGGGGGGAGACGCGGCGGGGACGTGGGCCGACCTGTCACCCAGCAGCCGTGGGGCAGGGACAGGGGACGGCGGGTCCCTCGGGGTGCTGGGGATGTCAGGGGGCGCCAGGACTGTCCAGTCCCAGGTTCGGACAGACGGACAGGTGGGCAGGCGGCTGGTGCGGCCGAGCCAGCAGCTGTTTGCTGCCCTCTGCAGGAGCCATCCCGGTGACGTCCCCGCAGCCGCCGGCCCGGGGCTGCCCCCGAGGCCCCAGCGCGGTCCTTACCTGGGCCAGGTGGTACTTGTCCCGCAGGTGCATCCGCACCGTGGCCCGCTCTGCCTTCCTCTGTGCAAAGGCCTTGTCCCGCTCGATCCTGCGGCAGCAGGTGTCACACTGTCACCCCTGCCGCCCCAACCCCGCCAGAACCCACCCCCAGCACCGCCGGGTCCCCGGGCAGCAGCGTGGCTGTGCCAGCCCTGGTCCGGGCTTGGGGGAAGGGGTGCAAAGGTCTGCAGGAGGATTGCAATGGGGATGTGGGAAGAGGGGCCGCATCCTGTCCCTCCAGCCCCAGCAGAGATACTCAGTGAAGATGCCCGTTGGAGGGACTCGCTCCTCCTGTGGCCTCTCAGCTGGGCCACCGGGTCCCCACAGCACCCACACCCAGGGAGGTGGGACCTTAATGTAATCCCACCCTGGTCCCTGTTGTCCCTCAGCTCCATGGGTGCTGGGCTGGCACCAGACACCCCCTGCCCTGTAGCACTGGCTCCTGCGGGTGCCCCTTGTCACCTGTGGTGCACTGAGATGCTGTCCCTGCCCTGTGCCAGCAGCTCAGGGACCTCCCGTGCTGCGGGAGAGGTGCCAAAGGGCACCTGCACTCCCCCTGTCCCCCCCCAGCTGCCCCCGTCCCACTCCAGGGACAGCCCATGGCGGGTGACACCCTGGTCCCGGTACATGGGGGACCCCAGTGCCCCCTTGGCCCCAGCAAGCCTTACTTCTCCTCCAGCAGCTGCCGCTGGTACTCCTCAAACTCCTCGCGGGCCATGCCGTTGGGCAGCGTGGCCACCTTGCCATCCTTGGGGGGCCCCTTGGGTGGCTCCTCCTTGCTCCCCTGAAAGCCCTTCAGGGCGGCCGTGAAGAAGGCGGCCATGGGTGGGCGGCTGCGCTGCTCCGTGCCCCACGGTGCCCAGAGCCAGTGGGTCCCTGCCTGGGGCCGGCGTCTGCAAGGTCAGCAGGACCGGCTGCACCAGGGGCACCACGGATCAGGGCCGGATTAAGGCATTAGGAGGGGAAGCCACAGCCACCGGGGTGGAGAGACCTTCCTGCACCACTCGCTGCACCCAAGGGTGCTTGGGGGGCTGTGGTACAGGGAGACAGGGGTGCTGCCTCACTGAGGTGATGGGGACATGGAAGAAGCCACCAAGCCCCAGCACACCATGGATCAGGCTGAAAGAGCCCCTGTGGCACGGCCCCCTGGACAGCAGCACCTGAGGGCTGGATCCTGCTGGGGGGAGCCCTGGGGTGGGAGCACCCAGAGCCACCCACATGGGGGGCTGGAGGCGCAAGGAGTCAGCGCAGAGGAGACGCAAGAGGATTAACTGAAAAAACTCAATCGAGGGTCAAAGGAGCGGAAGGAAGACGGGGCGGCGGGTGGGCACATACGGACACATGCGTGTGTGCGGCCCCACGGCCCCGATAATCCCGGCTCCACCGAGACATGGAGATTGCTTGGGAGCTGGCGCAGTCGGGGGCTTCCCACGGCCGCAGGACGCGCCCGCTCCCCTAATCTATACGCAAGCAATTCCCATACAGACTGATTAAAAGAATAATCCCCGGCTGCGCAGAGCCCGAGGGGAGAGGGGCCAGGCTGTGCGCGGGGGCTCCGAGGGCCAGAGCTCCCTGGCTCCTCTGAGCCTTCTCCTGGGCTTTGCCAGGCCCCAAGCGAGGGATAGGCCTAATTTGAGCCCAGAGGTTTAAAGATGCTGTTGAACTAATTTCTTTGGTTTAATCAAAAAGCCCAAATCCGTGTGGTTTAGCCGGCTGCACCCAGTGTTCCTGCACAGGGCTGGGTGGCTGGAGTGAGGCGGTGTCAGGGTTTCATCCTCCAGCGAGCGGAGATGTCCCCTCTGTCCCCTGTCACCCGAAGGGGCAGTTCAAAGGGACCCCATGTGCGGGGCTGAGCACGGGGTGTGAGGGACACCAACCCCCTTGGGGCTGCTCTGCTCTGCCCACCCCGGGGTTGGGGGACATTGACCCAATGGGAACTTTCTCCACGCTGCGTGGTGAGGAGAAGGACCCGTGCCAGGATGGAAAGAGGCTGTTTCCCTCTTCAGGCGTCCGGCAGAGGAGAGACCCCCACAGCTGTTGCCCCATCCTCACTGGGAGGGAGCGGTGACACGGGCCACCCTGCTGCCCGGCCACTGCTTGCTGTGCTGCTCCCAACCCCGGCATGGCCAGGGGGCTTCTGGCCAGGGGTCCCAGGAGTCGGACAAGGGCTAAACATCCGTCAGGTGCTTCAGTTCCTTCTGCAGCTTCTCTGTGAGTTTCTTGAAGGACGGCCGCTTGCCTGGCTCCAGCTCCCAGCAGCTCCTCATCAGGGCATAGACAGTGGGTGGGCAGCCCTCGGGGGGCTCCATGCGGTACCCCTGCTCCAGCTGCTCCGTCACCTCCTTCAGGCTCTGGCAGGATGGAGAAGCCAGCTTGGAGCCCTCCTTTCCCACCCCACTGGGGGCTCTCCCTGGCCAGGGGACAGCAGGATGTCCCCATCCCACCGGTGCCAGCGGGGTGTGACCTGCGGCACCCCCGGCACAGCACTCACCAGCTTGGGGTAGGGCGCTCGGCCGAAGGAGAAGGTTTCCCACAGGAGGATCCCGTAGCTCCACACATCCGACTTGGAGGAGAATTTCTGCAGCAGCAGGGGGAGAGGAGGCTAATGCCGTCTGGGGGCCGTGCTGAGCCCCCATCCCGCCCCGAGAGCAAGACAGGAGACAGCGCCCGTCCTGCCCCCAGCTCCCTGGGGTGCAATCCCCTCCCTTCCCATCACTGGCAAAGCCCTGGGTCCATCCCACCAGAGCTGCCCCAATTCCTGCTCTGCACCCGGGCGAGCGCTGGCGCAGGACAGAGCCCGAAGTCTGGGAAACACGGGGCTGAATGTGCCAGAGCCACCAAGGGACAGCGGGAGGGGGACAGCAGGGGGACCCAAGGGAGCGAGCTGCTTCAGGAGGATCCCCCAATCCCTCTTCCCTTCCCACCATCGCTCACATTGTGTTTCAGGGCCTCTGGGGCCGTCCACTTCACGGGTAGCAAGGTGGCATCTGTGCCCTTGGGGTTGACCCGAGCCAAGCCAAAATCGCTCACTTTGGCCACGTTCTCCTCGGAGATGAGGATGTTGCGGGCAGCCAGGTCCCTGTGCACCAGCTTCTTGGACTCCAGGTAGTCCATGCCCTGGGCCACGTCCCTGCCGGGCCCAGGGAGCCAAAGCACAGTGTCACCATGTGTCCCCTGGGCCTGCCTGGAGGGGACACAGAGCACCAGTCCGCAGCCCGGAGGGAGGGAGATGGACTTACAGAGCAAACAGGAGGAGCTGCTGGGTCGGGATGAGCGCCCGGCCCCGTGTGCGCAAGAAGTTCACCAGGTTGCCCTAACAGAGGAAGAAAAACCTGTAAGGACCAACGGGATGGGGCTGCTTGGAGACTTTACCTCCGGCAGGGGCTGCAGCACCCGGCATTTGTCCAACTCAGCCCCTAAATGGGGCTTTTGTCCCCAGATCTGAGCAGCGATGGGCTCTGCTGGCCGAGGACTGGCCGGGTGCTCTCACCTTGCCCATGAACTCCATGACAATGTAGAGGCCATTGTGCAGGATCACGCCGAGCAAACACACCAGGTTTTTGTGCCGGACCTTCCTGAAATGCAGAGGATCCGGGTCAGAGGGTGCCTGTTCGTCCCCGGGTCACAGGGCAAGGTTGGGCTGTGCCCCCCGTGAGGCACTCACGTCATGGCAGCCGTTTCAGCGAGGAAGGCCTGGGCAGTCACATCACACTTGATGTTCTTCACAGCCACCTTCTGCCCCATGTACTCGCCTTGCAGGACGTCTGGGAGGGGACACCGAGCGTCAGGCTCAGCTCCACACCTGATCCCCTGCATCCCAGGCCGAGTCCCCCACGCCATGGGGTGGGGATGGGACATCAGGGGGTGCCATCTGGGGAAGCCCGTGGCCAGGGAACCTCCCATCCCATCTTCTCACCTACCTCCGAACTCGCCTTGCCCAATGCGGTCTCCCAACGTGAGGTGCTGCAGGTTCAGCAACCAGCCGGCTGGGCACGGGCACAAGGCCGAGTTAGCAGTGGCCACAACCGTCTTGCTGCCTTGTCCCCAAAACCCAGACTCCAACCCTCTGTTGCCATCCCCTACCTTTGGCCAGCTCCTTCTCGGCTGACTTCATCCCAGTTTTTGGTTTGGGTTTCACCAGCTTGGTGCAGATGGCTCCCTGCTCCTTCGTGTAGTGCTGCCAAGGGACGGACAGACGGAGGTGATGTGGCGGTACCACCTCCACCCCAGCTCGGGGTGTGAAGCCAGGAAATGGCCATGGGACACTCCACAGGACCTCAACACCATCACCCCCCTTGAGTGACCCAGTGCCGTGATTCGCAGCCCCCGTCTCAGCCCTGCTCCCCTCCAGGCAAAGCCAGGGAAACGCCGTGATGGACCACGGGCCATCCGGGATGCCCCGGTGACCTGCAGGGCAGCCCGTGGGGTTGACAGCGGCTTGCAGAGGCGAGGGCAGTGGAAGCGGTGGGACGGCTGCAGAGGTTACAGTGCAGGACTGGTGCAGCTGAAAGGGGAAAGGACCCACCTGAAAGCAGAAGTTGTGTATAAAACACACACATGAGAATGCAGCCTCTGGAGAGGAGACAGGCAATGGCTGTGAGACAGGACAAAGATGGACCTTGGAGAAGAGCTGGGAGGGTGAGAGCTCACCCGGCAGCCTGGGAGCCCCGTGGGGTCAGCAGGGCAGAGGGGTCTCAGCGGGGAGAGAAAAGTGACAAAACGCCTCAAAGCCCTGGCAGGGCTCAGACCTCGGCCGGGGCGGCAGAGGCTGCCAGGATCTTCATTTTCCAAAATGCCCCAAGCCCCACTGCTGTGTGAAGCACCGAATGAGCAGGGATGGAGGAAATGTGGCCCTGGGCAGGACCGGGGCTGCGGCCGGTTGGCAGAGGATGTCCCCAGGGCATCCCAGGTCTGCCCACTGCACCCCAAACAGAGAGGGAACCACGAGCCTTTGGGAGAATGATACAGAGTAACAAAATCCAAAGGAAAACACAGGAGAAAGGGACAGGGACCTGTCACTGCTCCAGGTGACCCACGAGGTTCCTGCCCCTGGTCTGGCACTGGCAGGGCTCACGGCCCGGGCAGGGGCGCTCACCTCAATCATGTCGATGAGGTTGGAGAAGAACTGCTGGCTGTCGATGCTGAGCGTGTTCTCCTCGTGCACCACGCGGTAGTGGATCACCTCCCTGCCGAAGCTCACGCACAGCACGTAGTCACCGGGGTGCCGGACAGACTCGCGCACCAGGAACAGCCCGTCCTCGGGTGGCTGCAGCTCCTGCACCGCTTCCACCCCCGAGATCTTCCCGTGGAACCAGCTGGGGAGAGGGACATTGGGGAGAGGGATGTTGGGGAGAGGGACATTGGGAAGAGGGACATTGGGAAGAGGTCCTGTGCCTGCGGGTTTCCCCCAGTGCCAGCAGCGAGAAAGGAAGAGCTGCACCGCCACCAAAGCCACGTAGACCCCACTGCATAAACGCCCTCCCCACGAGGTCCATCCAAGCACCACGGGGGGTCTTTAAAGGCAAGCGCTGGTGCCAGCACATCCCTCCATCACCAGGGCATGGCTACAGGCTCCTCTGCCCCTGGCTGCCCACCCAAAACCTGACTGGAGGAAACACGCTGGATTCAGCTGCTGTTGCAGCTCCCAGGGGCTCAGCGGGGCTGCTGGCCCCCCATGTCAGGTACTCACGGCATGAGGCTGAGCTTGGGGTCAGCGCGGATGGCCCCGCGCTCCCGCAGCGCGCTGGCTGCCAGCAGCCCCTCCTGCCCCGTCCCGTTGTGCTTGGCGCGGTACCAGCCTTTGCCCTGGGGACAGAGGGTCTCAGAGCAAGGGAGGGGGAACCTGGCTCCAGCAGCTCAGCTGGTGGCGCTGGATCCCATCCCCTCCATCCCTCACAGCACCCATCGCACTCACCTCCACGGCCTCGATGATGGTGACCACGTCGCCCTTGCGGAAAGCCAGCTCCTGGGCCTTGGGCTTGGCGTGGTCGTGCTTGGTGACGCACTGCGTCCCGGGGGACCAGTGCTTCTGCAACGGGAGGGCAGCGTCAGGAGGAGCAGAGGGAGCTGCCCCCCCGCCTCCCACCGCCATCGGGGCAGCCCAGGGACTGTTTGAAGCTCTGGCTGGGACAAGGGGCTCCGGGCACCACCCCCCCTGCACCCCCCTGTGGTCACGGGGGGACGCGTCACCCTGATGCTGGCAGGGAAGTGCTGGCATCTTCGGCAGCCCCGCTCACCCCAAACATGGTCGTGTGTCAGCGCATCAGGGACCGTCTGTCCTCTCCTGCTGCCACCTGCAGATGGAGAAACCAAAGTGGCTGTGGGGGGACGGGGCTGCTGTCCCCACGGGCTGCTCCAGCCAGCGCAGCTCCTTGCAAGCCCACCCACAACCCGGGGCAGCCTCACAGCGCGGGAGGGAGAAAAAGATTCAGAACAGGTTGCAAACCTTCCCTGCGCTGGCTGCGCCCTGGGGACACTCCTGTCCCACAGCCAGGTGGGCGCAGGATGCAGCTGTCCTGGCCCTTGCTCCTCCTCCCTGCCCTGGAGCCCAAATCAATTCTCCACCATCCCGTCAGTCACCGCTGGCTCGGCAGGAACCCACTGTTGCAGTTGGGCGGGGGGGATGCGGTTTTACCAGGAACTTGTGTTTTCACCTCCTGTTTCAGTAGCTCCAAGTCATCAGGGCCACGAGAGGCACCAGCCGTGGGGCCCCGCTGAGGTGGGGGCTGCCCGCCCCGGGGGTGCTGAGCCACAAGGCTGAGCCAGACAGGATTGGCACATCCGCTGGCTGTAGGATGGTGACGGAAGGTCCCTGTTCTCCCCTCCCCACCAGCTTGTCATGTTGGGACGCATGTGACCATTTTCCAACTAAAAGTTGTGGGTGTTATCCTACGGAAGCCCTTCATCTGCAGCATCGCCTCCATGGGAGGATCATAGACTCACAGAATGGTTTGGGTTGGAAGGGACCTCAAAGATCATCCAGCTCCCCCCTGCCATGAGCAGGGACATCTTCACCAGCTCAGGTTGCTCAGAGCCCCGTCCAGCCTGGCCTGGGATGTCTCCAGGGATGGTTCAGCCACCACCTCTCTGCCCAACCTGGGCCAGGCTCTCACCACCCTCATTGCAAACATTTCTTCCTTCTGCCCAAGCTAAAGCTACTCTCTCTCAGCTTAAAACTCCCACTCCTTATCCTGTCACTGTAAGCCTTAACAAAAGGTCCTTGCCTTTCTCCTAAGCCCCTTTATATATTAAGAAACCACAATAAGGTCTCCCCAGAGCTTCTCTTCTCCAGCTGAACACCCCAACTCTCAGCCTGTCCCCAGCAGAGCTGTTCCAGCCTCGGATCATTCCTGGGGCTCCTCTGGCCCCTCTCCAGCAGCTCCATGTGTGTCCTGTGCTGAGGACCCAGAGCTGGACCAGCACTGCAGGGGGGTCTCACCAGAGCGGGGCAGAGGGGCAGGATCCCCCAAACCTGCTGCCCACGGGGTGGGGATGCAGCCCAGGGCACCATTGGCTTCTGGGCTGCAAGGGCACCTGGCGGCTCATGGCCGATCTCTCACCCACCAGCACCCCCAAGTCCTTCTCCATGGGGCTGCTCCCCATCCCTCCATCCCCAGGCTGGATTGGTACTGGGGGTTGCCCTGACCCAGGTGCAGGACTTTGCACATGACCTTGTTGAACCTTGTGATGTTCACATGGCCCCACTTCTCGAGCTTGTCCAGGTCCCTCTGGATGGCATCCACTCCCCCAAGTGAATCGACTGCACCTCCCAGCTTGGTCTCATCTCTAGAGGTGCTGAGGGCCCGCTCCATCTCGCTGTACACATCACTGATGAAGATATTAAATAGTGTTGGTCCCTCTATGAATCCCTGAAGGACATCACTTGTCACTGATTTCCAGTTGGACAATGAACCACTGACTGTAACTCTTTGGACCTGATCATCCAGTTTATTCTTTATCATCCAGCAGTCTGTCCTCAAACATCTCTCCCACTTAGAAGCAAGAATGTTCTGGGAGGCCGTATCAAAGGCGTTACAGAAGTGCAGGTGGATGACATCTGTAGCTCTTAACTGGTCCAACCGAAGCAGCCACTCCATCGTAGAAGGCTGCTGGATTAGTCAGACGTGGTTTGTCCTTGGTAAAGCCGGGGTGGCTGTCTCTAATCACCTTCCCATCTTCCATGAGTTCTGGCATCTCTTCCAGCAGGATCTGTTCCATGATCTCACCAGGCAGTGAGGTGAGGCTGCTTGGTCATTTCCAGGGTCCTCCTTTCTGCTCTTTTTAAAAAATGAGTGTGATGTTTCCCTTTTCCAGTCACTGGGAACTTTGCCTCATCGCCACAACTTTTCAAATATGATGGACTGGTTTGGCAACTACATCAGTCAGTTCCCTCAGGACCCCAGGCTGCATGTTGTTGGATCTTGTAGACTTATGTGTGCTCAGGTTCCTCAGGTGGTCTTGAACCTCATCTCCTGCAAAGGGAGGGACTTTCTTCCCCCAGTCCTTGCCTTGAGTTTCAGGGGCTTGAGAGATGTGGGGAAAGCAACTACCACTGAAAACTGAGGAAAAAAAGTCCCAAAAGGTTGAGTACCTCAGCCTTCTCCATGTTGGTTGTCACCATCTCTCCCACCTAATTTAAGGGTAGGACACATTTTTCTTTAATCTTCCTTTTCCGGCCAATGCACCTGCAGAGGCCGTTCTTATTCTTCACAGCCCTTGCCAAATTCCACTCCAGCTGTGCTCCAGCTCTCCTGACCCCATCCCTACTCATCCAGGCAGTGTCCCTGTACCCATCCCAGGACACACATCTCTGGTTCCACTGCCAGGGCACTTCCCTCAGCCTGACCAGGAGGTCCTTTCTGACCCAGGCTGCTTTCCTGCATTACACACACAATTTTTTTAACATACAGCATTTGAGAGCTCTTGTGCTCTAAGAAAAATGTCCTTAAAGAGTTACCGGCTCTGCTCAGCTCAGCTCCTTTAGACCTGCGGGCAGTTTCCCAGAGGGTCCATCCACTAATTCCTTGAACAACTGAAATTGTGGATGGTGGGACTTGGTGGGCAAATCGTCTTCTGCTGCCTCAGCAGCACAGGGGCTGAGGGGACACCCCACCGCTGGGCACTGGCACCAAGCCTGCGTCCTCCTGTAGCACAGCAACATCCCCAAACCCACCACGCTCTGAAAAGCCATGGTTTGTGCAAGCTGTGTTCCGATCTCAGTACTCCTCCCCCAGCTCCATTCTGCAGTTGAAATTTCTCCGTCACTGCACGGCAGACGCTTTCTTTCCTTTGCTAAAGGAAGGTGGGATTTCTCGACGCTCACAGCTCACACTCCGTGCCCACCGTGCTCCTTCGCACCAGAAAACCTGATCATGTGAAGCCGTCCCAGCAGCTCGGTGCTGCTGTTCCAGTGCCAAACCAGCCAGGGAAGCGTCACCTTCCAGAGAAGAGAAATTGCGGAGGAGGGAGGGAGGCGGTTTGACTCACGCACTGGTGGCTGGGACACGGTGCTGACCGCGCCGTTTGTGGGAAGCCCTGCTGTTGGACTCTTGGAAACTTCCATGCAGAGCAGGACAGCATCTTCATGGCCATGCTGGGCTGGGGGAGGCGCATGGGTCGCTCGGCTCCCGGGAGCAGGGATGACAGTCTTTGCTCTATTCCTCTTTTGGGGGTGAGTCACAGTCACTCCTCTGCGTCACCGGTGGCAAACCACAGCCTCCCTCCTCACTGAGGATCTGAGGATTTACCATGCCAGTCCCTATCCGGAACAACAACAACAAAGGGACAAACGCAGCTGTTGCAAGGTTAATATCAGCAAGCAGCTGTTCTATCTGTTCCAGAAGCCATCGTTAGCTGGCACAGGCACCCTCTCGCCCTGCAGCCCATCCGTGGCACAAACACTATTGTGCTGGGCTCCCAGGTGTGACAGCAGCTGCTCTGAGCCTGTTCCCCAGCAGGCACAGCCAAAGTGACGTGTCTGGATGCAGCTCAGCTCAATTCCAGCTTAAGGGATCCGCTCCACAGCTCTCGCCGTGGTACAGCCTGGGGTGAGGAGGGACCCGCCGGCTGAGCCAGAGCGGGGACAGCAGCTCTGACACTTGGTTCTTCACTTTCTGCTGTGCCAGGACAGAAATTTCTGGTGAAAAGCATCAGCAAGTGGTTGCTCAGTCCTGCCCTCCGTGCAGACAGCAAGCGGTGCTCGAAGGGACGGATCCTCTGCTCTGAGCACACCGGGGCCCGGCTCCTCTCCTGCCCGCTGGCACCAGGGCTCTGTGTGCCGGACACGCACCCGACGTGGGGCCCTGTCACCGGCAGAGCCTGGAGAGCGGCCAGGGCCTCCGCCCAGCACCGCAGGCAGGGCAGCGACTCGCCCGCGCCTGGCGCCGCTCGCACGCCTGGTCCCAAAGCAGCTGTTGGTTCTTGGGGCTGTTTGGTCCATGCGGTTCCCATCACCGCAGTGAACGTTCCCACAGGCAGGGTGTGTGGGCAGAAAGCCTGGCAGGAGATATTTGCCCCCCTCTTTGTTTTGGAGCTGTTCTACACTTTTTCAATCGGTTAACCTGAGTGTTTGCAATGAGGATGAGAAGTACAGAAACACAGTGGGGTTTGGTAGAACCGTTCCAACCCCAGACTGGAGAGTTCAGGTTTCCCTCCAGCACAGTTACCCCAACAGAGGAGCTGCCAGGACCCAGCGGCAGGAGAGGGGACACAGCGTTGTCAGACGGCACCTCCACACTGAAACCGCAGCCAGACGCGCTGTGCACACCTGCTGGAGAACACTTTACAAACACCCAAGCATCACTCGGACAAACAGCAAGTGCAGCTCCTTTGCTGGCCATCCCCCCACGGCCACGCCGCCCTTACCGCCCCACTGTCCATCGCCCTCGGCTGATGGAGGGGCCACCACAACTCACCACCTGCTCCCAGCAGCTCCACAGAGCCAGCGCCAGGCACTCACCTCCCGCAGCGTCCGCGCAGGGCCCTGGGACACGGCGGCTCGGGCAGTCACAGCCAAACCTGGGCTCAGATCCTGAATTCCTGAAGAGTACGCTCTCTTTCACACGGAGCGGCAAAGCTTTATTTCAAGGGCATGCTCCCCCAAAGAGCTGCTGCGTTATTTCCTGATTTCTCTGCTGGTGCGGGCTGCAGATGCTGCGCCCCAGAGGTCCTAGAGCCTGCCCGCTCAGTTAAACATTAATCAGAGATGACTCATTACTTGACACAACTTATCTAAAAAAACTTTTACCCTTTGAGGGCACAAGCACACACCCTTGCTACAAATGAGCTGAAGATAATAAGCTCCTATATCCTGCAGCGCTGTGTAGCACTCACAGAAAATTAATGGTCGGCTGTGCAGAAAGGGAGATTTACCGTCACCGCCTCGACTGCCGCAACCAGAACGGCTGGAGAAGGAGCAGGTGGAGGCAGCACCTCCACAGGGAGAATGAGGTTCAGGAAATGTGGTGGGACCAGGGATCCCAAAGTCTGATCTCATCTCAGCACCGACTTGTGTGAGATTGAGGGGGTCCAAGGGCACGAACGCCCCTCGCTGCTCCACCGGGCATGAAAACACAGACGCGACACGAGGAACGGGCAAGACCTTAAGACAAACGCCCCGTGGAACGGCAGCGGCTCATCTCCGTCCTCCAGCACCCCCGGTGCGGATGGAACGATCGCCTGGTGACCAGTGTTGCACTAACATTCAAAATTTCCTATATTCTGAGCAAAATGGTGGAAGAGAAGTAAACGCAGTCTGAGGTGAGCACCATACTTAATTCAGGCGGTTTTAATTGATGTTTTTAAAAATTTTTTTAATGAAACGGTGTTTAAGCCTTCAAGAAACATTGGCAATTGAAGGGCAAGGGCAGTGTGGAAGAAAACTGTTCCGAACTAGCAAGTAGTTCCAGCTCCATCAACAACTTCCTCAAGCCCTTCGACCTGCTCTGTTCACAGGGCTCCTGGGCTGTGCTCCCTCAGCAGCACTCCTCGCATTTTCCTCTGGATTTGCAAGGACAGATCCTTAGACACCAGGTCTGTTCAAGCTCGAGAACGAACACCAGAGCCCCCTCCCCAGTCCTGGGCTCAGCACCAGCTCTCCGGGGTCTGTGCCGTGTTCTCTGCATCAAACAGACACGCTTTGTACTTTTGGGGTTTGCCACATCTGGTCACTGTTACAGATGTGACCACGGCCCAAAGAACTCGGCTCCGCACTTGGGGAACAACTCGCTCAGACTTAATAAATGGGTTTTCTGTGTCCTACTGCCTGGCCAGCGAAAAGACAAACTCCCACTGGCTGCTGCTGGAGCTGGGCTCCCCCTTCACAGGTCTGGGTATCCACCACCCAGTCAGTGCCTCAACCTTTGATATGTTGATCCTCAAACCTGTCTTCCTTCTCAGGTGCAGCAAAGTCGGTGCCTGCAGCGCACAGCCCAGCTCAGTGTCTCACAGCGAGCACAGGTCCCTCCCAAACAGCCCAGGCTGAGCCTAAACATCGAGATTTCATAGCACTTTGAAGCCACTGGGTAAACACACGACAGGACGGGAAATGTTTTTGTCACATCCTAAGCTGAGGGTTTCGCCACTCGTCAGTGTCCCCGGCATCCTCCGGGTCAGGGAGCACCGGGCTCGCGGTCACACAGAACAGACGGGTGAGCGGTGCCGTCCCTGGAGAGATGTGAGATGAGCACAGGCTGGAGGAGGAAGGAGGAATGACAGGCAACAATATTTATGAGGAGCAGCAGCACGTTTTGTGCAGAAAAAGCAGCTCCTCTCTTCTCAGCACAGATTCGGGCAGTCCGGAGCCTGCACAACCTCTGCTGCCGACTCAGCTCCCTTCGGCCCACACTGACAGCACAGCTGGGTTCACCAGAAATGCACCTTCTCCGCCTGAGGTGTCTGCCCCGCATCTCAAGCCTTTAAAAAGTAATCAGAAAACAGCGATGTGTTAACAAAAGCAGATGATTCTTCCCTACTCGTCGTCCACAACAGCTCGGGGTTGAGGATTATTTTTATCTCTCCCTCTAGCATCTGAAGTCAAACATCCAGGTTCCTTCTGGCTCCCTCTGCAGCCAAAGGGAAACCAGGCAGTTCCAGGAGCAGTTCGGCTGAGCTGGTTTTAAACACCGGCCTTGAGTAGGCCAGGCTGGCAGTGGCTGCTTGCTGAGCCCTAAGGGCAGCACGGGATCTGCAACTTGGGTTTGACATCCAGCATTTAAGGAGAATATCATGACTTTAAACATGTCTTTTCATAGCAAAGATTTCTATTTCAACCCCACACTGTTGGGTCATTCGGATGGGGGTGACTGTTGGGGCTTTAGATGATGCTTTCAGATGGGATATTGGGAACAATTTCTTCCCCAAAGGGCTGTGGGGCATTGGAACAGGCTGCCCAGGGCAGTGCTGGAGTCACCATCCCTGGAGGGCTGGACAGACGGACATGAGGTTCTCAGGACATGGGGCAGGGACGGGGCGGGTTATGGTTGGACTCAATCTTGAGCAGGGGCATCAAACTCATTTTCACTCGGGCCACATCAGCCTCACAGCTGCCTTCAAAGGGCCAGATGCAATTTTAGGACTGTATCAATGTAGAAATACTTAAGCAGAACCTGGTTTACATCCCTCCCCCCCAAAATACAGAAGAAACAGCTTGATTCAACAATAAACAATGCAAAAATAATGTTTTTCAGTATGTTCTAGAAAAAAACTCCATTGTTCAAAATACCCCAAAAAGCCTGAAGAAATGTGAAGAGTGATTTGAAACTGAAGTTTAAATGATGAACACACACAAGAAGCTGAAGCCCATGACAACCCACCAGCTCACTGGCAAGAGCCTGCAGAACAACAGGAGCATCCAGCTCTGGTTCTGTGCATTGCGCCCTTGTTCCAGGTACCGCCGTGACAACGCCGAAGCCACGTTAAAACCTGTTCTTCACACATTTGCTCGGTGAACTTTGCCAAGCCCCCCCAAAGCTCAGAGTGAGCAGCCGTGTGTCCCTGCAGCTCTGCGGCCCCGTCCCTGCTCGCCACAGCAACCCCTGGTTCCCCTCAAAAGGCGGGTGAATGCTACAGAACTGCATAATAGTGTCCAACTGTCTCACCTGTTTTGCTGCAGGAAGAGTCTTCTAGACCAGACCCTTACACAACAATGCAATATCTGTAGTGATTATAGCACAATTTATAACTACCTATAGTGCACTATTTCAAGGAGACATTATTAAAAACATAAGAGAACAGACTAAACCAGGAGCTCTATACTTAAAAATTGAGCCATAATAACATTACTTTATACCTGCAGTATCGTTATTAGGCAGCATCCTCTCCATCCTTTTTTCCACCTCCTTCACCCTCTGCTCTTCTAGCTGTCTCTTTTTTTCACTGCATACATTAAATGTGGGTTTTTTGAGATGGTGAAGGACTCATTCCAAGTGCCCTGTTCATTTTTTTCTGAAAGTCAGCATTTTAAAAACATGCTACGAGAAGCAGGAGATGAGTGAACTGGCTGAAGGGAAGAAGCCAGAGAGTCGTGGTCAATGGGGCAGAGTCCAGTTGAGGCCTGGATCCAGTGCAGTGCCTCAGGGGTCAGTGCTGGGGCTGTATTATTCAATATATTCATCAATGACTTGGATGAGGGAACAGAGTGACTGTCAGCAAGTTTGCTGGTGACACCAAGCTGGGAGGAGTGGTGACACTGGAAGCTGTGCTGCCATCAGAGACCTGGACAGGCTGGAGAGCTGGGCAGGGAAAAATGTAATGAAATAGAACAAGGGCAAGTGTAGAGTGTTGAATCTGGGCAGGAACAACCCCAGGTTCCAGTGTAAGTTGGGGAATGAGCTATTAGAGAGCAGTGTAGGGGAAAGGGAGCTGGAGGTCCTGGGGACAGCAGGGTGACCATGAGCCAGCACTGGGCCCTTGTGGCCAGGAAGCCAATGGTACCTGGGGTGGGTTAGAAGGGGGTGGTCAGTAGGTCAGAGAGGTTCTCCTGCCCCTCTGCTCTGCCCTGGGGAGACCACACCTGGAATCTTGTGTCCAGTTGTGGCCCCTCAGTTCCAGAAGGACAGGGAACTGCTGGAGAGAGTCCAGCGCAGCCACCAAGATGCTGGAGGGAGTGGAGCATCTCCCGTGTGAGGAAAGGCTGAGGGAGCTGGGGCTCTGGAGCTGGACAAGAGGAGACTGAGGGGGGACTCATTCATGGGGATCAATATGGAAAGGGGCAGTGTCAGGAGGATGGAGCCAGGCTCTTCTGGGTGACAACCAGTGACAGGACAAGGGGCAATGGGTGCAAACTGGAGAAGAAACTTGTTCGTGGTGAGGGTGTCAGAGCCTGGCCCAGGCTGCCCAGGGAGGTTGTGGAGTCTCCTTCTCTGCAGACATTCAAACCCGCCTGGACCCCTTCCTGTGGAACCTCAGCTGGGTGTTCCTGCTCCATGGGGGATTGCACTGGATGAGCTTTCAAGGTGCCTCCTAACCCCTGACATTCTGGGATTCTGTGAGATCAAATGGTAACAATCCAACTGAAACTAAGGCAGCTGTATGAAGGAAATACGCAGAAATCTACAGTTCTTCCCACACACAGTATGGAATCTGGAATTTAAAGTTATTTAGATTATCACCACCACTACACTACACATGGCAGCGAAACCTTTATTGCACTCACCCACTTAAAGTTCAGCTACTTTGAAAATGAGAAATCAAGAATTCAGTGTCCAAGCTGGAGCCTTTTAAACCAAAGTTCTGCACTGAGCCGCAAGACCGGCTACAGGGATTTTAATTTAGTCTCATACTCGATTCTCTTTCATCATATTTAATGCAAGTAAGTGCAGGATTTTAGTGTTTGCAAAGCAACAGCACAGTCAGGCAAAGTTTAAATGCGAAAAACGAAAAAGTAATGATACGTAAATGACCTTTCCCACCGCACAGCGAGCGAAGAACGACTGAGCAAACAGAACCGGCGAGGGCTGGAGCTCCGCGCCGCGCGATTTCAGGGGCTGTTAAAACAAGCAGCTTCCTGTTTAAAAACAACTGGACTCTCATTTGAAATATTCACTCACTCGGATCAACCCCTTTATTAAAAAGGGAGCAACATCAACACAATTCTGGTGCTACAGAAATGTGAGAATAACTATAACGCGGGCCACATCTCTCTGAGTCGTGTCCTCCCGAACTGGTGGTACCTGCTCTTTCCCACCTGTGCTCCGGGCAGCACGTTGGCTCCAAAGCTCCTGAACCACCTTTCCAGCAGGGATCTCACAGCCCGGGTTCATCTGGCCGTGCAAGATAAGATAAAACACATCACCAAAATAAATATATTGCAGTCAGGTTCTTAACAGCACAACCCAGCAGGCAAATAATTAGAAATAAAGCTTAAAAACTGTTTGAATAGTTACAGAATTTTGCTTCACCTCAAGTAACAAAATGAGACAAACTGAGCAAGCTTTGAGTTGTCTGAAATGAGCACACGGAGCTCCCTTGGCACATAATTAGCTAAATAAGAAACTACCTTTGCTATTTTACCACCAAAACAGACGCCGCTCACTCCGCACCCATAAAACACCCACGGACGTGTGCTGCACGACAGAGGAGCTGGGGGGCTGGACGAGGGAACCACGAGCTGGGTTCAGAGCCTTCTAAAGGTGTTGGAGATCTGAGAACACCGAGCTCGTGCAGGATGTCACGGCCGCCCCGTCACCTCCTGAGCTGCGGTGACCATACAAGAAATTCCCCGCCAGGCGCACACAGATGAGCAGAATGGATCACCTCCGCCATTCCGACCGGGGCTTCAGGTGTCTGTGGGTATTTCTGTTATTTACTGGTGTTTTTCCATCGCTCACCCACTCCAGTTTTAAGGGCCTATGCAAGAAAAGAACTTCTTCCCCCATCTGCTATCACAGTTTTATTTTGGTGGTAGGATCCTAGCACTGCTCCACGAATCCTAAACACAAACCCATTGAAATGCACCCAGAGCTTACAATAAAGTTGGGTTATTTTTTCCTTCACCATTTGCAATGTGAGATATAGAACATGTTGCTCACGACAACCACCCATGGCAGCAACAACCGTTCAGGAATTTCTAACCAGAATGTATTTTTGCAAGATGCACATACTTATTCCTTATCAAAATTCTGCCAAGCAATGGAGTAACGTACAGGAGCTATTTTAAAAGCCCACAGAAACATGACGATGCTCTTTGAGACAGGAAGGAAACACAACCACCATGTCAGCTGCAAAGATGCAACTGCAAGTCCCACATAGAAATGTAACGAGAAGACAATGAATTCACAGACAGTGACACCACATTGTCTGTCATCACAATGGATATGACTTCATTTTAAAGCTCATAAGATATCACAATTATCCTCTAGCAAAGAATTTCTGGTAGCAGGTTTATGAATCCACAGTGCACCCAAGTCCATTCCTTACCTTTTAATTTGTTTCTTCTTTTTAGCTGCTTTTGCTTATAGTGAGAATGGGACTGGATGTCACTGGAAATGTTATACCTGAAGATTTCATTTGGATTTCAAATTTTAGTGTACAATTTCATAACTAAAAGCAAAATAACATTTTCAAGAACTCACAAAATAGTAACAGAAACGATCTAAATATTTCATCACCTGCACGGCATTCAAAACAGTATTTACCCACAGAACAAAACCTGACTAATACAAAACCTCCCATGTAAGCCCATAAATGTATATTTGAAAAAACCGACTAACGTAGTTACGCACAAAATGAACAGCATGGAATAAGTTCAATGGCTGGGTCAACTATTGTTGGAAAAACCATTGCAAATATGTTAAAAACCATGATAAGTATGTCAGAAATCAAACGCCTGATATAGCAATTGATCTCGGGGGAAAGCTCCTCCTGCAAACAGGTTCTCCATCCAGCGCCTCCGGGCACGTTCGCAGAGGCAGTTGGAGCTCAGCTTCTGCTTTCACCACCCTCTCTTGCACAAGCTCGTTGCTTGTTCCGTGTGCTTTTATTGGTCTGTGAATGAAGAACACTGGATTAGTAGCCAATTCTTTACTATTCAGGAAGACATCCTCAAGGGCACCTGAGTAGAAAACCCTTCCATCGTTTGTCACCATAAAATCTTCCCCAATTTGTTCTATTCCTTGTCATCACAGCAATTATTACAGCAGCTGACAGCAGCGGGTTAGGTTTGTTACTGAGATTCGCACCTCTAGCGCAACACAGAACCAAAGCCTGTGCTACGAGTTTTGCTTCGTTGAGCAGAAGCTTCCGCTCGAGCGTCCGCCGCATGCTGAGCGCTGCAACGGCCAACGGGTCATGGGAAAAAGCTGCTCTTGGCAAAGACATCAAGTTCTTCCAATGGTAAGAAGCCCTGCAAAAGAACAGGCAGTTTGTGACTCTCCTAGAATATTTGTGCTCTGCAAAGGGAGCAGAGTGACTGTCGGCAAGTTTGCTGGTGACACCAAGCTGGGAGGAGTGGTGACACTGGAAGCTGTGCTGCCATCAGAGACCTGGACAGGCTGGAGAGTTGGGCAGGGAAACATTTAATGAAATAGAACAAGGGCAAGTGTAGAGTCTTGAATCTGGGCAGGAACAACCCCAGGTTCCAGTGTAAGTTGGGGAATGAGCTATTAGAGAGCAGTGTAGGGGAAAGGGACCTGGGGGTCCTGGGGACAGCAGGGTGACCATGAGCCAGCACTGGGCCCTTGTGGCCAGGAAGCCAATGGTACCTGGGGTGGGTTAGAAGGGGGTGGTCAGTAGGTCAGAGAGGTTCTCCTGCCCCTCTGCTCTGCCCTGGGGAGACCACACCTGGAATCTTGTGTCCAGTTGTGGCCCCTCAGCTCCAGAAGGACAGGGAACTGCTGGAGAGAGTCCAGCGCAGCCACCAAGATGCTGAAGGGAGTGGAGCATCTCCCGTGTGAGGAAAGGCTGAGGGAGCTGGGGCTCTGGAGCTGGAGAAGAGGAGACTGAGGGGGACTCATTCCTGGGGATCAATATGGAAAGGGGCAGTGTCAGGAGGATGGAGCCAGGCTCTTCTGGGTGACACCCAGTGACAGGACAAGGGGCAATGGGTGCAAACTAGAATATAGGAGGTTCCACTTAAAGATGAGAAGAAACTTGTTGGGGGTGAGGGTGTCAGAGCCTGGCCCAGGCTGCCCAGGGAGGTTGTGGAGTCTCCTTCTCTGCAGACATTCAAACCCGCCTGGACCCCTTCCTGTGGAACCTCAGCTGGGTGTTCCTGCTCCATGGGGGGATTGCACTGGATGAGCTTTCCAGGGCCCTTCCAACCGCTCACATTCTGGGATTCTGTGTGCAAACACAAATTTACCCAAAATTGTTTCTCTGAGGATTGTTAGCTACGAAACTGATAGTTAAGCCTGAAGATGTTAAGCTTTTTATCACAAGTTTTTAATCACAAGAACATCTATATGATGCTACACACTAGACACTGGTGCCTTCCATTATTCCAGAACATTCCTGCACAGGTTATAGCTCCCATCGCCACCTGCTCTTCATCCTCATCCCCGCTCTGTGAGCCCTTCTCAGCAATCAGCTGCTTCATACAACAGTTTCCAGGCTCAAACTACAAAGAGCAGCGCAGACCAACCTCAGACACGGAGCTGATCTCACGGACAACAGGCTCTGCTCAGCTTCTTTAGGAGTGAGGAGTAAATACTGGTGCCCTGCCCTAAATACTCCGGTATCAAAGAGAACGTTAGAAAAGAGCTTCAGTAAAGACAACTGGGGATGACCACACGAGAATCTCCCGGAGGTGACACCGTGCCCTCGGTGATCCTGGTCGGTCTCTCCCAACACAGGAGACTCTGACTCGATGATTCTCCCCAGGCCAGATGGAAAATCCGACACTCCTTCTGGTCAGATATTTTCAAAGCCACAACTTAAGACCTAACGGACTATGTCCAAAGATGGCCGGACCCTTGGAGCAAAGGTTTTTAGAGATAATGGCTTGAACAGTCAAAACCAACTTCAACTGTGGGATAATTCTGAGCAATATGTCAAGAAATACACTTGAGATTTGATTCTGCTATGCTTAGCTTGCCAGGCTTTTTAAGTCAGGAAGTGATTTCCCTGTTAACTGTAGCATCACTTCGAGTTTAGAGAATAATGTTATAGAAAACATTTTAAAAAAGGTCAGGTTTCTCAGCAAAGGTGACAGTTTTAGGGGAGTGACACTGGGCAAAGCCGAGCAGTTCAGTTACGCTCAGATCACACCTGGTTATCCCAAGAGTTCATTCACCGCAGTGAACTGACTTAAAGCACGTATTTCTATCACAGCTCTTCCTTCCGAAATGTTTCTGAAGGATGTTTTACTGGCCGTACCCGCTTGTCGATCCCCAGCCAGCTCTGTCCCGTTAACGCCACCAACCTGCCCCACCGGCCGACGGCTCCGGATCCGGCGGCACCTGCGCCCGCTGCGGCGCAGACACCACAGAGCTCACATTGACGCTGCGCTGGACCCTGTGGGGCTCCTGTTCCCCGGTTTCCTGCCTCCTGAACAACGTCTTTCTTTGTGTGCCTCTGTCGCTCTGAGCGCCCCCGGTAAGTCTGCAACCAAACAGGGCAACATATTCATTTCCCTGTCAATGACGGCACTGTTGTGCTACTAAAACACTAAACGTCCCCTGAAAATAAATGGGAAATTTCCTGAAACACTCAAATTAAAAACAAAAACCCCTCCCCTTTGGAGTCACATTCAAACCTGCAATGTATAAAACGCTGGCAAGCACTGCCAGTTTGCTGAATTTCTGCTTTACTGTCCCACGCTACTCGGAGCACTCACACACAACCCATTCACTTCAGGCTTACACAGTCAGCCCAGGCTTGGCCACAAGAGACATATGGCCAAACATATCTATATGATGAGCGTTTTATTGACGGTAAAACATACCTAACGTAGCTTAGATACAATAGTGTAGGCACGTGAGTTTGGTTAGACACACACCACCTCCCAAAATATGAAGAACTAAGGACCTTTTTGCCCCAGTCCGTTTAAATTCTCGGTAAGGCACTGACTAAGAACCATAACTAACGTGGAGAGAAGTTCAAAGGGGCCAAGCGCTTACGGGCACGTCACACGCTCACTGCTGAAGCAACCCGTAGGAGTTTCAGATGTGGTAACGTCCTGGTTAAGCCGACTCTTGTGAGATGATGCAGCTCTACGCAAGCAGTAGATCCCTCTTTCCTTCCACCATAAACAGGTAGGCAGCAAACTGAGAAATAACACAGGTAAGGGGGAAAATCCCCTCCCAGGTTTTGTTTCTCACAGTTGGTGGGTCCCACACGCTCCATGGGGCAGCACTGACTCCAGGCACCAACAGACACATCAGTGACCAGGAGCAGGATGGAAGGCACCCAGAGCGTGTACCCCCAAACTGCGCGGAAATTAAGTTTGGAATGATATCTTAGCACACTGAATCCCAGAATCCCAGAGTGTCAGGGGTTGGAAGGGCCCTGGAAAGCTCATCCAGTGCAATCCCCCCATGGAGCAGGAACACCCAGCTGAGGTTCCACAGGAAGGTGTCCAGGCGGGTTTGAATGGCTGCAGAGAAGGAGACTCCACAACCTCCCTGGGCAGCCTGGGCCAGGCTCTGACACCCTCACCCCCAACAAGTTTCTTCTCATCTTTAAGTTGAACCTCCTGTGTTCCAGTTTGCACCCATTGCCCCTTGTCCTGTCACTGGTTGTCACCGAGAAGAGCCTGGCTCCATCCTCCTGACACGGCCCCTTTCCATCTTGATCCCCATGAATGAGTCCCCCCTCAGTCTCCTCTTGTCCAGCTCCAGAGCCCCAGCTCCCTCAGCCTTTCCTCACACGGGAGATGCTCCACTCCCTTCAGCATCTTGGTGGCTGCGCTGGACTCTCTCCAGCAGTTCCCTGTCCTTCTGGAGCTGAGGGGCCACATCTGGACACAATAAAACATCAATAAAAATATCATCTTAAGCCAGAAGGTTATCTAAAAAAATAATAGGAGTTCAGGTGAAGAAATACAAAACCATGTAAATGAAAAGTGTGAAACAGCACAGCAGCATTTCAGTAGGCAGGGGAAACTGTGTTTATCAAAACATTTGTATTTTATATGGAGAACAAAGCTTTTATCATTACTAAAATAAATAACAGAAGAAAAAAAACCCAAATAAGCACTAACAAAACGTGAGTCAGTTTTCAGCACTTCTTGCCTCCTCAGCAAGCCAAAGTTATCCAGCAATTTTAGTTACAAATATACTGCTCACTCACTATGTTTTTTAATACATCCACATGTCCAGGAGCTCAAGGAACATGTTTTACAGTCTCTCAAACAGTACCTGTTTAAACCTTCCCCTCCACCCCCAAACAGTCCCTGCTGCAATCTAACCCGCATCCCCCACTGAAGCAGTGAGATACTGGTGCCAGGACAGCTTCATTTCAGATTCCTCAAGTTCACTGCTACAGAAATATCACTGTTTCTAGCATAGATTCAAGGAATTAATGAAGAATATTTATAATCCACACTTCATATGATCGTATTCTCTCAACAAACAGATATGCAAAAATATCGCTTACATATCCCAGTTACTTCAGATCCTGTTCGGAGACACGATGATGCAGTACAGTGTTGTGTTTTCTAGTTACAAAGACACAAAAGAAAGAAGTGAAACCCATTTCTCCCATTTCTTATTTCCACGGTTTCAGAACACGCATTAAACACAACCTATTTATTGGAACTGAATTCCTAATATGGAACAGATACTTGAGCAAGAAGGTCCAGTTCACGACAGCCCTTTGATACTGAAGAAGATGGAGCAGCTTCTCCAGAAGAGCAGGAGCTCGTCCCCTTTGCGACTGCAGGAAGCAGCAGCCTCAGGGTGTTTTAAGCATCTTTTTTGAGAACCAGGTACCTGCACTGCGAGGACTGTAGGGTAAAGCACGTTCACCCAGCACAGGAGCTCGGCAGCGTGGGCAATGCCGCTTGTTCTCAGGGTTGCTTGCGGTGTTTGTCACTCAGAACCGCAAGCGTCCCACACACAGACCCCAACGGCAAAACTGGAAGATGAATATTGAAGATAGACTGTAGTAAAAACCAGCTGGTTTTAACGGATTGGCATGGCAGACAATTCACAGATTTAGTTACTTGATGTCTGCTCAAATAGTGGATAATAAGATTGTTGATAGGGAAATACCCTAAGGACGTTTCTGTGGTGTTGGCAGGGAATGACTCGGGCGCAGGAAGCAGCTACCGGTGCTTATTGCAGGAGAGCTCGGCTGGGAAACCGCAGGAACCACTGACAATGACTCTGGACGAGCAGGCGCCTTGAACCCATTCCCATGAGGGGTCTCATTCCAGTTTCAAATGGTGCTCAGTCTGAGTCACTCCAAAATTAGGTTATGCTGCAAATTTCTAAAGCAAGATACAAGATCTCATTAAAACACACCCAAAGCAATGCTCTTGCTACTATCACAGGTACTGAGTGAGAATATTCTTGCAATAGGGAGAAAAAAACCATGTATTTATTTTGACTTTCTAGAAACACCTAGATCTGGAACACGGTTAAATCAGAACTGCATCTTCAGAAGAAGCAGATCACGTGCTGAAGTCTTGAAGAATTTATCTGAAATTCCCTAGACAATCAAAGCCAATTCATTCACGGCAATAGCCAGAGATACTAATTAAGGACTGAAACACATTTTATTAGGGAAAAAAGTACATCCCTCAAGCAATGAGGGGTTTAGACCAGTACAACATGCACCGATGTCTTTCATCACTCGGTTATCCCGACAGCAGCCCGGGGGTTGTGGCTTCGCCCCGGGGCGGATGAAATCGAACGCCCAGCACCCTGACCAGCTGGTGGCCACAGCCAGGGGACACAGCGGCCACCAGGAAACTCTGTCCTCAGCAGTGAGGGAGCGAGAGGCACCTCCAAGAGGTAACTCACCCTGGCCGTTGCTTTCTGTTGCCTACAGAGGGAGTCTAGACCAGCTCACACAGACACAACTTCAGCGACATGAAGGCCACACAGAGGAGAAAATAATGCAATAGTGATGAAGTGTGAAGTCTGTCAAAGGGTCCGTCTGGCACATGGGGTCTGCCCAGCGCGGTGTCCTGTCTCCAATGGCGCAAACCCGGAGGCGAGAGGCTGTACCAATACTGCCCTGGGAGTCCCTGTGCTACAGCTTTCAGCCCCACAAATATCCTGAGCCTGACATAATTTGCCCTTTGGGAATGATAGAATTATTTTGGTTGGAAGAGACCCTTAAGATCATCGCGTCCAACTGTTCCCCCACCCATGGCACTGCCCCATGTCCTGAGAACCTCATGTCCGTCTGTCCAGCCCTCCAGGGCTGGTGACTCCAGCACTGCCCTGGGCAGCCTGTTCCAATGCCCCACAGCCCTTTGGGGAAGAAATTGTTCCCCACATCCAACCTCAACCTCCCCTGGTGCAACTTGAGGCCGTTTCCTCTGCTCCTGGCGCTTGTTCCTGGGGAGCAGAGCCCGACCCCCCTGGCTCCAAGCTCCTTTCAGGCAGTTCAGAGATCAGAAGGTCTCCCCTCAGCTCCTGTTCTCCAGCTGAACCCCCAGGTCCCTCAGCCGCTCCCATCACACTTGTGCTCCAGCCCCTCACCAGCTCCGTTCCCTTCTCTTCACTCTCTAGTCCCTCAATGTCCTTCTTATGATGAGGTGCCCAAAACTGAACACCGGATTCAAGACACAGAACTCCCAAATCACTTCTCAAATACTTGCTCGACCTCCTTTTTCTCCCCCTTTAGCTTTCTGCAGCCACAGCGTCCTTGAGCACGACTCCCCAGACCCACTGCCTGCTGCAGGAGCCACCACCTCCTCGGTTTGTTTGAAGCTCGCTCATCGGAGCTTCCCTGGCAGACCTGAGCTCCTGTAGTGCTGGAAGAGACATTGACCAGTCCGCTCCTGCCCAGACGCTCTGTGCCACTTCAGATTCTGTAAACATCCAGTATCTGCTTTAGATCACCCCTCCTGGGCTGAGAGTCCCAGCGCGCTCAGGCTCTCTTGCTGTGGAATCCACGCTCTGGTTTTGATCACCTCTGTCACCAGCCCAAGGCCCATTCCAAGTCCTGTCCGGGGGACAGAGAGCTGCTCGTCATTGGCAGCGCAATCCACCGGCAGAATGCTTCCTGACCTCTGTTTTGGTTCTTCATGTCTCAGATCTGGTAACGTGCTGCTCTGCACTAACATGAACTCCAACATTTTGCTCCTGAGCAGTGACAGCCAGCACAGCTCTTTATATTGTGGAAAAGCAGTTTTCCCCCAAGTTCTCTTTTGTACAGTAACACATAAAGTCTTCCTATAACCCCTCATATTCTGTCCTACACAACATTATATTGCCTTGCTGCTCCTCTTTTTTTTTTCATATAATGAATATACTGACCCACACTTCACTCTGCAAAGCTTAGAAACGACTGCGACTCCTGCCACTCTCTATTGCCCAGGAAATCTGCTCTGATCTGGCAGGAAATGCCTCCCCACACAAGAGAGGAATTCCAACCAGAAAAACACCAAATCATTTCAAATGCTCCTGCAGTTCTAACTGAGACTAACACATGGAGCCAGCTGTGCACTGGATACCAGCACCACCAGCCAGGAAATGAAGATTCCGTTGTACTTATTACAGAACTGTACATGATCCAGGTATTCTGGGAAAAAACCACATACAATTCTGTATTCCTAACAGTGCATGAAAACAATGGGTGTCCCTCCAGCACCAGAAGGGATTTCTCCCTGTGTGAACCACACAGTCTATTCCAAGAGCTGATCTGTTGGGTCCCTTAATACTCACCCTCACCCACCCCACAGCAGGGACACTCAGTACGTCAAACAACTAAAAGCCGTGACATTTCTACCTTAGAATGCTCACTGACCATCTTGGTTTTAAACATGGCCCAACAAAAGTGCTGCCACTGTGGGCAAGAAGGTTTTATAAATGAGAACTCGGTTATGGGAGGTGGATACCAGTCCTGCTCTCACAGAATCCCAAGAATGCCAGGGGCTGAAGGGCCCTGGAAAGCTCATCCAGTGCAATCCCCCCATGGAGCAGGAACACCGAGCTGAGGTTCCACAGGAAGGTGTCCAGGCGGGTTTGAATGGCTGCAGAGAAGGAGACTCCACAACCTCCCTGGGCAGCCTGGGCCAGGCTCTGACACCCTCACCCCAAACAAGTTTCTTCTCAAATTTAAGCAGAACCTCCTGTGTTCCAGTTTGCACCCATTGCCCCTCGTCCTGTCACTGGGTGTCACCCAGAAGAGCCTGGCTCCATCCTCCTGACACTGCCCCTTTCCATATTGATCCCCAGGAATGAGTCCCCCCTCAGTCTCCTCTTGTCCAGCTCCAGAGCCCCAGCTCCCTCAGCCTTTCCTCACACGGGAGATGCTCCACTCCCTTCAGCATCTTGGTGGCTGCGCTGGACTCTCTCCAGCAGTTCCCTGTCCTTCTGGAACTGAGGGGCCACAACTGGACACAAGATTCCAGGTGTGGTCTCCCCAGGGCAGAGCAGAGGGGCAGGAGAACCTCTCTGACCTACTGACCACCCCCTTCTAACCCACCCCAGGTACCATTGGCTTCCTGGCCACAAGGGCCCAGTGCTGGCTCATGCTCACCCTGCTGTCCCCAGGACCCCCAGCTCCCTTTCCCCTACACTGCTCTCTAATAGCTCATTCCCCAACTTACACTGGAACCTGGGGTTGTTCCTGCCCACATTCAAGACTCTACACTTGCCCTTGTTCTATTTCATTAAATGTTTCCCTGCCCAACTCCTCAGCCTGTCCAGGTCTCTGGATGGCAGCACAGCTTCCAGTGTCACCACTCCTCCCAGCTTGGTGTCACCAGCAAACTTGCTGACAGTCACTCTATTCCCTCATCCAAGTAATTGATGAATATATTGAATAACACAGCCCCAGTACTGACCCCTGAGGCACTGCACTCTCGTCACTTCTGTCACCACGGGGCCCAGCAGGATTGTTGGGGTTTTTTGCTCGAGCACGACTGTGTCTCCCTGTGGCTGGAGCTCCTCAAGCTCACAGGAATCTTTCCTCCTTCAAAACTCCATCCTGCACTCAGTAGTTTGGTACTTGCCCCTACAAACACGTCCTTTGGGTGAGGACAAACATCTCAACTGGGTTTTCCTTTCATTTTACTTCTTGTTACAACTCCACCTTGTCCTCTTAATGAAAAAGATGGACTAGGTCATAAATAAGTGTACCAAACGCTACTGATGTAACGGCTTGGGGATGTCACTGCGCAGTTTGCACTGACGGCCAACCTAGGAAGTTTTCCATACTCCCAGAGTTTCACGAGTTGACATTTTTTAATTCAATATGCCAGATCTACTCCTTTCCCAGAGCTCCCAACCTGCGCCCAGGGCAGATCAGCCTCACTTTTTCAGTAGGCAAATAAAACATGGACATATCTGTATAGACTAAAAGGTGCTGATGAATCTATTCATCCTTGACGCCAAAGCAGAAGCATAACTATAAAAACCAATAATCAAAAAGCTCCCATGAGCACCGTTGCCTGCTGAAGTGTTCTCAGTATATAGATTAAATAAATAAATCAAAGCTACTCCCTAGTTAAGCAAACTCCCAACCAGCCTGCTAGTTCAAAGCCACGGGTCTGAACAAAAGATCTGGTTCCCCCCCCCCAGAAACCATTAGCAATGTATGTCTGTAATAATTCACATGAGATGTAAAGACAATGACTCACTTCATTATCTTTAAAGTATGAGAAGAGAATACTCGACTGAGACACAAGTCCCCAGGAAACGCTGATACCAGCTGCACTTTGCTCTCAGTACCAGGCTGAGCGAGGAACAGAACGGGTCTGACAAACTGCTGCAGACACGGCACCGCAGAGAGCAGCTGATTTCAGTCTGGGTTTCTGTGTCACGCACGCTCATCCTATAGTTACAAGCCCCCCTTAAGGGAGCAGGCCTGCAAATTCACCCTGAAGTCTCAAAATTAAACACAGCGCAGAGTCAAGGAACAAACACACCAGCAAAACAAGTTCTGACGGCCAGAGAAAGGTGACCTCGTGGGACACGGTAACTGTTTCTGTTGATAAAGCACAGTGGTTGGCCCAACACATCCCAAACTGACACTTCTACTACGAGCAATAAAAACCTGCAGAGTCTTTGTAACCTCTGCCAAACCAGAAAAATCCTGATTTAATCCAGCAGGAGCCACATCCCTTGTGTCCCGTGTCGCCTGCTCCACCAGGCAGAGCAACAGCCACAGGGGACCATAATTGATTTCTCCAAAGAGCAATCAAAACTCCTGACTGTGATCCAGGAAATAAACACGGCTGCTGAAAGCCCAGAATCGTAACCATCATTCTGTGTGCACACTCGTCACGTAGACGCTGCCCGAGATGCAGAGCTGCTGGCGACGCCTTCTCTGCCAGGAGTCCTGCAATCATTGCTATTGCCTAGACCAAAAGCTGGGATTTGTTAGTCCTGATGTGCTGCCTGTTACTTTCAGAGTTACCTGGGGAGGAATATTCAGCAGTAAAATGTAAGTCCCATTAAACTGTTGTGTGGCAGAGGAAGCTACAGGACTGGCCTTTCTTAGCATTACCCCATCACCTGAAATCCACATCTGGCACACAAAGGAACCATGTGGGTATGAAGAAAACTGGAGGTAGTGACAGCTGAGCCTTCTCAGGTAAAGATTAGACACACAGAGCATAAAGAATCCGAATCCTTACTGCATCGACTGTGCCATTAGCATAAGCAAATACCATTAATACTGGTTGTCAACTAAAACCTCACCTGGTATTAATCCACAGCCCCTTCCTGAGTGTTCGGCATGAGGACAGGCTGGGGATAAGTTGCATTTAACAGCCTCGGCTTCCATGCATAGAATTTACTGATATCAAATTTAATATCACCATGCAGGCCAGTCAGCCTGTGCAGACCAACGCAGTTCCAGTCCATGGTGTAAGATAATGTCTAAGATTGATTAGACTTACTTGGAACTGAGATAAAGGAGCCAGAAAACGCCAATCGATAAACAAATAGCTGTTGATTTCCTAGTAAGGATTAGGGTTACTTAAAATTACTAAAGGGCTTCTGCCCAGTGTGACAAACCCAGCACTTTTACTTGGTGCGCTATAAGTTAACAATTACACTGAAGTTTTGCAGGCATTATTTCGATCACAAAGCAGCGGCTCTCTTGCCTGTGTGGACAAACGGCAGCAGCCCCGGCCCCGTGAGTGACCACAGCCAAGGCCGATCTCCCGAAAGAAGAGACAACCCTGCCACTGCTACCTCGCGAGGTTTATTGCTGACCTGATTTAGAGAGCAAATAAGTTAGCTTTTCATAAGTCCTTAAGCCATCAGCTTACAACCTTATTTCTGTATTCAGAAGTTTTGGTTTGCTGTTGGATTTAAACTGAAGCACGAGCCAGGCCTTGCAGATAAGTAGTTCATGGTGGTGGGGAAGTTCAGGTCACAGAGATCCAAAACTGAAGGGACAAAACTACACGAAGGTTCATTAGTTGTAAGCACCAACAGAACACGTTCCCTACAATGACATTGTTAATTACATGAGGAAAATTGGCTTAAGAACTTGCTCTAGAAGCCTTTGCTGGATCACACATCCACCCTCCTTGCCAAGGAAGGGAGAAACCATCAGAACGTTCCTCCTCCGGCTCTACATCCATTGCTGGTGCATTTATTATGCTGAAGCCACAGTTCAGCTCAATATCAATACAGCTTTTATTTTTAATAAGTCAACATTTGCACAGGTTTTTTTTTAAATAGTTTATAATGCTACTGGTCTCCACACTTATTTAACTGCATAGATGGAGTTATCATGACAAGGTTACTTTGTCCAACTTCAGAAACTATTAAAATGGCAATTCACTGGCACTAGGTTAGATTTAAACCAAAACTCTTTAAAACGTGATGCCGGTATAACTGAGTAACTATCAGCATTAGTTTCCAGTCAGCGAGAAGAGCCTTGAAGACAGAAACAAGAATCATCGCGCTTTGTAAAGAGACTTCAAAGGATGCTGAAGAATTCGTACACTCCAACACCCATGAACTCAAGCGCATCGTGGCATAAACCTTAAAATCCCAACCGCTGCCCGTCCTCGCCGGGAGCAGAATTCTGCCACTCAAGAAGAAAGCGAATCCACATCATGGCTTTGACTTCAGTTTATTATCAGGTTTAGCTCTTCAAATAACACAAAGCTTTGAAGCACAGGAATCTCCTGGAGAGCAGTTAAATGCTTAAATAAAAAGTAACACATAGGTGAACACCTTGTGACTTTTATCAAAGATTATTGACACACATTGGCTTTTTTTTTTTTTTTTTTTAATAAACACAGTAGTAATCTTAAAAGCCATAAATGTTCAAGTGAACTAATCACTTCATAAAACCCAGGAGATCCCTTGGGCATTAAGGTGCTCGTATCACATTTCCCGTATGGGGGATACCAGGAATACCTGCTCTGGAAACCACAAACCCCTGGCAGAAGAGCAAACTGGTCATGTCGAGTGTGTTAAACACACGGAGCACGATGCGACTGCTGGTGGTGCTCGTGCAAACACCCTCGGTGCCGCGCTGGGCAGCGGGATCAATGGACGGATGCACACAAACTGCACTTGTGGCTTTGATAATGCCGTCACGTCACTGCAGACATTCGAAGCGTAAGAACAGGTCAGTAAATCTGCTTCCGTGTATTTGGTTTGTGGCAATAAATATCTGATCAAGACTACCAAGCTGTTCTAAAACAACAGTCCTTAAAGCACAGATCAGGCTCCCCATAACCCCCCACTGGCAGTTCACACACGGGCACCCGGCTGGAAGGTTTTGCCAGACATTCCAAAATACAAAAATAAAAGGTGCTTTCCTCAAGCCTTTTGGGGAAAAAAAGCAATTCAAACAGTGTGTTTACTATGGATTTTACTATTGCTTAACATCATCCTGAAATTCTAAGGACTGGAAAATTATGAGAAATGTAAATTAATATTGTCTTAGTAACAGTAGGATGAAGTGTTTTTCATACCAAGCTGAGGCTACAAATGTGGTGGTTCAGTAAGCTCAGCCTATCTCTCCAGGTTAAACGAGGTTACAGGATGCAACGAGGTCTCGTGTCCAGGTCAGAGCTGGTAAGTGATACGAAGAAGTTGTGATTCATGCTAATACCAAAAATACGTATGTATTTGCTCCTACACGCCAGAGACATGAGCAGACGAAAGCACACCAAGAGCAGCCATTGCAAGTTGTTACAATTTAAGAAGGGATCTGAAGTGCCAAAACTTATATGCATAACCAGGTTTGCCACAAAATACCCCCAGCACTTCTCAGCCATTTGCTTGTCTGTTGGGTCTGAGATACACGGTAAGATTGAAGATTACAAAAATGGTGATCAAAATTTCCAGATTTTAATTGCAATAGAAAATTCACAGCTCACTGGACAAATAGAGCTACACTACCAATAACTACTACACCAAGTTAAACAGTTTATGTAGACAGCATTCACAACTGGCACAAACACAACCACAGGCTTCATAAATGAAGTTTGGAATCTGACCACTGACAACCAGAAAACTTCCACTTTGCTTCCTTCCATTTCTCTGTGGAGGTAATTTTACCCAACACTAAACTTTAAAGGAGATTATTTCAGAAACTAGACTAACAGACAGTGTGACTGCCACACAGCAACTATGGGAGGGGAACACAAGGGCCATCAGTACACAAAGAAAAGCAATAAGAGAAAAATCAGCTTCAGGAACAGCTTATAATAACTGCAAATTTAGGTTGAATTAAAACTTATCCACAAATGATTAAGCGTGGCTGGTTTAATTAGAGAAGCTCGGTGCAGGGGAACCTGAACCGACACGTTCACACGCCCACGGTGACTGAAGGGGTTCACTCCGCTTCCAAGCTCAACGCACCAACTTCCACCATGTTCCACAGTGACCTGAGAAAGCCCATAGGATTTCTGCAGTTTACTGCAAATTTAAATGGGGGCGATGTTACCGCAGCACAAGGAAGAGACAAACATGCCCCAGGTGACACAATTCACCTCTGCGGGAAATGACAGCACGGGCAGGACAAAAGGAGCGATTACAACAAACCACAAGGAAGGAAACTCCCACTGCCAGGTGAGACTCCATCCTGCAAACGACCAGGAAAACGTGTTCTGACAGGACAAACCGCTCCAAACCAGTGAATATTACGAGAGCAGATCCCTGGGGGGACGCTACCCTCAGATCCAAAGAGAAAAGCACCAACGAGGGAACACCAGAAAGAGTGAGGAGAGCATAAGGAAACCCCAAGAAAAGGAAAAGCAGAGTGTTATTCAGGAGCCCTCAAGTCTGGCTAATGAGATCACACTACGGAGCCTCAAACCAAAAATTAAGCAAAGTCTTGGAGCAGTAGCAAGGCAGCAGATGGAAGCCCAGAGGCTGAGACCCTGTGGAGAGACAGGTGAGGGTGACAAAGGGCGCAGAGCAGTCAACAGCGTGAGGAAAGGAAAGAAACACACTAAGAAGGCACGAGAGCAGAAAACCAGGAGCTCCCCAGAACGCTCCTCCCAGGGACAGGAAGCAGAACAACCAACCCCACACTCACAGCCCGGCCGCAGCCGCCATTTCACCCCCGGGAGCGCGGGGAGGGGCGGGGGGCGGGGCCGACACCAGCCCGTCACAAGCCCCGCCCACCGCTCCAGCCCCGCCCGCCGCTCGGCCCCGCGGCGCCGGCCGCCATTTTGTGCGAGCCTGAGGCGGCGGGGGCTGCTCTGTCAGAGCTCTCCTGCAGCTCCGCGGGAGATGCGCCGGCGTTGAGGAGGGAGAGGTTTTCAATAACAAGGGAAACAACATAAAAATAGGGAAATTAATTAAAAGCGGTGCTGTTGGAGGCTCCCGGAAGAGCCTGTGGCAGCCCAGACGCCCTTCCCGCCGCTGCTGAGGGGAAAGCGGGTCCGGCGGCTCCTGCCGCCCGCGCTGCGTTTGCGCTGTGGAAAACCTGCAACAATCTTCCCTCCTTTGCAGCCTGACGTTTCTGGCTGATGTTCATTCGCGGCCGTTTATAACCATTTGTCCTCCCAGCAGCCCCGTCAGTACTTCACACTGTTTGCTTTCCTGCCGTGTAGGAACCATTTGGCAAGCGGCTTCCAGTATTACCCTATTTGCATTGAGGTTTTTTTCATGTTCCAACACCTCAAGAAATAGCGAGCCTGTGGGAGCCTGATGTCATTCTTGCTGCATCATTTTCAGGCGTCTTCACCAGGAGACCCGGCTTCATGTTTCTACAATTGCACATTATCATGAAACATTCAGACTGATCTATTTTCATGTTAAATGCTGCAGCAGGCAATGTATTTCAGCAAAATGAGATTGTTCCTTTAAAAACTGACGTACAATTTAATAGGATAATGCCTTCTAATTGCCATTACAGCTTTAAATAACATAGTGTTTATGGTGATAAATGAAATTATGAGATTGCAAATGTGCTGTTACAAGATAAAGGCCTCAAATCTCCATGTTGTGCCCATGGCCTCAATTTTTTGGAGATCTGAGACCCATCTTAGGTCCAAGATTGCTTAATTAAAACCTGAATAATACAAGGAAAACACAAAATTTACAGTAACACAAAGCTGCCATTGACGTGAATGACAAAATTGCGATGTTATGGCTGGCATACATACATAGCAGCAGGAGCAAATAACAGATGCACAAACATCTTTAATGTTTTATGAGGCCTTGAAGGATATTTCCAGCCCTGTCAGGCTCCGAGTTTCCACGTGAGGCTTCCCCATCTGGCTTTGAAAGCTGTGATGAAGAAGAAAATAGCACAATTTTTAACATAATTCTTACTCATTAACCTCCTCAATGGACTGTTCGTTTAATGATGCTGACTGGTATGTTTGCTTTGATGCTGTGCCCTTTGGACTGTGGCAGAGTCTGGGCTGTTCCTGCTCATAACGTGTGGATCAGGAGCCCAGACATAAGGGCTCAGCAGAACAGGACCACTTGAGGGAGCTTCTGAAATGGGTTTCTGGGCAGATAGACCAGAAATCATCAGTGAAACACTGGGTGGAATTTACTATCCAAGGCCTTGCCGGAGGCCACGTCAGGAGAGGTAAAGAATTTGCGTTTTCATGGCGTGATTTTCCATGTATTCCAGTGTAATCATTACTGGGTACCGAGTATTTCCACACCATGTGCAATGGCTAAGAACACATACTCCTATGGATGGTTTTGCTGCTATATTGCAAGTTCCTTCAGGCGGGATCTCACTGTTTTTCTAGTGTAGAAAAAGGTGCATTACTTTGATTTTCAGTGATGAACTCAACTGAGTAAAACTCAAACTATGAGTTGTCTGTGAATGAAAAATAACATCACCCATTTTAATGCAGCAATATTCTGAATTTTTCTGGCAAAAGTTGGGTGCCCTGACAGGTACACAGGATGTACAGATTCGCAAGATAACAAGCATGTCACACACTGAATGTACTGCTTTGTACCTTGGTTACTATTGCAGAATACCGTGTTCATGACAAAAAGACGCTTGTTTCCTGCAGAACAGTGGAAGCTGACATTCACTGACTTCTGTGCAGTGGCAACAGGCTCAGATATAAAGGGGTGCCCTTGTTGGAAAACTCTGGAGCAGCAGGGCCCTCAGGGCGGCTGCGGGACTTGTTGGGCGCAGAGGAGCTGATCATCCTTCTGCAGATCATCACAGCTGCTCCGTTACAGGGAGCGGTTTAATCTCTTCACTGTCACAAATGCTGTTGTATTGGTGCTCAGGGAGGCTCAGTCTGAGCTCCCACTGGCACTTGACACCCGTGGAACGAGAAGACTGCAGCGAACGGGGAGGCGCTGACCACGGACACCCCAGAGCCTCAGCCGTCCCGCGGCAGCTCCTGTTCCGGTCTAACTTTTGCTACAGGGAAAATCTTGCATTTCTCCTTCTACCGGAGCAGTGTGGGATGACTTGTGCCCGGGGAGCAACAGAGAGGAGACCCACGTTCCCCTCCCGGCTCCTTCCTCCAGCAGGCCCAGCAGAGCAGGCGGAGGCTGGGGGACCACCGGCTCCTCTCCTTCCCGTTCCTGGAGCCCTCGGCCGTGCCGGCGGCATCGCTCTGGTCAGGCTGCCGGGCGCCTTCCTGCACCCTCCGCCAACCGCCCGGGCGGGAGCTGCCCTCAGGCCGCTGACGGAGCGGGCCGGTGCAGGCCACCTGCTCACCGCGGAGGCTGCCGGTGGCCCCGGCCCGTCTGCCGGGACAGGCGGCGGCGGCTCTGCCTCCGGGATCGGGCCGGGCCGCGCAGGCCGCGCTCCCGCGCCAGGCCGCCGCACGCGCAGCGCCCCTCCCCGCGGCGCGCCGCGAGAGGCCGCCCCCGGCCGGCGCTTGACGGACGGGCCGCCGGGCCAATAGGGAACGGGACACGTGCGCGCGGCAGCCAATAGGGCTCGGCGGGCGGGCCGGTGGGCGTGGCCGGCGGCGCTGCGAGCGGCTTGTTGTGCGCGCTGCGGAGCCGTTACCCTCCCGCTGCACAGGCCCCGTCGAGCCGGCCGCAGGTGAGGTTCCGACGCCGCGGGTCGCGGGGTGGCGTCCGCGGAGCCCTCGGAGGCTCCCGTGAGGCCGGCGCGGGCGGGAGTGGGCGACGAGGGCCGCGCCAGCGAGTACGAGGCCTGGGCCTTGCGGGGGAAGAGCCGGGGCCTGCGGGGGGAGGGGCCACCGGAGGGGGAGCGCGGGCCCGGGGCGGTGAGCGAGGCTGCGGCCTGCGGGCCGAGGCGGGGCTGCGGCTGCGGGGCTGCCGGGCCTGCGGGAGCTGGATGGGGCACGGGCGGTGCGGGACGGGCCCGAGGCCTCTGCGCTCCTGGGGTAGAAGGCCGCGGGTCCCGCTGCCCGGGGCTGCCGCGCTGGGGCCGGCCCTGGGGGGCAGATGCACTGCCTGGGTCCGCGGCTCATCTTGGAGTTTTTCTTTTGGTTAGTGTCCTTGTATTTCGTATTTATTTTACCCATGTTTGCACGAGCGCAGCTTTTGAATCTCCCACCGTTGTTAAGACTGGCACATCTTTATTGACGGGCAGTATCTGTGGGTGGGCTTCCCAATGCGTACAATATATGTTAATATTAATACTAATTTGGGCCTGCTCGTAACAGGGTTAAGTAACACTGTGTGAAGTGCTTTTGGCCGGGAGAAATCATGACTAAAGTAGCAGCCCACTATTGTTAGTGCTTGTGAGAGACTTTTCGAAGTCGAGCGCTTACCCTCTCCTACTGATTGGAACAGGCGAGACTGTGTTGGGGGCGTTCGGTGGGTGAGGGGCCGTGAGTGGAGGTGGCCGGAGAAAGGGCCCCTGGGCGCTGGTGCAGCGGTTGTGTGGAGCTGTGTGCTGGCTGCCGTGTTCTGTGGTGCTGGGTCCCGAGGTAGCGTTACGTGTGGGGCAGAGGTTTATATGTGAGACTTGCCCAGAAGGAAAACATGTTTTGTTGCGTGAGGCCTTGTACCAGGGTCATGTGATCCACTGAGTGTGAAAAATAAAGGAGGAAAAAATGGGAAGGGTGAAGATTCATTCCCCTTATTAATGCTGGTTGTTGGCGTTGACATTTGATCACTTTTTGTGGTCTCTGTATTTCTGTTTCCTTTTATGCCCTGAATAGGGATATTGGCTGCTCATATTGTTCAGCTCTTACCTCTTCACCAGCCTCCTGTTCCCTAATACTCATGTTTTAACCACTTTTCTTTCTAAATTTGTGTGAACAGAGTTCTCCGACTTCTATATCTCTATTTAAGACTGGTCTGATGTGTATGTTCCATAGGTTTTATCAAGCCCACGTGGTTGATGTGATTTCTTAGATTTCTGTTGACTCTTGGATTATGCCTGTGTTGTGTGACAGATAATAAAGTCTCGATTCCTGAGCCTGTGAGTTTATGCAGTGTGATCTGTTACCCTGTGGCTGTCCTAGATTTTGTTCTGCAGCCATGTAACTGTATTTGTATAATGATGCAAATGAGTCTGTGGTTTCCTGATTCAAAGTGTTCAGCGGTCCTGAGTTACCGAGCTGCGATGCACTTGGTTCTCTTGGTTGGAATATGAACAGAAACATCTGAAGCTGGTGGTGTTAAATATATTGTGTAGTGAGGTAATGGCCGTAGTTATGTAGCCCCAGATCAATGTGGTTGTGCTGCTGTCCTGTCTGAGTTTTCTCGTGCAGCGCAGGTGTGGGGAGCAGTGGTAGCAGTGAGCACAGTCCAAATGGAAACGTGAATATTGTGTACGGGATCTTTCTTAACTTAGTCGTGGCTGGCGTAGTGCTGACATTAGCTCACCATTAGCTCTGTGCTCCTGATTAAAGCACTCTGTTTTCTGTTTGCTGGGTCTTGCATGTTCTGTCCCTCTTTTCTTTCTGAAAAACTGCTCCTTGTCTTGACCTGTCAGACACATGTGATTTTGCTTTCAGAATCTGTTTCTTTCAGCTATTGCACCAGCCTGCGTTATTTCCTTAAGCTTTGGTTGCTGTCTTTTTTCTCGTTTATTTGTTACCAACCCTCTGTGAATTGATGACAATAAAATGTTATTAGATGTTGCACTGACTACATGTCTTGTGGATGAACTGCCTGTGAAGGTGGTTGACTTAGGTACAGAAAACTCAAGTTTGCTGTATTTGCAGACTTGAAAAAGATGTTTAGAGATGCTGTTCTTTTTGCACTTCCAAGTACTTCAGGAAAAGCATGGAAGGCAGCTGCAGGAGATTCTGGCCAACTTCGGCATTTGGGAGGGGTGACACAGTTCAGCCAATGAAGGTGTTAACTTTTACCATCTATTGGAAACAATCAGGGCACTTTTCCTTTTTGATGGGTAGTTCTGTGATCTATCACTGCAAGCTTCAAACTGCCCATCTAAGTGATCCATTTGATTATTTAGCGTTGTTATAGGTAGGTGATAAATGAAAACATAGATTTTAAGCTTTTTTTTTGTTGTTTTTTTTTGGGGGGTGGTGGGTAGGGTGGAAACAAGCCATGCTGAGGAGGCAGGGGTATTCTTCACGTGTGATTTTGTTGCTTTTTTTAATATTATTACTGGTGGCATAGTAAGTATGAAGTCTAATTTTCCTCCTACCCACCACTTCCATGGCATCCGCGTAGAAATGCAGCAGCAAGCTGTGGTGTCTCTCCAAGCCTTCAGAGATGGATTTCCAGGTACCTGATTTGTGCTGGTGAATGAGCTGGATGCTGCCGCCTCCTCCCGTTGCTTCACGTGCCTTCCTGTCCCATCCAAATGAGTGAGCCTGCCGCTGATCCAAGGATGGAGCGATGTGTGGGGCAGCTGTTGTCAGAATGTGTCTGGATTCCGAAGTTCTTATCTCCACTTGCCTCCTGCGAGTGTCCTGTGCACAGGAAAGGGGCTGTTCCTCACAACTGTCTCCAGAGGTTTTTTTTGTAGGTGAAAAACTACCGGAGGAAGTTGCTGGACAGTTTGACACTGTCCCAAACAAAGACGATAATAATTTCTTTTTTTGTGTCATTTTATTGTAAACCTGTCCTTTTTAAAATACCAGTGTGGAAGGTGGGATGGTGTCAGCTGCAAGACATCTGCCAGAGATCTTTGTTATGGAACCATCAGCATCTTTGACCCAGGGGCAGAACAACTGTGGAAGGAGTTGACGTGAAGCTCTGAGCTTTGTCGCCTGCTCTCTCTGTCTGTTAACCTTGGAAATGGGGAATCTCGGCTGGAGCTGCGCATGTGGAGTATCTTGAGCTGCAGGATTTCCAGCTGGCCTTTGTTCCTCTGTATCAAGTGGAGCTGGTGTCAGGCGACCCTGATCCCCCACCGTGCTAAAGAGCTGTGGCCAGTCCATACCTGATTTCTGACAACGTCGTAACAATGGTTAATTCTGTTCCTGTGAGTTGTGTAGAGTTCATCAGCCCGATGATAAAATTAGGTTGTTCCTCTGAAGAATGCAGCTTATTTTTTTTTTGCTTCAAATACTTCCATCTCTAACAAGATAAGGATTGGCAAAAACATTTAGCTTGATGTTATTATATGGACGTGGATAAAAAACACCGAGGGAAGCATATAGAAGCTTTTTAGACAAATCTGATTGTAAACAATATGTAAAACTACTTTGTTAAAGTAGTAAAATTATGACAGTTGAGACCCGTTAGACTAGTAATATGCTTAAAACTAGATTTATGGCCAATGTTATAAAACAAAACAAAAAAAGAGCTTAAAATATCTTGTATTAGAAATCATTGATTTAGCATGTGGAAATAGTTTGAAATGCAGTAGCAGACTTCAGTAACGGCCACTTTTGGTGCAGAGATATTTTTATTGTCAGAACGGCCAAAAATGTTGGAATTTTAAATGTAGTCACACTAAGGAGAAAAAGGGCAGTGCTTTCATTCCAGGTTTGCAAAGGGGGAGAAGAATCAATAAAAAGGTGAGATCTATTAGCTCTGAATAATCTGGAGGCAGAAAGGATCTATTTGTTTGCCAGATTTACAAATGTCACCTGGATATCAGTGTGGAAGGAACATATGTGTATAAGTTAAGCAACTTTGGTGGCTTAATGCTCAGAGTTCCAGTGTCAAAGAATCTTCCCATCAAAGGACAAACCCTTTTTCCAAGTGACCTTTGTTAGCATCTTTAGTGGACTTTGTTTCCTTCTTGGGGGAGGAGAGAACACAAATGCCAAATGGATCAATTTAACTGCTGAATTTAAATTTCTCGTGTTTGCTGATTTAAAATATTGTGACTGCAGGGGAGAGGGATTCGTGTGAAATGGCTGCGTGGGAGAGAATACTGACTTTATTGATCGCTGTGGGACAACAAAAAGAGCAATAGGGTAAAAGTACCATTGGGAAGGATGAATCTGTGACACCTCACGTTCTACCTTTGTTTTCATCTGTACCCAAACACACTTCCAGCTCAGGATGACGGCAGTTCCAGCGAAACACAAGATTCATGCTCGTGAAGTGGAGTAGCTGCCAGTCAGCCTGAGCCAGCGTTACAGGCAAGAAAAGGTCAAGATTCTTCCTTTGTGTCATGGGCTTGCTTTTTGGAGACAGCATCGGGCATCTCTCAAACACAGGCACACTACTTCCTACCTAAATGATTCCTATGGAAAGCTTAAGGATTATCACCTGCCTTTGCAAGTCTACGCTGAAATAATCTGTTGAAAGACTTAAGCATCTAACTCAGATCTGAGTTGACGTTTTGACATGTGTGGCCTGTACTGTGCACGTGCACACTAGGATGATGTTTTATGTTAAACTTCTTTTTTCCCACTTGTATAAATGTTATTCTTGAATCAGCGAGAGAATCGATGGATTTGGTGATCTCCCCAGCTGGTTTTGGTGTTTGGTCAGGATGCGAATCCTCTGCTGTTTGGAGCGATGCTGTGTGGCAGCAGCAGGGGCAGACACTGTGTTGTCAGTGACCTGTGCTCTGGATGTTCACGGGCAGGTCTGTGCTTGTGGGTGAAGAGCTGCTGGGGACATAACAAGAGGTTGTGTAAAGAATAGGAGTTTTTCTTGGAGATTACAGTGAATCTGTGGTGTAAGTAGAGGAATCTGGTTTAAGAAGTAGAGAGAGATGTTTTCTGGCTCTGGAGTATTGGGAAACTTCTTTTTCCTGGGAGGCAGGTAGGCTCTTGTGGCTTCTAAGGTGAAACAGATTTCATTCCATACAGTGATTTCTGAGAAGAAAACAGGGGTTCTTTTATTTCCCCAGTCTCTCTCTCTTCTGTGTCTTGATTAAACTCTTGCTTCTCAATCCTGTCGTGACAGCTGGCTGCAAAGTAAGTTTTTGTGTGGCAGTGCTGTGTTGGATCATTCTTGAGAACTGTTTTCCTGAGGCAGTTAAAACTAATGGAGACTCTGCAGGCCCCTCAGGCCCTGTTGTACGCGGCATTGCTTTTGGCATCTGTTCAGACCCAGACACCTCAGCACCTCTGCATCTGCCCCTTGCAGCTGTGTGGGTTGGTTTGGCACTTCCTTTGATGTGGTAGCGTCCTTTTGGTTCTGTTTCAGGTGTAATCTCCAAGGAACGCTATTCAGCAGCTTCAAAATTGAGTGGCAGAGCAGTGCCCAAGAGAGAACCAGGTTTGTTGTTTGCTTCTGAGTCAACCAGGACTTGCCGGAGGGGCATGTCAACAAATATCATCTGTGTGCTGAAGAAACAGGAGGTCTCTTCTTTGGATAGCCCTGAAGTTCTACTGGAAACATCCCATCAAGATTCTTGAGGTCAGCCGGTGTATTCAAGAGTAAACCTTTGGTCAAGGCGGCTCACCAGCAGAACTCTGCCAGCGTCACTGGTTTCGGTGCAGGATGCCTGTTCGTTCACCGGTATTAACCTCAACAAAGACTTCCTCACTTTTGGGACTCTGTGAGCCACTGTTTCCCACAGCACGTCCTGCAGAGCATGTCTGGCGTGATGTGAACTCGCACTTCGCTGCAAAGTGAGGAGTTGGGTCAGTAAGGGTGTCAGCAGCTCAGTTCTGGGCTTTGAGGACCCTGTTGGGCTCAGTGGGGCCCATTCCCGATGTTGCAGCGAAGCTGCTGCAAGCTCTGTGCCGCAGGCCGTCGGTGCGATCATCTGGCTCTTTGGCCAAGTGTCAGGTATTGGGGCAGTCTGCGCGCTTCTGATATCAAGGACAGGAAATATGTTTGAGGCAGCTCTGACCTTGTGTGCAGCACAGCAAGTGCTCACCTGAGCATCTGCAGCGCTACGGGGCTTCCACTGCCTGGAGAATGTACGGCATTCCTATGTTCCCATTCGTACAGCACGAATGAGAACAGATTAATTGCTGGAGCGATGAGACCTGCTGCCTGGATTTTAATGAAAGTGTTAATTGCTGGCATGAAAGAGCACAGAGGTCATTGTTCCTGGAAGAATTTCCTGTCTTAAGTTCTGCAGTAGAATCACAGAATGTCCTGAGCTGGAGGGACCCACAGGGTCATGGAGTCCAACTGCTGGCCCTGCACAGGACACCCCACAGGTCACTCCATGTGTCTGAGGACGTTGTCCAGTCTCTTCTTGAACACTGTCAGATTGGGCCGTGACCCCTCCCTGGGAGCCTGTTCAGTGTCCAGCGCCTCTGGGTGAAGAACCTTTTCCTCATGGCCCACTGACCCTCCCTGGCACATCTGCTGCCATTCCCTGGGCTCTGTCACTGTCACAGAGCAGAGCTCAGCCCTGCCCCTCCTGCTCCTGCTGAGGAACCTGCAGCCCATGAGCTCTGCCCTCAGTCTGCTCTGCTCCAGCTGAGCAAACCCAGGGACTTCAGCCGCTCCTCATCCGGCTTCCCTTCCAAACCATCAGCAGCTTCGTGTTCCTCCTCTGGACACTCTCCAGTAGCTTTATCTCCTTTTCTTCCGTGTCCCAGCCCTGCACACAGTGAATGCTGCGGGTGAGGCCGCCCCAGCGCAGAGCAGAGCAGGACAATCCTGTCCCTGCCTGGTTGGCCGTGCTGTGCTTAGTAGCTGTAATACTCGTATGATCTGTCATGGATTTAGGTGTCTGCATTCATGTTTTTGATCCCAGTAGTGCTCTAGTGCCTTTACAGACCTGGGAACAAGGTGAAGGTGTCCTGGGCCTATTGCCCGATCGTGGAGACACATCTTTCTTGCTGATGTTCCTGTCTCAGGCTCTCCTCAAGTTGGTATGGGTCTTCCTTCTTAGCAAACATCTCGCAGTGAAAGATGTAACAGCACCATGTTGTAGAATTCTGGGGCATTGTTTTTGCAATGATTTTCTTTTGAACCTTTTGGGACCTTTGTGAGCAGGTGATATTCGTGGTCACTGTAACATTTCTGCAAAAAGTCCTTTGGAGAGCTTTTCAGTCCATTCCTGAGAACGCAGACCTGGCTGTTGGTGAACAAAGAGTCTTTGAAGCAGATAGTAAAAGGTTGGACAATATGAATCTGAGCGTCTCCAGAATTAAGGAAGATTAGGGCAAAGTACATCTGTTTTCTGTTGGTTATTTGATGCATCCTTGACCTTATAAGCTTGAGGGCATCTTACACAAGGAAGAAGAAGAAGGCTGCCTTTTAAAACAAGCTGGTGCAGGGTTTGGTTGCTTTTAAAAAATTCTCATTTTTGGAACTGCTGTGCAATGGAACTTAGTCTTAAATGTCTTTCTTTGGGGCACACAGAGCTGAAGGCCTTCTGGGAAGGCTGTGTGGTCCGGAGCCAGTGTCACTGCAGACAGCCCTTCCCAGCGGGCTCCTGTCCATCCCTGCTGAGAATCGAGTGCGTTCAGACTTCTGATTTATGTCAATGTGCATTGATAAACATCAGTTAATGAAGTGACAGATCCATTTAGTTTCTAAGCCTGGTTCTCATGTCTGGGATATTTACTGATACAATCTGATTGTTCCCTCTTGGGTAAAGAAAGATCTGGGGATTCCCTCAATATATTTCAGTGACAGCAGAGTGAAAAACTTGTTTCCTTAGGTAGCATTTCTCATTTCATTCATACTGACCACGTTATACTGCCTTTCCTTTTTGGAGCTCTGCTCGGTATGCAGAGGTTAGCAGCTCCTCAGGGCCTGGTTTGGTTCTCGGTGGCGGAAGAGGTTCAGCACCAGCAGATGAAGGGGTTTGGCACTGCCAGGCTGGCCAGAGGTGTTGCAGGTGCGGTGGGTTGTGTCAGCCTGGTGGAAGAGCAGGGAGAAAGGAGCATCTTCTTATCAGCACTCTGCTCTTTTCCTCTCCCCCACTCTGCCTTTATCTCTCTGTGCTTTCTCCTGCTCTCCCATGGCAGTGTTTACCCCGCCTTTATGCCAAGGCTTCCTCTCATTTTTTTCCTAATGGCAGAAGAAAGCAGATGGCATGTTTCCTTCACAGCTCTAATTGCTTCGGAATCAACAGTGCCCTAGGCACAACCTGTTTATCACGGGGAGATGGAGATGGTAAGGACTGCAGACAGTGAGATTAGAGGCTGTGGTAAAATCATGTAAAGTTCAGAGCCACTTGCCAAACTCCTGTCAATTTTGCTTAATGCCGGATCTAAGCTGGTCCCGTGCCATCGCGGCGTGCCGGGGAGTGTGCTGTGTGTGCTATCCAGCCGTAGTGCCTCCTTTTTAGGCAGCAGATACACCTTGGAGGGTAAAAGAAAATAGACTTCTTAATTTTAAGGTTTTGGGTTTGGAAAGCATTAAAATATATAGCGACTTCTTGGCAGGTGGAAAATCTTGGCAGCAGGGAGGTTTTGGATCATACTTCAGGCAAATTTGGTTAAGGTGAGGGAAATTTAAGCTTCTGGCTTGTAAAGCTGGGAAAATCTCAACTTTTCTTCCTCTGCCCACCAAATAATTGTGCTGTACAACTTCCTACTCATCAACATATTGGTGTGTTGTGCTTGTAGGGCTTGAATTTTATGCAGGACAAAGGCAAGCACGGCCGCCTTCCGGTAAAACACTTCTGAAAACGTGACTCGTGGTTTTATAGCTCAGGTATGTTGAACAGAGCAGGTTCAACTGGTTGAGCGTTGTTTAGCAGAACAGGAACCTTTTCTGCGGTTGTGCTCGGGCAGTTCTGACGGGGCTGGAGGGGAACGTGTGTTTAATGACATGAGGGAACATCCTCGGTGCTCCTGGCTGTGTGGTTTCCCCTTGGGTGCTTATCCTGCTGCAAGGAAAGCGGCTTAAAACTGCTGACACAGCAGAAAGCGCTTCCCTCCCGGTGGTGGTTTCTGTGCTTCCCTGGTACAAGTGTGTTCTCCGGGGGCAGGAGGTGCAGGGGTTGCTGCTGCCCACACCTGAGACGCAGAAATGGGGCAGGGGAGGGTAATCGCTGGGTGAGGGGGGCAGGACCCCCTCTGTGAGCTGCCAGCCGCTAATGCTTCAACACATTCACACCAGATTCCGTTTAGATCTCTACTGTGCTAAATCTCAACATAAATCTAGCTGTGCTTTATTCTAAAATGGTGTACGCTCTTATTGCCATTGAAAAAACTCTGACCTTCACAAGAAGAAAGTGAGAAATAAATGCCAAATGTGACTTAATCGCTCCTGTGGAGGGACTTTCAGCACTCCCTGCAGGCAGCGTTCCCCTTGGGGACTTAGCATTTCCAGCTGCTATTGCTGACTTACCCCATTATTCCCTGGTAATGCTGATCCTTTATAGATCCTGCTCAGTGAAACAAACCCGGGTCCCATTGCTGCTCAGGCCCTGAGCCCGGAGGAGTCTATGGCTGGACAGAAACCTGATGTTACAGACTTATCTCATGGTGTTGTAACTTAAGTTGTAACTTAAAATTGCCTTATTTGAGAAGCACGTGTGGTCATGTGAATGCTTCTGACCCATCTCAGTGCAAAAATGCATTGCAATGCAGCCAGTGTGACTGAGTGGCACTGCAGGGCTTGCTGGCGTGGGTAGAGCTGGAAGCTTTTGCATCCTCTGAACATCTGACCTGATGTTTTGCTGGTGACTGAGGAGCAATAGTATCTTAAAACGTTCTGATTCAGCTCAGGTTGATCATCCCCTCAGGCAGGAGCAGCCCCGTGCTCGTGGTGCCTGCTCCAGCCCCTGTGCCCAGCGCTCCACTGGACTGCAGCTGCAGGAGTGTCAATGGTCATAGCTTATGTACAACATGCTGTGTTGTTCTTTGGGCCAAATGAGCGCGTTGGCCCAAAGTTCTAGTGAAGTAAACACAAAGTTCATCTTTGAGGCTGTGGTAATTAATTATTCTGTGGTGGCACCGAGATTCAATGAGAAGTGGGTTTCGTGTTGAACCCGGAAGGTTTACACGGGGCTTTCAGAAGGGACTTGCAAGTCTGCTGCTCAGTTTCCAGTGCCTGAGTTACTCATTGGCTGCTCTCGTGCAGCAGGTGACACGCTCGTTGACCTTTATTGGGGAAATACAGTGGGTGAATCTGAATTTACAGAGTCGGTAAACGGAGTGTAGCAAGGACAGATGATTAGCTAAGCAAGCATTGCTGGTTTACGCAGCCAAACTCCTGATGGTATTCCTGTAGTGAGAACTCTGCATTAAAGAAAAATGTGGTCCTCTCAGATTAGCATTAAATTCATCCACAAATAAGTGCTTGGTCCTATGCCCCTTCCTGGTGGAGTCTGAACTGGGGGCGCATTCATACCTAACCATGACACAGTTGTTGTTTTGGAGCTGGAGATGTTTCAGTCTCTTGGACTGAGAGGATGACAAACCTGCAGTGGCAAACTGGAGAATCAGGATCTGGAACCATCTGAGAAATGAGCGTCCGGTGGTGTTTGCAGCCAGAACGCGCCAGCCCGGGCTCCCAGAGCCCCCGGACACCGTGATTCTCCTGGTGCGGGAGCAGATATCCGGATTTTGACTATTTCTAAGTGCTTGTAAAAGCAGTTTAAAACCTGCTGTTCCGGGCCCGGAGGAGCAGGGGAGCTGATGGCCCTGTGGATGGGTCACTGAGGCAAAGCATCTTCACGGGGAATTTCTGGGTGTTTTCTCAAGGCTTCCTTTAAAAAGATGCAAAAATAGAAACTGTATCAAACACTCAACACGCACCAAAGTGAGTGTGCAGTACAGATTAGTCTGTTACATGTAGGCAATTAAACACTAAACGCTTCTAAGGGGTTGGGGTGAAGGTTGAGGGGGCAGTTTTGGTTCTGGCTGCTCAAGTGCTTGGACTTGGGGACCCTGATCTTTAATTCTGCTGCTGCGAATGCCTTAGTGTTTCCAGGAGGGCATGCACACCCTGACTTGATGCTTTCTATTGATGTTAAAAGAAACCCCTGAAATGTTCTCGAATGGTACATAGTTTTGTAAAGTGCCGTGCTTGTCAGTTGAAAGAATGAATTGTCTGAATTTTCAGTAAGTAATGTTTCGGTTTGTGTGGAAAAAATGTGGAGTTGAAACAGTTGCTTGTTCTCAGTTTTTAAAAATAAACATTCAAATGTATTTTGGGTGGAAAAAGTTCGGCTTGTTGAAGTGCAGAGATGTGGAACTCATTTGAGACTTTTCTCTTTGCAGATATAATATAAAATGTCTAATGGTTATGAAGATCACATGGCTGAAGATTGCAGGGATGATATCGGTAGGACAAATTTAATTGTGAACTACCTCCCTCAGAACATGACGCAGGATGAGTTACGGAGTCTATTTAGCAGTATCGGCGAAGTGGAATCTGCAAAGCTTATTCGGGACAAAGTTGCAGGTATAGTCTCATGTACAAGAAATGTTTTGCTTTGTGGTAGACTGTTCAAGCAAATAATTGAATGCAATTTAAGGTAGAAATATTAAATATTTGTGTGTCATCAAACTGTTAACAAATATGCATCTAACTGGAGCAGTGGGGAGACTGGTTGTTGTGTATCCCATACTTAAGGCTGAATTAATGACTGGTTTGTATATGGTTAAGAAATCCAAGAAGTACAGTTCCTGAGTCAATCAGTAGGCATGGCTGGAACTGGCTTGGATTGGGTCATTCTGAGCAGTTTTGGCTCTCCCAGAGCTCTGAATGTGCCAACAGACCTGATCTGATTTTGATCAGTACAAGGAAGGTGTGGCCTGTGTCTGGAACACTTGTGGGCCTTATCGCTCCGCGCGAGTTCTCTACAGAGGTTCTTTAAATAAGATGATGAGTAGTAGCTTTAAAAATGAGAGGAATGAATTGTTGGAATTTGTGAATATCAGTGTTTCCGTGAAAACAAACACATGCTGGTAGAACAACTGGTTCCATAAACCGTATCTATTTAGTTGCAGAAGCTGTGTGAAGATGTTTTAAACCTTACGCTGTTAAAAATCTGCATTTACGAATTCTGGTGATTCCTGTTCAGAATGCGGAACGTCGGGTTTAGTGGCAAACGCGCCTGTTTCTGGTGCCCGTTTGCGCTCAGCCCGCACACGGCGCCTTGGGGAATTCTCTGCTCAGTCCTGTGTGGCAGATTCTAGCAATACTGACTTAGATCATTGTCTAATCCATAACCACACAGGCCTGAAACTACTTATCTGGATGTAGAAACTACACGAATACTGATGAAACATGTGAGAATTTGTATGTTGTCTTATCTGGCTTTAGTACTTTATTTTACATGCTCAAGAATAGACATGAGAGCTGAATAATTGAAGACTTGATAATTTACTTTCAGAATGGCTTCTCCGATTTCCACGGCTTTACTTTTCCCGATTTCTTTCAGATGAAGTATACTGTCTACCTCAGTCTGTACTTACAGATTATATATGTAAAGTCATCGTGAAATAGTTCCATAAAATACTGATTCCTTTGAATGTTTGGATAGCCGGGTACTCGGCCTCGATGCCATCACGCAGTGTGAGATGCTCAGAAGTAGAGCCTTGCTCTGTTCAATGAGAGCAAGACATTGATTGAATGTCACGGCTGATCCACACCTGGCACTTGCAAATGCGCACCAAAAGGTCTGTGTGGGAGGGAAGGATGGTTTAATAGGGAGCAAGACGCCTCGGGAGTCAACCTCCTGCTTCCCTGTAGCACCGCATGGTGGGGTCTGGGTAACCTGAGCTTGGAACCGGCCAGTGCTGGGTAGTTTAATGTCCAAAACATGTGCTTGTGTGCCTCAGGTTTTTCTTAACAACCCTCCAAAGAATCCAAAGCAAAGCTCCTGTCAGCGTTGCAGAGCCCTTGAGCTCCTGTGGACAAGCGCTCGTGTTTCTGCAGAGCAGTGGCAGGTGTTATTCTGCGTGGCTCTGGTGGTCAGACCACTTCATTTTGTTACTACCTCATTTTTCATTCACTTGCATCCCCGTTAGGAGCGATTTCCAGTCTTCTCCGTGCTCATTAATTCAGGATACCGGTAACTAAGAACTGGCTTCTTCGGGAACCTTCTAAAAGTACCACCTTTTTTCTTCCTTTGCTTTCCACCCCTGAATGTTGGCGTTAAGGTTCCTGTGCTGTAAAACCCCTCTGCAGATCCCATGCTGGGCTGCCCGCACAGAACAGCCTCGTGGCCAAGTTCTGCTTCCATGTGCCACCACTTGTGTTTTTCTGACCCCACAGCAGAGGGGGAGGAAACCAGAGCTGCCAGAACAACCCGCTCAGCTCCCTCACTGTGGTTCCTGTGAGCTCAGATAAGTCATCATATCGGCACCTAAGATGTGGTGGGGTTGGGAGGCCTGAACCAGGTAACCTCTCCTTTTGGTGGAATTAGACTTTTTAGATGAGTTATCTTCAATGAAATCACAGCTTTGGTGCCCCCATGACATTCTATTAAATCCAAGCATTTTGTCTTTAGAGCGGCCTTTATCGACTCTATTTGCAGAGTTAATATTTGATAATGCTTATTTTTCATAAAACAATGACATGTTGTTTTTTTTCCTCAATTAGTTCTCTGTTAATGAAACATGCAGGGCAGAAATGTGCTCTGTCTGGAGTGCAGTTTTTAGTGACTTAATGAACTTGATGGAGACTGATTACTGTGATTCAACAATCAATCTGGAAGCCAAAGTTTCGTGTTGTTTGAGCAAAGCATTTCATTAGGATCAGAATATACATGAGTTTTCTTTCAAATACAGCCAGGGACTGAACAACTTTGTGTTCCAGGTGTTAGATTGTGTTTATAGAATCTAGAGAAGCTCTTTGAAGCCACTGGAGCACTCATCCTTTACTCTGTTCTTGATGAATGCTATGGGGAGCTGAAAGTAGCAACAAGCCATAGTGTGAGTTCCTTACTGGGAGTTTTCTGCTTTGTGCACGTGCAGATTGTAGCACTTGGTAAGGGTGCGACTCTGCGTTTGTTTTGCTGTCTGTGATGTGATAACTTCTTTATCTGTGGGGTTTTTGTTGTTGTTTTTGTGTTTTATTTTGTTTTTACATTAAGTGTAAGAGCAGCTTGTGCTGGGCGGGGTGCTGGGCTGGGCTGGGCAGGACAGCTGGGTGCTGTGCAGGGTGCTGGGCAGGGTGCGGGACTGGGCTGGGCAGGACAGCTGGGTGCTGTGCAGGCTGTGGGGTGCTGGACAGGGTGCGGGGCTGGGCTGGGCAGGACAGCTGGGTGCTGGGCAGGGTGCGGGGCAGGACAGCTGGGTGCTGGGCAGGGTGCTGGGCAGGGTGCGGGGTGCTGGACAGGGTGCAGGGCTCCTGCAGCTCCTGCCGCTCTGCAGGGCCGCACTGCTGCTCTCTCCAGTCCCCGCTTTGTGCTTTGCATTCCTAAGCACTTCCAGACTTCGCTCAACCTGTGCTGAGTGAATCAGTGCTCAGGGTCAGCGGGCGAATGGTGGGTTGTTGCTCTCTTGCTCACTGCACTTGTGTTTATGGTGAGCGTGACTTGGACATCCAGGATTTTCATAAGAGGACTGCAGAACTCATATTGGATCCTGTTCTGTCTGATCTTAAAACCAGCACCAGCCTCGGGGCTGTGAGCTCTGGGGATCCATCACAAGGTCGCTTCCCAATATCGTGTGGCACAGCGTCAAGTCTGAGACGTAACGTTTTGCTCTTGCATCTTTGCGGTAATTGCTGAGGCTTGTGAGCATCCGCTGCCCCAGTTCAGTCAATGAAATCCTCTCTTGTGTGGCTCTGGCTGAGACGAAGGAAAAGTCCTGGGCTTTGCGCGATGGGCCTGCAGCGGTTACACCGCAGCCTCTGGCCCCGACTCAGCCACAGCAGCGCCAAACTTCTGCTCTGTGCCGATTTCCTACCCAGAATGTGTCCAGTGTTAGGCGTTCTGTTTCTTGGAGCTGCCACCTCCTGCCCTAGGTGATTCAACAGAATAAATATGTCCTGTGCCATATTTTGCATTGGGGGTGCTTGTCTTTGCTGGGACATCCAGATTCCAGCCAGTCTGCTGTGCTGGGCTCCTCCTACGTGTGAACCTTTTTAAAGCGTTTTCTCCCTTCAGTGCAGGAATCCAGCCCTTTGTGGCGCTCTGCGCTCGCCGGGCTCCTCGCAGCACGGGTGTGGGTGGCTCCTTGTGTCAGGACATCTGATGGTGCACAACGTGGGTGCTTCTAGTCAATAGCTGGAAGTTTTCTGAGAGAATCTGCTCATCTTTAATCTGCTGTTTGTGCAGTTGCACACAGGCTTTTAGTCCTTCAGGACCAAATGTTAAAGCTGAAAGTTAGTCTGCCATGAGTAGCAGTTGATTTGGTTTCTGCCTTCCCCTCACTCTGCTCAGGTGTTGGTGCTTCCAAACCGGCTGTTCTAAGGCTCTGAGAAGGTTGAGTTAAACTTTTCCTGCATGTTTAGGGTCTGGGACTGCTGAGGGATCTGTTTGTTGCTTGTGACACCGACAGCCCTGCTCCGAGTACCTGGGGACAGGTCTGCTGGCTGCGTCTCTGTAAAACTGTTCGATCTGGTGGCGGTTGATTTTGTTAGGGAGGCATCCAACTTCTTGATGGTTCTTGTTCCTTCCCTCACACCTTCTGTACTGTTCGAGCAGGGAATAGGGTATCCCTGTGAGACTCATGGCTTTCTTCTCTAGGAAATCTAGGATGTGATCCTTCAGCCTGTGCCAGAAGCTCCGTCTGTACCTGCCAACTACCAAAATACAACCGGCTCTGAGCTCTGGATCTTACTGTGGTTGAACTCCTTGGACAGCAGCTGTTGGGGACAAAGATCTCGCTCTGCTGTTGCTGACTAATGTGAAGCAGAATGGACATTTTATCACAGAATCATTTTGGTTGGAAAAGACCTTTTAGATCATCAAGTCCAACCACTACCCACCCATGGCACTGCCCCATGTCCTGAGAAGCTCATGTCCATCTGTCCAACCCTCCAGGGATGGTGACTCCAGCACTGCCCTGGGCAGCCTGTTCCAATGCCCCACAGCCCTTTGGGGAAGAAATTGTTCCCCAGATCCAACCTCAACCTCCCCTGGCGCAACTTGAGGCCGTTTCCTCTGCTCCTGGTGCTTGTTCCTGGGGAGCAGAGCCCGACCCCCCTGGCTCCAAGCTCCTTTCAGGCAGTTCAGAGATCAGAAGGTCTCCCCTCAGCTCCTGTTCTCCAGCTGAACCCCCCAGGTCCCTCAACCGCTCCCATCACACTTGTGCTCCAGCCCCTCACCAGCTCCCTTACCTTCTCTCCACTCACTCCAGCACCTCAAGCTCTTTCTTGGCGTGAGGGGCCCAGAACTGCCCCCAGGATTGGAGGTTTGGCCTCCCCAGGTCCCAGCACAGGGACGGTCACTGCCCTGGGCCTGCTGGCCACACCAGTGCTGGTACCAGCCAGGATGCTGTGGCCTCTTGGCCATCTGGAATTTTGTGGTGACTTGTAAGGTGTTGTGCAGAAATGTGAGGTCTATCTCAAAAAATACTGCTGTTACGGCTCACTCGCACTGCAGGTGTGCATGGGGCATGTCGCTTACAGGACCATAAAGAAATCACTTCCATGTACTGGGAGTTCTTCAGGAGCTGGTATTGTGGCAGATGCCCTTCCCTTGATCCCAGAGCACCAGAAACTTCTCCGTGATGGACCACTCTGGTCATACACCCGCCCTGAACAATGAAACACTTCGGCTGATAGACCTTCCTGGGCCAGTCCCAGAAATGGCCACAGCCCAGATAAACTGAGGTATAAATGAAGCCACCATTGCCTGTCTGATGTGACCTTTGGGTGCCCCTGTGACAGGTGCCCGTCTCCACCTGATCCCTGTCTTTTCCTTCCCATGGTGTGTTCTCCAGAACACTCCTTCACAGAAGCTGTGCAACTGGAAGAGCAATGAATGGCTGTGTCCTTGGAAGCTTTGAAAGGAAAAAGGGGAGGAAGATTTCGTGGCGCTGTTTTCAGATGCTGAAGGGTGATCAGTAGCTCTCCAGCTCGCATGACGGGGTAACTCTCATTAGTGCAGTGGATTTCAGTCTAGAAACAGAATTCTTGAGTCTTCTTGTTTTGTAGAAGGTATTTAAGTATTCTCTTTAGCTGAAATTGTTTCCTTTTGCGTGGAAAACAACCATGAAATTGCTTATGCCGTTTTGCTGTTAACCGTGTAATTGGAATGCATCATTACCCCTGCCTCTTTAATCACATTTGGTGGTTTGCAATTTCTTCAAATGTGCATTCAAGAATGCCCAACGACAACGGTGAACTTAATGAAAAGTGCAAATGGTTTGCAGACAAATTGGTCAAATACTGAAAACGTTAACACTCTTCTAGCTTTGCCAGCTTCACTTACTTTCCTTTATCATGAGCGTGGCCATATAAACTACCTCAGAGGTGAGAACTGAGCTCTAGCAAGGGAATGGGAACACAATGAATGCCAAGGTTGCTTGGATCATTCAGGTGGGTTCAGAGCACAGGCTGCAGAAGGAGCAGCTGGTGCAGCAGTTCTGGGCTCTGCTGCTGAGTGTTCTGGGATCTTTAGGGATTGTCAATGGCCTTCGGGAGCCTTTGGGGAACGGGGGTGTTGCTGCTGCCAGGAAAGGAGACCTGGACTTCTAGTAAGGAGCTCTGAGCTCTACCAGCTGTACTTGACCAACAAAAGGTTGGAGCTTTTGTTCCAGTAGACCACTGGTTAGGGATCGTCAAGCACTATTGCTTAGGACAGGCCTATGTACCAGTCAGGCCTAGAGCGGAGCTCGGAGTGCTGCTGCAGCCATGCAGGTAGGGCTGCGGGCTGTGTCGCAGTCAGCCTGGGTGCTCTCGGGAGCGGTGGTGACACGGTCTGCAGCCATCCCTGTGACAGCAGGAGCCTTGACCGAAACAGAGGGGGCAGCTGTGCAGGGCTGGGGCTGCAGGGAGGGCCTGGGGCCTCCCCCTTGGGCTGGGCAGAGAGCTGTCCTGTCACTGCCGGAGGAGCCGTGGCACCCGTGAAGGACCTGGGGTGGGTGGGCAGCAGCACAAAGTCCAGCTGAACCAGTCACTAGTGAGGTACCCAAAGGTTTGATATCAAGGCCAGTTCTGTTTAAAATGTTTGTTAATGACTGAATGCTGGGGCAGGTGGCACCCTCGGGGTGTTTGCAGCTGGTACCAGTTGGGAGGAGTGGCTGGTGCACCAGGGGTTGTGCTGAGAGCAGGGCTGGTGGAAGGGAGGGTGACTCCTGCTGCTGTGGGGTTGTGAGTATCCATTTATTGTATCTGGAGACATTGAAAGGATTAAATATATTTATGGTTCATATCCTTCCTTATGATACATAGACACATAAAGTCAACATGGCAAATGCAGTTGGGCCAGTGATCGCATTAAGTGCTGTGCTTTACGAAAGCTGACATGGTCAGTTTGTTTGCTTTTTCCCCCAGAAAGCCATAAAAATGAGCCATATAGCAAAATATTCAGTTGTACTCTAGTACTTCTGAACATGTTTTCAGTGGGAGTTATTGTTCCACATCTTCCTAGAATGCTTCCATTCTCTTCCAACAGAGAGGCAGTTTGTTTCTGCAGAACAGCGATTTAATCGCAGAATGTCCTGAGCTGGAGGGACCCGCAGGATCATGGAGTCCAACTGCTGTCCCTGCACAGGACACCCCACAGGTCACCCCGTGTGTCTGAGGACGTTGTCCAGTCTCTTCTTGAACACTGTCAGGTTGGACCGTGACCCCTCCCTGGGAGCCTTTTCAGTGTCCAGCACCTCTGGGTGAAGAACCTTTTCCTCATGTCCCAGTGACCCTCCCTGGCACATCTGCTGCCGTTCCCTGGGCTCTGTCACTGTCACAGAGAAGAGCTCAGCCCTGCCCCTCCTGCTCCTGCTGAACCTGCAGCTCATGAGCTCTGCCCTCAGTCTGCTCTGCTCCAGCTGAGCAAACCCAGGGACTTCAGCCACTCCTCATCCGGCTTCCCCTCCAAACCTTCAGCAGCTTTGTGTCCCTTCTCTCCAGCAGTTTTATCTCCTTTTCTCCCGTGTCCCAGCCCTGCACACAGTGAATGCTGCAGGTGAGGCCGCCCCAGCGCAGAGCGGGACAGTCCCCTCCTGCCCGGCTGGCTGGGCTGTGCTGGATGCACCAGGACATTGTTGTTCATCTTAACCTGGGATCGTGTTGACTCTGAACACTTGCATTGTTGTGTCTGCAGCTAAAAAAGTCTCATTATTTGAAAGTTGAAGTGTCTTCTCAAGGGAATGGAGGGAGTGGATTTTTCAGCCCCCAGCATCTTGGATAGTCAGGTTTCTGTTCCAGCCATAGATCAGTAAAATCTGTCCTAAAGTTTAAAGGAATGTGATCTTGCGGTACGTGGGCAAGGCACTTTCCTCCCAAAGACTCCTCAGGAAATCACCCTGTGGTGTTCATACACAAGTTTTGGGCCTGGTATTTTCTGTGTTCACTTCACAAATCCTTTTCACTTCAAAGCATCTAAGATGCTGGAAATTCATCTGCAAAAAGAACTCTAAAGTGAATTAAACTAAATTTCAATAAAAAAATGTTCTGGAATTGAGAGGAAAAAATATAAAGAGAACATACAGAAATTATAAGTATGCAGAAGGGCTTCATTAAATCATAGAGCATGATAGGACAGTTTGAGTTGAAGGGACCGTCCCAGTTCCCCCAGTGCCACCCCTGCCATGACAGGGACATCTTCACCAGCTCAGGTTGCTCAGAGCCCCGTCCAGCCTGGCCTGGGATGTCTCCAGGGATGGTTCATCCACCACCTCTCTGGCCAACCTGGGCCAGGCTCTCACCACCCTCAGGGCAACAATTCCTTCCTCATGTCCAGCCTGAATCTCCCTCCTTTAGTTTAAAACCATCACCCCTTGTCCTGTCACAACAGTTCCTGCTCAGAAGTCTGTCCCATCTTTCTTATGGGCTCATTTTAAGCACTGAAAGGCCGCACTAAGGTCTCCCCGGAGCTTCTCTTCTCCAGCTGAACACCCCAGCTCTCTCAGCCTGTCCCCAGCAGAGCTGTTCCAGCCTCGGATCATTCCTGGGGCTCCTCTGGCCCCTCTCCAGCAGCTCCATGTGTGTCCTGTGCTGAGGACCCAGAGCTGGACCAGCACTGCAAGGGGATCTCACAGAGCGGGGCAGAGGGGCAGGATCCCCCAAACCTGCTGCCCACGGGGTGGGGATGCAGCCCAGGGCACCATTGGCTTCTGCGCTGCAAGGGCGCCTGGTGGCTCATGGCCGATCTGTCACCCACCAGCACCCCCAAGTCCTTCTCCATGGGGCTGCTCCCCATCCCTCCATCCCCAGGCTGGATGGATACTGGGGGTTGCCCTGACCCAGGTGCAGGACCTTGCCCTTGGCCTTGTTGAGCCTCGTGATGTTCACGTGGCCTGACTTCTCGAGCTTGTCCAGGTCCCTCTGGATGGATCCTGTCCCTCAGTTGTGTCACCTGCACCTCTCAGCTTGGTGTCATCTGCAAACTTGCTGAGGGCGCCCTTGATCCCACTGTCTGTGTGACTGATGAAGATATTAAACAGTACTGGTCCCAGTACGGACACCACTTGTCACCGGTGTCTATCCAGATTTTGAGCCATTGCCCACTACCCTGTGTATGCGACTCATCCACCAAACCGTCCACCCATCAAATCCATCTCTCTCCAGTTTAGAGAGAAGGATGCTGTGGGAGGCCCTGTCAAGGCCTCGCACAAGTCCAGTCAGACGACATCTGTAGCCCTTCCCTTGTCATCCCCTCCCTGGGCTCAGCCCAGCTCCCGGCGGGTCTGTTCCCTGGTCTCCCCAGGCAGAGGTGACACTGACAGTTCCTGGGCTCTTCCTTTCTACCCTTTTTTACAAGGGGTGCCATGTTTCCCATTTCCATCACGGGGTCTTTACCGAACTGCCAGGACTTCTCAGATACCATGGCCTGTCATTGGCAGCTACACCAGCCGGTTCCCTCTGCACTCTGGGATGCATCTCACCGATCCTTTTGTTTTCCGGGTTCAGAGCTGTCACCCACTGCACGTGGCTGAATTTTGTAATTGTTGTGGGGACAGCGAGCTCCTGGAGCCGCGGTGAAGCGCAGACTTGTGTCGAGGTGGCTTTGTAGCATTTGGAGAGGCTGCTTTGTTGTAATGTGTGATGGTTTCCTGAGTTGTCTGAAGGTCAGGCTTTCCGAACCTCGTAAATGTGATTTTTGCATTTAAACTTCCACAAATGAGAGCATTCATCGTTTGGCCGTGGAACAGAAAGTGGCTTGTGTCCCGGTTTACGGAGCTGAAGGGAGCCGTGGGTTCACACTCTAGTTGAAAATCATTATCAGTGAAACTAGATATGATTTTCGTTGTTTCCTTTCTGCTGCTGTTCTGTTGTGATCAAAGTCGGTTCAGTGAGACATTCTGGTTTTCAGTCTCAAGCAGGAATTGCCACCTTTGCCTTAGTCACAGAAACTGTAGCAAAGCTGAATTCAGTTACAGTGTAAGAAAGTTCGGAGCACTGGCACTGAGCACAGAGGAGCTTAAAGGACAAATATTGTGGAAATGGTTAAATATTAAGCTAAGCTTTGGGTTTTGTACTCCAAAGGCTCTACTTAAAGTGTCCGTGGAGCAGGTGCGGTGATTCCTGGTGATGTTGATGGGCTAAGCCAGCCCTACAGCCGGTGCTGCAGGTGTCAGCCTGGCTTAGGCACAGAGCCAGACTATCCGGGTAGGCCGAGCTTTACCCCCAGCCTGCCCACCGTGGTAACTTTGGGTTCCTGCAGTGCACCCAGCGTGACTCAGGATCCTTTTGGGCAGCGTTTATGGCTAAACTGGAGATGAAGCAGAACCGTAAAAGGTCATTCAGAATGATTAATTGTAGCTTTAGGAAGTTATTCAGTAGAGAAACAAAACGAAAACAAGACACTTTACTTCCATTTTCCAGAATCCATATAAAGGCTGTAGAATATTTGTGTTGGGCAAAGTGATGTTGCGGATCAGCGTGTGGCTGCAGTACCTGTGCTGATGCTGCTGTGCTCAGCCCCCCCTCAAGCTGCGTGTTCTGTAGTGTTCTGGGACTCGCTGTGCAAAGCAACTCGCTGTTATTTGTTATTATTTCTCTCGTTCCGTTCAAGTCTCAGCCTCAGTTGAGCTCCGGCTTTCCCGAGCGGCCCGTGTTTCTGAATTCCTCCTGTTTGCCCTGCGCTCAGCGCGGCGGCTCCGCCGGCACATCCGCTCCTGTTCCTGCTGTCAGGATGTTTGGAAACAGAAGACACTGTATGTGTGACGTTAACTTGTCTGGGGGGTTAGAGCATCGCCTGTCACCGCCTGCTCTGCTCCGCTCCGCGGTGCGGCCTGGCTGTGCCCCTGCGATACAGCAGCGTCGCTGAAGGAATCCCACAGCAGGCACATCCGAGCGCTGCTGATCTCATCTCATCTGTTCCTATCCCTCGGAACTACAGAGTCCCTGCTTCACATTCTGCTTTTTCAGCACACTGGTGGCTGGTATTTGGACCTGGTACTTCTTGATGCCTTCATACATATTGGAGCTATTTGCTTATCACTCACAGCACAACTTTTAAAGCCAAACAAACAAAAAAAGCCCAAACCCAACTATCTTTCCACTCCCCCAAGTGACATTTGGGGAGATCTCCATCCTTTTGTTATTTACATGTGCTTTTAAATTTCATCTCAAAATACTGTATCCCAGTTTAGAAAACAGATTCTAAACTAAAGCACCATTGTACCGAGGTGCTCTGACCCGACAGGAGCTGGTTTAAATGAGAAGGATGGGGGGAACCTGCATCAGCTGCTGCCTGAGGGCTCTGGAGCCAAGCGGAACGAGCACGAGCTCCTGTGGAGCTGCTGGTGCAGCCACCGGTGCTGGAGGAATGAGAGCGGAGCCAGAACCAGAGCAGCGTGTGCGAGGAGCTGGGGAAGGAAGCGAGGACATGGCCAGAAACCCAAGTGATGCACAGAAAGGAAGCCAGTGCCCTCTTTCCTGAATGGGCTTTTTATCACGGAAACAAAACTAGACTCTTTTTGCTGAAGGCGTGTAGCGCTTTGCTTAAAACTAGGTTTTATGGTCACTTTGTTAATTATTCATGCAGATAAGGACCTGCTTGTTTGGGGTTTTTAATCTGTTGAGTAGATTTGCGTTTATGTATATGCGAACTTTTAGAAAGGTTTTTAATATCTAATAAAATAGTTCAAAGATGATTACAGTACTGCCTTGTCTTGCACTATAGGTTTCTAGCAGGCTCTTAACAGGCTAAAGCGAATAGCTTGTCTCCTTGCCTGGGATAAACACTTGACATAAACCACAATGCTGTGTAAGTGCCAGTTCCCTATGGATTTCCCGCTGTGCCCTAATGAAGGTGGTTTGTGGTGTTTAGGAGGAGGGAACATGGAGTAAAATTGTGCAGCAGTGTTCCCGAGGAGTGATCCTGCAGCGTTAGATATCCCAGCTGTGCAGAGAGAGAACCCGTAACCGGACGGCAGGAGATGGCTGGGACTGATAGCATTAAGTATTTAGAGCAAGGTAAGTTAATATGTGATGTCAGTTTTGTGTAAGTTGCCGTTTTTTGGACACTGAAGGACTGTAAATCATGTTACGCTGATATAACTTGGAGGTGGTAAGAACAGCCTGAGAGGGAAGGGCTGTGTTCTAGGTTTTGTAGAGGAAGAGGGTAGTTGATGTTTTCTTACCCAGTGTCAGGTAAAAGTTAACAGGACTGTCATTTCTGGGGTTTAGTACGAGTTTATTGTTGAAAGCCTGCGACACACATGAGAAAATCTGCTAATGGTTGTAATCCTGCCACTGTGCAGACCCTTGTGTTCTCAGTCTGTGTTTCTTTGTGTAAACCCCATTACATCCCAGGGCGTTCAAACCCTTTTTAAGGATTAGTTGTTGAGTGACCTGTATAAGATTTGCAGTGGCAAAGGAGCAGGATTTGCACAGGTTGAAGCAGTGGAAGGGCCGAGGGGCCGTTGCCGGGTGTGCTGGGAGCAGCCATCGCAGGGTCGGTGTCAGCGCTCAGGGACCGTATTTGCACAGGAACAGGCAGATACCAGCTCTGAAGACCCACGTTTAGAAAGGAGGGGGTTTGTTAATTGTGCTTTCAGTCAGAGTGCCTGGGATGAATATCCAACTATTTTTAATGTGAAGCTTGTTGAGCTTTTAGGGAAAGGGAATTTGGACTTACAGGGACTGGACCCGGATCGCGTGGTTCCTTTTGGTCCTGCGTGTCCAGGAGTGCTGTTACCTATATATAGGGTAAAACTGAAGCAGAGTAGTTTCATCTTCCGCGTTGCTGATCGCAAGTGGTCCATGAACACATAACGTGGGTGACGCTTTGGGTGAGCGGCACCTGCTGCGTCCTGGGACCTCGCTGGCGGGACATCCGGAGGGACACCCGCTCTGGTCCCAGCTGAGCCCCGAGCTCCGTGACCCGCAGCACCGACCACACGAATAAACAGACCCGCTGTGGAATCGCAGACGCCGTCGACCCCTCCCCAGCAGTGCCTGCCCTGCCCGCCAGGCTCGGCCTTCACGCTTGCAGGGTTTATCTTGTTGAAATCAGTTTCCCTGCTCTTTAAGGGCCTATTTCTAGAAACTTTATCAGCACCTGGTTCTGTTCAGGAGTTTGCTGGAATACTCATGTTTCTGTGGCTTTCGGGACAGGCTGAAAATGTCTGTGAAGCAGCGGGTGCGCTGAGCCGGCGCTGTTTGCTGTGCCTGGGAGGGGTCGGACTCTCCCACCCCTTTGGGAGGGACCCAGCAACTCCCTGGCTGTGGGGTATTTATTCCCTCTTAAACTTGACTTTGTTTTCTTGGTCGAATTCTGGGGAATAAACCTGGGTCCAGGTGCTTAACATCTTTCTAATTGTTACATTATCAATTTTCTTTATTGGGGGAAGAGAATCTTCGTGGCTGTGGACTAACCAGATTTCATCTAAATGATTGGCCATCTCTGACTCATGTTACCAATCAATAAAAACCATGCTGTGGTTACACATAAAATATGTCTGCAAAATCCCGTTCTTGTGTTATCTGTGGATCTTTAACGGCACAGAAGCTGGTGTCTAAGATCTTTTCCTGCATTGATTTGTTCTGCTTGGCTGTCAAAGAGCCGTTAGCCATCCAGCGAATGCCGTCCTGCAGGTTTGGTCTGTGCTCCTGGGACGTTTTAAGGCTGGGCCTGTGTGTCCTGTACCAGCTCTGCCTGCTGCAAGAGCTTTAGCAGAGAGCGCAAATTAACTGGGGCTGTTTACACAAGGAGCGTATTAGGAAGCGGGCGCTGACATGATTTGGGTTCTGATGAGTTCCCGCTCTCTAAGGTTTCACAACAACGCGGAGGAGCCGCCGGGGCTGCTGTGGCTGTTCTGCCGTGACCTGCGTGCACTTGGCAGGAACACCCGCAGGCTTGTTTGGAGCTTCTTTCCATCCTCCTGCCTTTCCACTCGTCTCTAGTCCCTCTATTTCCTCCCTCCCTGGTTCTTTTTTCAGCCCGTTTCTGCAGTTATTTTGTGCTGGGATGATCCCCATTCGAGTCCTTTGGGAGTGGGTGGGGGTGCTTTGGGTGTTCTGGAGTGGCTGGAAAATGTAGGAAAACTCCCTTGCTGGGCAGGACTGTTGTGGAGCCATGGGGGGGTATGAGAAAAGGGAGAGACTCCTGTGCTGTGGTGATGAGCTCTGTCTCGTAGCATCCTCAAACCTAACAATGGAGCTTAATAATAACTTAAATATACTATATTGCTAAAGTACAATAGCACGTTCTCCCGTCTTTGGAAAATCCCATGGATCTGGCTGAGACAAGGAGCTGCCGTGTGAAGGTTCACCTTTTACTGAACGGGAGTTGCTTTAGTGCACTGAGCCTTGAAGGTATTTTAAACATTTTTAGGTGTACAGTGATAAGCGCCTCTAATTGTTGGGAAATTGCAACCCAAAATGATCTTAATATGCCATGTTATAGTGGATAGTAACATTTGTGGAGGTTGGAGGTAGAAGCAGAGCAGATAAGTACCCAAATAAATGTATTTTGCCGTAAATGTTTTAAAGCTTTGTTATTATTCTCAAGTTCTTTTTGTAAGAGTTAAGAGTGAACTTACACAAGGCAATAATACGTTAACTGTTTGCATTAACAAGGCTGTTCAGAGTTGGTATTTTAGCCCTACATTTCTTCTGTGGATGGATCTCCCTGGCCTGAGGACAGAGGAATGTCCAGAGCGGCACATTGGAGTTACTCTGTACAGTGTGTCAGCCTTGAGAAGCTTCTTTGGCTTATTTAAACCCTTGCTGTGTGGATTATGTCTGTGTCATTCACTTTTTCCCATATCTATTCCCTTTAATTTGGATGGTGATAACTTCCTTTTGTTAGGATTAACATGAGAGACCTGTTTTTCCCTGTAGGACACAGCTTAGGCTACGGCTTTGTGAACTACGTTACTGCGAAAGATGCTGAAAGAGCAATAAACACACTGAACGGCCTCAGACTCCAGTCAAAAACCATCAAGGTAGGATGTTGGGATTTGTTCCATCCTCTGTGAAAAGGGCCATTCTGGTCAAGTTCATTCAGTGCAAAACTCGTGTGCTCTGCAGCTGCGAGAACGGACAGCCCGGGAGGACAGTGACGTGTGTCCTGCGGTTGGTAGCAGCTTTGGATTGAAATATTCCCTGTTTTCTGTTCCCACATCCTTCAAATTGCTGCCAGGGTTTTGAACTCACGTGCAGCTGGGACACCTGATCTCTGGTTTAAACCGTGTTAACACACCTGCACTCCTTTCGAAAAGTAACAACTAGTACATGTAGGACATCACACCTGTGTTTGTAACTTTCTCTAGGGGCAGAAATTAAGATAGAAAACCGCGCTTGAGCTGGTAACATCTTTTAATGAGGCTTTAAAATATCCACAGACAGTGCAGGTTCTCGGTGTGCCCTGTGGTTACTGTCGGGTCCAGTGTCCGAGTCAGAAGGTCAGCACAGCAGATCTGTTTGCTGGGAGCACTGCTGTTGGTCTGCTGCCCCGGTGTTCGTTAGCTCTTGTGTGAGCCCCAGCTGAACGGAGTTCTACAGGGGACTTTTCTCTTCTTGTCCTGGCAGTTTTCCCACCTTCTCCCTCTCCCACTGCCTTGAACTCCCATTGAAAATGCCCGTGTTGTTTAGTGGGGAGTGAATCCAAGTGACTCACGACAAAAGAAATCACTCTTTCCTATTACACTCTGAACGTACCTTTGTTTTTCTTTCCAAGGTTTCCTATGCTCGCCCAAGTTCTGAAGTTATCAAGGATGCTAATTTATATATTAGTGGATTGCCAAGGTCAATGACACAAAAAGACGTAGAAGATATGTTTTCACGTTTTGGCCGCATCATCAACTCGCGTGTGCTCGTGGATCAAACCACAGGTGAGTTCTGGTGCACGAGCCTTATGAATCTGTAGAGTAGAGCACAGTGGACAGTTTTCAGAGACTGGTAGATCCTAAATGAAATCAGACTTTCACAAACTAACCGGGACATCCAGCATTAGCCACTGATAGCGTTTGAGGGGATCTTTTCCTGTTTTATTTTAAATGCAGGATGCCCGGCACTGCCTCCTGTGCTGGCTCAGTCTAAACCTTGTGTCAGATTTTGTGCCCTTATTGTCAGTTTAGCCGGGCTGAGCTGGTTTGCCCGATCTGCTCTATGACCTTGATACTCCCGTAGCGCAGTGTTTGGCACCTGCTGATCTCACACAAACACAGTTATAACCCACAGGTGAATCCCAGGCCATAGTTGTGTATTAAAAAGCAAACCAAGAATGCGTTTTGTCTTTTAGACCAAGTTGGAACTCCCTCACGCAGTTTTCGCATCTTGTAAAACCTATGAGGTCTCTCACAGTCCTCTGTGCTTGCTGCCAACCAAAAGAATGAATTAAAGCACTTAGTGCTGCCCTCTTCAGTATTCTGAATGGATTTATTTTATTTAAAAGGAAAAAGAGAAAAAAGAGAGAAAGAAAAGGGAGAAGTTGCTTCATTAAGCACTCAGGAGAGACCAAAGTTAAGCTTTTCTGTTATAACAATTCTTGCTCCGTGATGCAATGTGTTTCACAGTTTTAATTCCGTACTTAATTATGTCTGACTGTACCACTGAGCTGTATAACCTCGGCTGTTGTGTATGTCACACATGTATGAGTTTGGAGAGAACTTTCAGCAGGACCCTCTCTCATTGATTACGCATGTGCTGTATTAGCACAGGAGAGAATATAACTCGAGCAATTCCACATTTAATGCTTCTATCTGGTACACAAGTAGTTAAGCAGCAACTTTCATGCTCTGAGGAATCTCCTGTAATTTAGAACAGGCCATCAGCAGCTTTTGGTGGGATTAATCTAACCAAATGCTCCAGTCTCCAACATTGGTGGCTCCATCTTCTGTAGGCAGCTGATTGAAGGGTTTCACTTGGGTCAGACTGCCCTGTAAACACGGTTGTGCATAAGAGGAATAAGAGGGGACTGGATGAGACCCGGGCACTGAGACCCGGGCCCTGCCACGTAGGCCCCCTGACCCTGAGTGGGAAAATCCTCCCTGGGGACAAGGGCAGAGGAGCTGGACTGAGCTGGCAATGAGGTGACAGCGATGCAAATCTCCCTGGGAATAACCCAGTTTCCATGGAGTGTGCTGAGCCGTGATGCTGTAACTCAGTCAGCTCAGAATGTACTGCTTGCCTTCAAATAACGTCCCTAATACATCATTTGAAGCACACGTTCTGTTTCCATGATAAATTCACGGTGGCGGGGCTGGGCTCCCTGTGCCGCACACCCGGGCCTGTCGGGCCGCGTCTCCTCCTGTGGAACACAGGAAATAACGTCCTGTTGCTGTGAGCAACTCGGCGATTTATGAGACGCTTCAACAGCTCTGGAAACTGCCTTTGAATCTGGGCCTGAGTGGCCGGGTCTGGAGCCAGACAAATGAGATGGAGATGTTGAGATGGAGATGGAACCAGACAAACGAGATGGAGATGCTGAGCAGCAGTGGCGTTGTTTCAGTGCAGTTACTGAGAGGTCATGCTTAATTAGTTCTTAATGAGTTAGAACGCAGGTCTGTGAGAGATAGAAATAACGGCTGCGGTGCAGATGAAATTGTGATCTCTCCATTACCAAAGGTTAAACCACTTTATTCCATGGGACCTTCCTGCCCCATCCACCGACCCGGGGTGTTCTCAGTGGGCAAAACTGAAACACTTGGAAAAATTGGTGTCAATTTTGTGTTTGATTTTAGCGATCAAAGCCAAGGGGGTTTGGTGTTTAACCGCCTGGGTTTTGTGTGTGTGGAGAGTTAATTTAAAATGCTGGGAGGTTGGTTTTGTTCTGGAAATGTCTCTTGGTGATGGATTTCATGGGATTGTACCATTTCTTAATTAAGCGTTTTAGTCACCGTGGTTGTTAGAGCTGAAACGAATGTGTTATTTTGCCTTTTGTTTGTTAATTTTGTACTTTATCCTCTAGCTGATGAAGAAACATCAGTAAATGTAGAAAACTTGAAAGCTGTGACCTTAGAAATATTTAACTTTTTTGTTTTTTGCTTTCTAAGTTATTTTAAGTTTGTCCTGAACTCCATTTTTTGTTTGTTTTTTTTATTGGTTTGGTTAAAAGGTTTGTCCAGAGGGGTCGCATTTATCCGCTTTGACAAAAGGTCAGAAGCAGAAGAGGCAATTACAAATTTCAATGGTCACAAACCCCCAGGTTCCTCCGAACCCATTACGGTGAAGTTTGCAGCCAACCCCAACCAGAACAAAAACGTGGCCCTGTTATCGCAGCTGTGTCACTCGCCCGCCAGACGGTTCGGAGGGCCCGTGCACCACCAGGCGCAGAGATTCAGGTAGGTTAGGAAGAAAACGATGCATTTAAGGCTGTGTCCCCGGGTCCCCCTGCGAAACTGGGCACTAATTCACCCCGGCAGCGTGCCCACGGCCGCCCAGCGCGCTCGTGTCCGCCAGCGTCCTGTAAATAAACTGTTGAATTAAAATGCGCTGAAAGTAAAATCTGACTTGTAAAATGGCTATGGAGGTCAATGATGCGAGGGTGCAGCCGGTGCGGTGGCTGTGCCCGGAGCGTGCAGGGAGGGATGCACAGAGCCAGGTCCCATCTCAACAGATCCCCAGCCTGGAGTCCAGAGATCTGAATGTAATTCAAGCTCTGAACCGTTGGTTCCAGCAGGGAGGTGTCACAATAAATAGGAAAAGCTTACTTTTGATTAAGGGACTCTGCAGGATTCCTGCCTGCGTCTCGGGCTGTGCAGTGCCTGTCTTTCCGTTAGTCCTCACTAATTCAGATTATTAATTGCAACACATTGTCTGCCTGCAGACCCATGGAAGGTTGGAGCAGTGCCTTAGTGGCTTTGAATATCAGTTGCTTGAATTTGAATTGCCTTGGTTGCCTAACGGAGAGTTGGGCTGTGCTCTGAAAATGCGTTGTATTTAGCGTCTTGCAGATAAGTAATGGGCTTTGTGAGATGTTTTCGTGGGAGTTTCTGAGAGTGGTGCTTCCCTGTTGAGAATTTACTTTTTTGGTTTTCTTTTTCGAGTTAGCTCAGCAAAACGGGACTAAAACCTCATGTAGTTGAACACTTTAGGAACAGGGGGTGTAACGTGGGAATTAGTGCTTGGGACTCTTCTGTTGTTCATGTTGAGGGAGGTTTTACATGTTCCCCAGACACTCGGGTGTCCACGCTTGGAGCTGCTCAAACCTGGCTCTGGTGTCTCTGTTAAACAAGGGGGGTTTCTGGGGGATATTTTCCAAATCAGCCCTTCTCCCGTTCTCCTGCGCTGGAGCTCCGGCCGGTTTAGTGCAGCACCTCCTCCTGTCCTGCAGCATCATCCTGATCTCCGCACCTAAACCTCCTGAGCCACCCAAGGAATGAAACTGCATTGCTGGCTGTGAGGTGAACGACTAAAACACTTACACTTCATCAACCAGGGCTGATGTACCCTGCACGTTTTCCTTCTTAACGTAACTGGACGTTTTCATCATCATTCTTCTCCTTAACATTTCCAACAGAATTAAGCTGCATCAGAATAAGCAGTGCAAATAAGATTCACATCCATAATTAAGATACCGAATAACTTTAATTCTGTCCTGTAACAATCACTCAGTAATAGTAAAAATGATTGATGCAGTGATGTTAATAGTTGTAGGTGAATCTGATTTTAATGACGAGTTGGTTGTTCTTTTGTTGCATCATGAAGAGCAGAATTAATGTTATTTGTGTGCATTTTCCGTGTTTCTAGGGATACGAGTTTCAAAGGAAGCGCTCTGTCCCTGTTCGTGCGCTGACGGTGCCTGTGCCCAGCGCTCACTTAGCAACAAGGTTTGGGCAAATTCTGCCCTTAGTGGTAGGCTTGGAGAGGAGCTGAAGATTTTTAGGTGCTGTGCACACCCCCCACACTTGCACATCTGTACATGCGCACACACCCCAATATGTGCACATCTGTACATGTATGCATACACCCACATCTGTGCACATCTGTATGTGTGTGCACATCTGTACTTGTGTGCACAACCCCACACATTTGCACATCTGTGCGTGTGCACACACCCACACCTGCACATGTGTACATGTGTGCACATCTGGATGTACGCGCACGCCCCCACACGTGTGCACTGCACACCCCGTCCCGCAGCCCTTCTTATGTTAACTCCCACCTTTGGTGTTAGCTGCAAGTTTTGTAGTAAGTCTTAAAGGAGTTGCCATCACCCCTCCTGTGGCACATCCTTGGACCCCTGGCTTGGCCTGACTCATGTTTGTGTAGCGAACAGAACCTGGTGACGGGAGAAGCTGCTTCCAAAGAGCTCCCGGTCTGTATAGATTACAGCTGTGGTCACACTGTGCAGAGGTCGAATACTTAAACTGACATTTTGATTGCACTTCATTTCATTCTGTCATATCCCTGTAAATCCAGGATTAAGCCTTTAGTATCTAATTTGTGATTATTATTTTCCTACCGATATTGCTCAGACCCCTTGTGTTTAACGTTCCGTTAATCCGGTGTAGTTCTGCGGTATCTGCGGCTCCATCAGGACCTGGTCTCGGTGCCATGTCCCCGGCGCTGGGCTGATCCTGAGCTCCGGTCCCATCCAGGAGCGACCCTGCAGTGTGGGCTTGTGTGGGGAGGACACAGAAAGCATTGGGGCGAGGGGTTCAGATGTAAGATTTGTTTCCTTAGAACAACAAATCTTTAGGCATTGAACTGATGAAGTGAAGGAGTTCAGACCCTGAAGGTCGAAGGCTGGGCCAAAGTCCTGAGGAGTCCTGGGCTTTACGGTTCACCTCATGCCAGACAATGTCCTTTTGGATCTCAGAAGTCTTCCCAGTTCAGCTGGTTTTGCTTTGAGACTCGGGCAGGGTTGGAGCCAGTTCCCACCTATTTTAATGGATGTACTTCTGTTGATATCAGAGTCTGTGAGTTGGGTCCAAAATGCGAGAAGGGGAGTTGTTGTTTCTTGCTATTTTGGAGGGGAGGTGCAGGAAGACTCTGGAGTGCTGAGCCTGTCACTGACGTTGTTGCTGGGACAGTTTGTTTCGCCCCGGTGAAGCTGTTCATCGCAGGCAGGTCCAGAGCTGCCCCGCCTGCTGGAACCAACAGCTGCAGGTCTGAGCGTAGTGACCGTCTGCTCCCCGTCGCGTGAGCAGGAACCCGAGACTGGTGATCTGTTGAGATGGAAACTTCCCCGTTATTAAGATAAATACATCCTACCAGGTCATTACTCAAATGGAAAGAAGCTACAGAGCTGAAGGTGTCTGTCAGAAAAAGTAAGTGTGTAAAGTTTGGAAACACAGGAACATGTTTATATAAAGCAAAATAAATAGTAGATCCGTTACACGATCACCATCTCACACAGATTAGTGTGTCTCATTCACATTTGATACTCCAGCTGCTTTTTCAGTTTTATGTAGCGCAAGGATTCCCACCCGTGGGTTTGCGTGGGGCTGCCCACGGTGGTAGCGAGTGCGAGCAGCGGGAGCTGGGGCTCCAGGGACAGCGACCAACAGGGGATGCGCTCAGTGCCACCAGGTCCCCCTGCCCTGGGCACAGGAGGCTCCTGTAGCCCAGGCGCTGAGCTCTGAGCACCGCGCAGATGGTGACCAAGTGGCTCCCCTGTCCAAGCGCACAGCCCGGGCCGCCCCGCTGGACGGGAGCTGATGTCCCCGCGTGTCCCCGTGTGCTGCTGCAGCTCCATCCTCCCCGCGCGTCGCCCGGCCGTCCCCTCGGCCAGAGCAGCAGCAGCTCGGCTCCTCGTGCAGGGCAGGGGCAGGGGCAGCACAGTCGGTGGGCAGCGCTGGGCTCTCACCGCAGCGCTCTCTGCCCAGGCAGCCATCCCCGATTCCTGCAGTTCAGCAGATACCAGGAGCTGCCAGGCCGTGCTGTTGGTGCGGAGCAGCACGCGTGGGTTGCACAGCACCGGGGACACCCCACAGCTTGGGAACCCCTGGAGTAATTTCATTATATTTCTACCTCACATTTTTAAACAATCCGTAAGCACAAGGGATCAAATAGAGATTTTACCCTCCACATTTCCTCACCTTTGAGCACTCAGCTGTGCAACCGTATTATTGCATTAAAATATTCTGAAGCTCCGGATTTCCAGGGTGGAGACCAGAAATAGAACAAAGGGGAATTAGAGATGTGAGTTTTAGGAGGAAAAAAAACTATACCAAGCAAGACATAAAAATGAGAGGGTTCCTGCACAACGACTGCTGGGTGCTGTGCAGGAGGTGTAACAGGAGTGGGTAAGTGATTGGGAAAACCCAGTTCAGTAAAGTCAGATAAGTTTTCCTGGTATGAAGTTGATGTAAAACTGATAATAAGAAAACCATCCACGTGTACCGAAATTGTCAACCTGTGTCCTGAATTGTGCTTTGCTGTTTTGATGCTCAAAAGTTAAAATATCTGCATAACTGGTATTAAGGAATAAACCCCTGAGCTGTACATTCTGTAGCTGGAATGTGGAGCATCCCAGATACTGAAAATTGATTAAGAAAGTGCTGATATTTCCTTAGCTGCTTAATTGCCCCGAGCATGCGTGCCTGTGGGTGTTGGGAGGGTTTGCCTGCACGTGCTGCCTGATCCTGGAAAAGAGAGGAGGTTTTGTTCTTTTTCACAAAAAAAGAGATTGAAACGAATACACACACTCTTAAACCAAACCCTAAACCCAAAACACCCCCAGAAAAGCCCTTGAAGTCCCCAACTTGCTGGTTTAGAGGCAAGAAAAGGTGGATGAGCAGAATGAGTGGGAGGTGCCGGGGTTGGTGTGACACAGGCCGGGCCGGGGCTGCTGTCACCTGTCCCAGAGCTCACACCGGTGCCACCGAGCATCTCAGCGGGTCCAGAGGTCAGTCCGGGTGCCCTCCACGGTGAGCACGGAATCTCGCCTTGAACCGTTCCACTGCCTGTTTGTGAGGATTGCTCCCTATTGCTAAAGTACTCGGAACACGAAACTTCTCCCCCCGGCAGCTGTCAATTTGATTGTCAATTTGAATGGGGAAACGTTTCTTTCTGGTGGTTTTGCTGTCCATGTAGAAAATATTCATTCTCAGTCGCTTCCCATTCGAGTGAATTTGCTGAATTGAATTGAACTTTTACATGAAATATTGTGCTTTTTATTTGCTAGGTTCTCTCCTATGGGTGTAGATCACATGAGTGGGCTTTCTGGTGTAAATGTTCCAGGAAACGCATCTTCTGGCTGGTGTATCTTCATCTACAACCTGGGTCAAGATGCTGATGAGGGAATCCTCTGGCAGATGTTTGGCCCCTTTGGTGCGGTTACCAATGTGAAAGTTATTCGAGATTTCAACACCAACAAGTGCAAAGGTTTTGGTTTTGTGACCATGACAAACTATGAAGAAGCTGCAATGGCCATAGCAAGTCTTAATGGCTACCGCCTGGGGGACAAAATCTTACAGGTTTCCTTCAAAACCAACAAGTCCCACAAATAACTTGCTCGTGCTTTTTGTATGGAGTAGATAATGGAGTGACAGAAGTTGAAACCTTTTTGTTAGTGTAAAACTCATTTTGCGCCAATTTTCACAAGTGTTTGTCTTAGTCTAAATGAGAAGTGAAAAAGGTTTTATATTCTGGGATGCAACTGACATGTTCAAATGTTTGAAATCCCACTATGTTAGACCAATTTTAAGTTCCTTTAAGTTATTTCATTTAAAAACATGTTAAAAATCCCCTGAAATCTGAAGTAGATTGCATTACCTAGACCCTCTGGATGGTGGTAAAATTGAAGCATGCTTTCACTTATGAGACTAACATTTGCTCCATTGAATGTTGTCTGCAAAAACTGGAATTTCCTGAAAAATATCAGGCTGAATTCATTAGTTTTGTTGTTTTTTCTGTTGTTTTCCCCTGCCCTTTCCTCCCCCAACTCGGTAGCGTGGAAGAAAATGCTCATGTTTTAGTTGCCAGTAAATCGTTTGATCAATTGATACTCATTGCTACGTGTAGAGTTGAGGATGAGCCTGTTGAAAGCCAAGGTCTTGTAAGTAGCAGCATGCCGGCATAACTTTAACACCATTGGGAGGTAAGTCGCACCCGCAGCAGCGGCCGAGCTGCCACGTTCAGAGGTTTTAGAAACATGAGACTTTTAAAGCCCATTTTCTGATAGGAATGGACCAAAGAGTTTCAAAGAAACTCCGGGAAGATTTCAGAGTCAAAATGAAACTCCAAAAAGAGTGTGAATATATGTCGCTGCTTTATCAAACCGAACCTCTTCTGTCCAAATATTTAATGCATGGTGCACTACTTACTGGTACATTATAACGCAGCAAGATACTTTACTCATTTTCGAAGATCATTGTAGTTTGAATTCCTTTGGTAGTTCTGTTTTGTAAAGAAAAACCAATTATAAACATTTGAGCATTGTATTTCTCGCATCCCTTCTAATGAGTGCTAGACTTTTCTATTTTAATAGGATTTTGTTTTGACGACTAGCTTTACTTATTGAACACTCAGCAGAAAAGTACTTACGACTTGCAAGTTTAGGTATTAACAAAACCCCCTTTGATTTGTAGTTTTAAGATGAATCCCCCAAGTTTTCTGCAGACTGCCTTGAAACTTTGAGTTGTTCTGTTTCTGTTAATTTTCTTTTGCTTTTTTGTGTTTTTTGTTTGTTTTTACTTTTGCATTTAAGAACATTAAATTTGATTTTGTTTTGCTCAAATTTTGTTTTGTTTTTTATTTTCTGTTCTTTTTTTGCTGAGTATTGCCCGCCTGTCCAGCTCCCCGAGCGCTGTTCTAAAGAGCTCTAGTTCGTCTTGCAGAGGTTGCAGCTGAGTGGCAGGAGGAGGGTTGTGAAACACGTTGCGATGAGTCCGTCACATAGAGACGAGGCGCCACAGCTCTTTGGTAGGAAACCTCAGGGGCGGTTGCTCGTCAGGTAGCGGCTTTGCAGGGATGCTCCAGCCTTACCCTGGGCACCGTTCGCTCTCGCTCTTCCCTCTGCTTGCCAGAGGTGGGGAGCAGACGGACCAGCGGGGTCAGCGGCGGTTTGGTCGCAGCGTCTCCTTGTTGTGTGTGAACCTCTACCAGTCCCAGAGCTGATGTGCAGATTCCGCCTGCTCCTGTCGCTCCATCCCCCGACCTTGCTTCGTGTTCCCGGTTCATTCTCCTTCCGTTGTGCTGGGATCCGACTCTTGCGCAGCCCCAAGGAGCCGCCCATCTCCCCTAATCACCTTAGCACCAGGAAATCATATCAGAAAAAATCCCAGCCGTTGCTGCTGTTTCTGGCCAGGCCTTGGCACGGCGAGCAGCCTCCGCTGCTTCCGAGCTGCTGTGCAGAGCTCAGCGGGGTTTTTGCTGTTGGCGCATCCGGCCCAGCCTGCCCTGCCCGTCCTTGGAGAAGCACCGTGGGCTGTAAAACCAACCACCCCCCACCCCCCAAAGGGTCCTTTCCAGCAGTCTCTTCCAGATGTTTCCACCAATTTCTCATCATTCATGTATCACTTCAACAAATACTTCTTTTCTTTGCTCAGAAGCATTTGGGGGATTTCTCCCACAGGGACTCATGGCCTCTTGACCTCAGCACTGTCCTGACCCACGGGAACAGCTCTGCAATGGTTTCAAATCTCCTGTTGTTCTCTCTTCATTTCCTGTAAGATTAATTTCCAAAGCAAAGGGGGGCTGCCGTTTTCTCGCAGGATTTAGGTGGGGGTTGTGATTTCCAACAAACGACACCCCACACGGGACCGTGCACCAGGAACGGTTACAAACGTGCTGCCCGTTGTACAACTCTGAGCCCACCAGGAAACCTTCTCCTGGAGGCTTTTGCCATCGCTGTCATCTCACTGCTTCCCTGATTTTCCATTTCTCGTTCTTTGCTGGGTAAGAAGGAAATGCAGGATATTGCAGCAGAAGTGGCATAAACACATCTCTGGTAGGAATGGTCTGATCCCACCTTCCCTTGCTGGTTGCTCTGGCAGTAGTTTCCAGGTGGTTTATCTGAGCAAAGCGCTGCTGCTTCGGCCAGGAAAAGGGGACAGGGAAATCCTGCTGGGGTACCAGGAGCTGGTAGCAGAAGCGTGTGGTCGGCATCGTTCCGACAGTCAGTGCTCGGCATGAATAGCTGAAGTCAGGGAAAAAATGCGTGTGTGTTGTTGGTGATTTTGGTCCTGAACAATGTCCCCTGCATCCTGCTGGTAAAGACTAAAAGGAAACTTATGGAAATGAAAATCTGGAAACTAAATTCTAACAAGTGATCTGTTTTTCTTAGTAGGTGGGAGCAATGGTTTCCCCCCCAGGTCACCCAGCACAGCCCCTGTGAGGCTCTCCCATGAACACAGCTGTCTCCAGAGACCTTTTGGCTGCTTAATTTTCAGGGAGTTTACGAAAGCTATGGGTACGTTCTGCTTTCTCATCCGAAAGTGCAGATGTGGCTTTCAGGTGACTCTTCTGTCTCCTCAGGGCTCACAAGATCTCTGCAAAACCAAAGGTGTCAACCCAGAGGTCTCACATGAATCCTGGGGGAGGCTCAACAGGGCACAAGCACGAGGTCTTGGTTGCTGGATGAGCCGACGATCAGGGTTTGACGACCTGGATTTGCTGCTCCGTGCTGGAGATGGAACAGCTGTGCTGGGAACGTCCCGGGGCCCTTCACAGGACAGCCCGGGTTCCCGTTTCTGAAGGATCAGGTGTAATTCCCGGTGAAAACACATGGTTACAGCCGCGCTGCCGTTGCAGGGTTTGGGGTGTAGCTGGCGAGGAGAACGACGGTGTCTCGGGGATCGGTTCCTGGGTTTCGTGCCGGCAGTTCTGAAGGGATCACTCTGCCTTGCATTCCCCTTTTATACTCACTTGATCAGACAGACAAATAGGGTGCAAAATGAGAAGTTCATCTGCCTGGGTTTAAGAATAAAAGGGTAGAAATGACTTTGAGGTCCAGGTAGCAAACCTCAGATCTGCTGGTCAGGAATTGAAGGGGAGGAGCAGCGATCCTGTTGTCCGGCTCCAGCCGGGCTGTTTCCAATGGACCGGTTTACTCCACAACTCCCTTTTACAAAGAGAACTTGCGTGTCAACGCTGAGCCCTTGAGCAGGAGCCGCTTCCAGCCGTGGGTCACCGTGGTTTTCCCTCTGGTGACACCGTCACTATTGAGCCGTGGCAATAAAGCGGCTCCTTGGTCAGGGCAGGATCAGCGTCGGGACCTGATCCACCCCTGACTGTGAAGCCGGTCATCCTTCTTCAGGAAACTTTACCAGCTCTTGAGTGTCTGGTATTACTTTCATCACTTTGATCTTGATATTTCTCTTGCAAGGGAAGCTCTGCTGCCCATACCTGTCCTTTTCTCCGCCTTTTTCCGATTCTCATTGTACCTGGCGCTCAGGAGGACTCTTGGCAGGCTCGGGCATGGCTGCTGAACACGAGGGTTACGGGGCTGCTTCAAACCTGAGTCTTCGCTCTTTGCAAACCCATAGAGTTTCACTCTCAAATGAGACAATGCTACGAGTACAACTGGCCTGAGCGCGGTTGGTGGTCACCTCAGACCTCGCTCAAGCTGTTCTGGGCTTTGGTTGTGTTGTACAGAATTAAGCAAAGAAAGAAAGAAAGAAAGAAAGAAATCAGGTTTTCTTAGTATGTAAAAACCCTTGAGTTTTGTCAGAATTCAAATTCTGTGGAGGCTTTATCCAGACCTGGCCTTTTCCAGCCTGTTGATTCATTTCCTTGTTTTCGTTCCTGCTCGGTGAGTTTCCCAGATTCCTCCTCTGACCGGAGCTCACCCCCTGCAGAACGCTGATCCAGGTTCAACCTCGCGTTGCCCGTTTGCAGACAGGCGGTTTCCCAGCGCCCCCGCGGAGCAAGGCACAGCGCGTCCACAGAGCAGTGCAGAGCAGGACGGCCCCGCGCCTGAGGCGCCACATAGAGCGGTAACGCCACATAGAGCGGTAACGCCACATAGAGCGGTAACGCCACATAGAGCGGTAACGCCACATAGAGCGGTAACGCCACATAGAGCGGTAACGCCAGCGGAACCGCGGCAGCTCAGTGCTCGGTTCTCTTGTAGACGTGTCCACGCACTCAAGTGTCGGGTTCAAGCTACATCGTCATCACTCTGGGTGCCTTGGCCGTGCTCTGCAGGGCAGGGCGCTCACTGTCACCTCCGGGTCCCCGCGTGTCCCTGTCCCTTCGCTTCTGCCCCCTCTGGGGCTGAGGGTCCGTCCGTAGGGTGGAAGGAGAATTGAGGAGCCACCCTGGGCCAGAACAGCCTTTGGCCTCCCCATGCTCGGTGCTGTTTGTTCCGCCCGTCCCCATCGCGACAGTGGGAAAACCGCTGGAAATTCAGACCCACGAGTCGCTAACGCAGGAGAAACCTCTCCCCCGGCTCATGGGCACTGACGGTGTCCAGATGAGCGAAGGGTGTCAGGGTGGAGGGGACACCCCTTTTTGTAGGGGTGCTAAACGTTGTCGTGATGTTGTTGACACAAAGTATTTAAAAATCTTTTAAAAACACAAAAACCAACACCAAAACATTGCTACGTGTATAGAAAGAATGTTCAGCAGTGCAAACCAAAGTGATGAAGTAACCGTACAGGTGATCCAGTAGTTTGAATGTTACGTTTTGGAAATGAATAGTCCCAAAGGTCCCTTAGGAGGTCCTTATGTTGCTTTAATGTTCTGGGTGAGGTCGATAAAGTAGATTCTTCAAATATTTCAGGAGAGATTTTTTGCAGCGTATTCCAAACTGTAGTAACTGAAGTTACTTTTTTGGATGGTTTCCAGTTACATATGTGCTTAAAAAACCCAACAAACTTGGAGAACGTCCCCACATGGGCTTTTTTAACAAAACAAACAGGTCTTATAATGCAATAGTTTATTGAGAGTGGGTCCTCTGCAGGGCGTCAGGGGCTGTGGGAGGGTTTTAACACCCAGGGTTTTGAACACAGAGCGATTTGTCCCAGTTCTCACAACGTTACTGTATTTTTGCCATCCAGAACAAGGAAATTCGTCCCTGTCAGCAAAGCACCTTATTGTAACATTTCTACTTTCAGGCTCCTAAAAATAGCTTTAGAGCCAAGGGATCAAATTCACTTTTGGAGTAAGAAAACGCAGCTCCCTTCGTGGAGCTGCACTCGGTTCGCTTTGTTTAGTTTGTGTTGTTTTATGTTATTTTTCAAACGCGGGGTTTCTCGCCCTCAGTCCCCTCTCCCTCTCCTCTCCCTCTCCTCTCCCTCTCCTCTCCCTCTCCTCTCCCTCTCCTCTCCCTCTCCTCTCCCTCTCCTCTCCCTCTCCTCTCCCTCTCCTCTCCCTCTCCTCTCCCTCTCCTCTCCCTCTCCTCTCCCTCTCCTCTCCCTCTCCTCTCCCTCTCCTCTCCCTCTCCTCTCCCTCTCCTCTCCCTCTCCTCTCCCTCTCCTCTCCCTCTCCTCTCCCTCTCCTCTCCCTCTCCTCTCCTCTCCTCTCCCTCTCCTCTCCCTCTCCTCTCCTCTCCGGGTTGGGCAGCAGTGCGGCCGTGCCGCAGGGTTCCCGTCCGCGTGGGCCGCTCGGCACGCTGGAGCCGCTCCGGCCGAAGATCCAGAGCGTAGCGCTTGTTTTCTGTGTTTCTCACACCACCCTGAATCCCTGCTTCCCAACTCAAAACATTACTGAGTCCCTAAAAAGGCCGCGGTTCCCTCCCGTCCCGCCTGCCGCGCGGCGGCTCCATCGCACCGCCCAGAAGCTCCTTCATTTCTAGCCGTGCCCGCCCGCAGGTCACCAGGTGCCCGCTCACCTCTGTGCTCGCTTCTTGTAGTGCTGCTGCGTAGTAAACCCACCCTTCCGTGTCGCTTGCTCCCCCGCACCACTCAAAGAGCAGTCGAAGCCGTTCGGGCGCTAGAGCCAGGCACCAGCGCCCAGCGAGCGGGCTGGGTTTGGAATGGGGCTGGTCCCTCCCGTCCTCTGCGGTTCTCTGTTGTTATCACACTGGGGAAACCCCTCCAAAGCTTGGACTAGAAATATTTTTCTGTTGAGTGGGATTTCAGCACGAAGGTTCCTTCTGTGGGTACCCATGGAGAAATAGTGGAGCTGCCTCCTGAAACCTTGGGAAAACCGCTACTGTGGTCATGGTTTAGAGTCTTGATTTCCATACTGTTGTTCCTTATTTTTAGACGGTTTTGAGCAACTTTTCAGCTGAACTTTTTCACTTGGTCATTAAGCAAATGACGTGAGGCGTTTGAAACATGATGAGCCTTTATTTGACCGTTAATTTTGAATAATCCTGTACTTCTAGTCTTTTTATTGATTTGATTTCCCTTATGTAATCTTTTGGTTTATGAATTAATCTGTTTGTGGGACAGAAGGTTTTATCAATTGTTTTCCATACTGTACAGTATATGGTTAAACATTTTGTATATTTAGTGTGTTTTTAAGTTATTGATTTGTTTTATATCAAATAATTTATTTTTCAGGTACCATTTTCATTTAAACTTTGTTTTTACATGGGTTTATTTTAAATAAAGTATGACACTGCTTTCCAAATGTCTAAAATGAAGTGGAATCCCATTGTGTTATTTTCAGACTACTCCTGTAAATTAACGTATTTTAGCAAGAAATGCCAAAATGTACCCAGTTCGCACTTTGGTTTCGCTGGGAAATCTTCTGCAATGATGTTGGAGCAATTTGAAAACTGGGAATTTTCATATTGAAACAGTTATGGGATGTGTCGGATGAAGCAGCAGCTTTTAGAATCCTGTGGATGCAACGATGCGCATTGTTTTCTAGATGGTATTTTCCAAATTAAATGAAGCAACGCTTAGATATTTCACTCTAGTGTTAATACATGGAATTCTCTGTCGATAGCACAAAGGAGTTTTGTACTTTGCCACATGTTCACAGCTGGTTCTGTCAAGCGCTTGTTTGGAACACGCTGGTGATGTTTCTCAGTGAACGGTGATGTCCTTCCAAATAGAATTAGGCTTTTACGTAATTGTTCATATTTTGTCTTTTTTTCCCTCCAGGAGTTGGATGTTGTTGTGCAGGTTGGAGTTTGGCAGGTTTAGCAGCAGAACCTGGGCCGTGTTGCTGAGCGGGCTCACGGAGCTGCCCTGCTCCAGGTTTTGGTACTCGGAGCTCGCTTAGCGAGACGGGGCTAAAGCGGCCGTGGGGACTCCTTTTCATTTTCAGGAAAACAAAGTTGTGTCCGTCTCCCAGTGTTGATCATTAAACAGACGCAGAGCCCGGGCTCCCTGGGGCTCAGAAACACGGGGCGAAGCTTGGAAGTCGTTGGGAGCGGCAGCGGCCGGTGCGGGAGGCGGGTGCTGTGTCCCGGCCCCTCGTGCCGTGTCCCCCCCCGGTGTCACAGTGCAGGGAGGTGGCGCCAGCGGCCTTGGGCGTCTTGGTGCAGCCAAAAACGAGATTCCCAGGTATTTTGTTCTTGCCCTGGGAATCGTGCCGCCCAGCGCTGGTCACCGGGCTGGAGTCCTTCCTTTGGTAAAGAGCAGAAATGAGCGTCTGCTGCTGCTGTAACAACAGATCATTGAACGTGTGGCATCCGTTGTAATCAGGGATGCTTCATCACCAATTTAGACCTTTCCTGGGTTTTGCTGTGGATGGAGCTGGGGCAGTTTCTCCAATCTCCCTCCCACCAGCTGTCGGGCCTGTGTGGCTCATTCACACGGGTTCGCTCTGACCACCACTGTGTTTTCTTCTGTGAAGCACCATGAGAACGCGTGCGAACCCCCACGACAGTTCCGTATCAAGGTACAGCGTGTGAGGGACGCGCCCCGCTCAGGAGCAGCTGGTTTCAGAGGTAAAGCGGAACACCTGTCGTGCGGCCCCATTAACCCGCAGCTGGAGGTTCTGGCTTTGCAGAGTTCCCGTGGACGTCGCTCGCCCTGCGGGGGGCGCTGGGTTGCACCCCTTCATTTCCAGAACGCGAGGGCAGAAAAGCAAGAGAGGTGTTAAACTGCGCCGATTCCCGTCGCACCGGTACGTTGGGGAACGAGGTGGAAAAATGTCATCCTGCCTTTATATTTTTCTTTGTATCGCCCATCTTTATAAAGAAAAACCACCAGTACAGGGACGTCCTCCCGGGTGGCGTTGATTGAATGGAGGGGAATGAGCAGCGGTGATTCGCTCTCCACTGCGACATGCTCTCCTCTTCCAGTATTTCTGCACAGAAACAGCAAATTTAGCAACATGGGAATCCGAACGTAGTTTGTAGCGTAACTTCCACTGATGTCTTATTGGCAAATATTATTTTCTTTATTGAAAAAGAAAGTCAGTTAAAATACAGATTTTATTAGTTTGGACAGTAGGTATAGCGTCTGACGTTTTAAACGCTGAACTTTCACAGTGGGTTCTCTGTGAAGCTGGAGCACTCATTAAAGATCACGCTCTCAGCTTAAACTGGGACTGAAAAGGAACTTCACTGAGTTTAATGAGGATGAGCAGCAGACACACAACGCTGTTACATCCAATTAACAGATACATGTTTTCTACACAAACTATAAATGCAGTCTACATAGTGTTGATACGCACATATGTACTAAATGTGTGTGTACATACACATATAAATATATATGTATACTGTGACTCGTCAAAGACGCAAAGCAGAAGGCTCTGCAGCCTGGGCTGCAGTATACATACATATATATTTGTATCTGTTAATTGGATGTAATAGAGTTGTGTATCTGCTGTATATACACATGTGCTGTTCCACATGCTGACACAGTATAGAATTAATTCATACAAAGATATATCCTTAAAAATCCGAGTTTATATAAACTCGGTAGCTGTAAGGTGTTGTTAACGATATCACGGTAACGTGGTGAGCGAGCTGTGCAAGTGTAAGAAAATGAAGCTCCAGTTGGGCAAAAATTTAACCTTCAAATTTTTCTAAAGTTTCTCTTGAAATAACTTTGGATGCCCATGTCTGTGTATTGGATCTCACCATTGCTCACCAGTTGTCCCCTAATGCACAATAGCACTGCTTTCCAGGGACCCCCTCCCATTCCCTTCTCTCTGGGAGACAAAGTGACTTCTGAAATTGTTTTCATGTTGTTTCAAGCCACCTTTACTGCATCTTTCCCCTTCATGTTTTACCATGTTTCACAGGCTTTAATGTTCCAATCCTTTCTTGCTGCAGGGCTGGAGGAAGGACAGGAGTCAGCTCCGAGGAGGACGGGGACGGTCGAACCGCAGCGACTGAGCCGTGTGCCGCTGCTCCCGCCCCGGATGCAGGGCTCGTCCTGGCTGCCGCGCGGGCTCAGACCAGACCCCCCGGCCCGGCCCGGGGCCGAGGTGCTGCTTTCCTGATCCGGGCAAGCCCGGCCGTGCCATCGGCCACACTTGGTGTCTTTGCCGTGTTCAGTCACTCAGCTGCTTACAAGGCCTTGCAGCAGGTGTTTGATTCCAGGGCAGTGCTGGGGTAGTTCTTGTTCTGGCTGTGCTGGTTTGTCTGATATCTTACGTTACTTTGTCGAGGTTTTGATTGCGGGGTGACAATCAAACCCTGGCAGATGTATTTTAACCTCCTCTCCCCCCTTCCCCCTTTTGCCCCTCCAGCTCCCCCCTTCCCACTCAGCACAGGCGATCGGGAGGGAAAGAGGACAGAGAGAAGAGAGCTGGGAAAATTAAAAATGTTTGACTAATGCTACTAATAAGAGTAGAGAAAATAATACAAAATACACAAAACCAATCTTGAAAGTCTCAGCAACTGCAGAGCCAGCACCCAAAGTCCTGGACCAGACTCTGCAGCCAAGCGGGGCTGGATTCAGTCTCTCACTGGGCCTCAGTTCGCAGGGACGACTCACAAGGTCTTCTGCTAATGTCACCATAAAGAAAAGGGAAAAGGGACGAGATCCTCGTGATCTCCCACTTTTATATGAAGTATTCACGTGAATGAGATGTTATACTCAGTTGGTCAGTTTCTTGGTCACCTGTTTCTCATTGCCCCTATCACGTGCTTATCAATAACTTCTCGTTCCATTGCTGTGTTTACCAAAACATGTATCTGGTTCTCCAGGAAAATGCAGCTGATATGAAGCTTTAGCTGACAGGGAAATTCACTACAAGAGAAACTTGTTTTTTAACAAAACCAGGACGTATTTAACCACTAATCCTCCAGGGCAGCGCGAGATGGACTCATTGTGCGGCTTTCCCGGCGGTGTCGCAGGTTTGAGCCTCTGGAGCTGCTGGCCTGGGCAGGGAGGGATTGCCCTGAGTTCGGCCTTTGCATGTTCATATCGCAGATACCAACCCAGCAGCTCCAAGATCCACTGCAGGGAATCCAGTTTCCCTGGTGCTTTGTTGGTGCAGGGTCGGGGTTGGAGTGAGGGCGTTGTGCAAGTGGTCGTGTTCAAGGAAGAGGAGAAAGGGAAAGGACAGACTTTGTGTTGAACTGGTGAGATTATGGCAACCTAACATGATTTGTGAGACGCTCCTGCAAAGAATAACCCAGTGACGGTGTGGGTGTGCAGGGAGGGCGGGAAGGCGTCCGTGGAGCAGGGTCAGTGGCCATGGTGTGATCAACAAGGATGCAGTGGTTCTGCTCAGAAGGGCAGCGCTGCTGCGGGAGCTGAGCTGTCAGCACCGGCCTGTCCGTCTGTCCTGATGGGAACCAGCTGGACCAGAAACTCCTTACAACACCTTCGCTGTCACGCTGTCGGCGCTCACGTCTGTCTGAAAGGTTGTTAAAGTGATGTGGTGGAATAGGGCTTCCCAAACGGGTTTGTGTTACAACAGGATTTTAAGTATCCAAGTCATAATAGTAGTAGTAGTAATAATAATAATAATAAGTCATTGTAAACATAAAGAAGATTCCAAAGGTGACTTCTGGATATGGTTTTAGGTGATGGTGTCGCTCTAAATGCTCCAATCTCCAGCATCTTATACCAACCCTCCCCCATAATCTTAGATGTGCTGCTGGTGTTGGTTGGATTCATGTAAGATGAGCCTCACCAGGGGTCACTTTAAACCTGAATCAGTTCTTGTGTCTGTTTTCCATGTTATCCCGCAGGGATATAGACATGGACTGTGCTGATGGGGCAGCTGGGCTGTGTGGATGTGAGGGAGTTGAGTTGAATCTTACTCAGAATGAGTGCGATCGTCAGTCTGTGTTTGTGGCAAAAGTAGATAAAAAACTGCACTGAAAAATCCAACCCAAAATATTAAAGGAAAGTAAGAATCGATGGAGGTGCGGGAGGACTGGTTGGTGCCAAAAGGTCCACGTGGAAGATGAGGACAGGAAGGAGTTGGTCACGGTGCTGCAAGGGGGGGACAGAGAAATTTCCTTTTCAGCTGAAATGAGATCTGTGTATTGGCAAAAGAAGGGTGGGGGATGAGAGTGAGCGAACCTGCGAGGGGCGATGTGCTCGTGGGTGTAAAACGAGCTCCTCGTGTTCCTGAGTGTTCGCGCGTCATTAGCACTGGGGTTCTGGTAGTCAACATGCTAACTTGTGCTGTCTTAGAATGTCACAGGATGTCCTGAGCTGGAGGGACCCACAGGATCATGGAGTCCAACTGCTGTCCCTGCACAGGACCCCCCACAGGTCACCCCGTGTGTCTGGGGATGTTGTCCAGTCTCTTCTTGAACACTGTCAGGTTGGGCCGTGACCCCTCCCTGGGAGCCTGTTCAGTGTCCAGCACCTCTGGGTGAAGAACCTTTTCCTCATGGCCCACTGACCCTCCCTGGCACATCTGCTGCCGTTCCCTGGGCTCTGTCACTGTCACAGAGCAGAGCTCACCCTGCCCCTCCTGCTTCTGCTGAGGAACCTGCAGCCCATGAGCTCTGCCCTCAGTCTGCTCTGCTCCAGCTGAGCAAACCCAGGGACTTCAGCCGCTCCTCATCCGGCTTCCCCTCCAAACCTTCAGCAGCTTCGTGTTCCTCCTCTGGACACTCTCCAGTAGCTTTATCTCCTTTTCTCCCGTGTCCCAGCCCTGCACACAGTGAATGCTGCGGGTGAGGCCGCCCCAGCGCAGAGCAGAGCAGGACAGTCGCCTCCCTCAACTGGCAAATAATGGGCAAATGTGTGTTAGGGGGCTGGGGCATGGGCAGGTACCCCCCCATTGATCTGATCTGTGTTTGATAGACCGGACACTTACCCTGCAAAGTGCTAAACCAGGGAGGGCTGCAGCAGCTCCTTCCAAGGGCCTGTGCGCTGATCCCACCATGGTGTAGCCTAAAAAGTTATTCTAGAGCCATATACTTGACATTTTGAATAACAGATTTAAAGATAAGGAAGTAAATAAAACGGATCAAATATATTTTGTAACAGATTGTCGCAGATTTTATCACAGAATCATTGATTTGGTGGGTTTCTTTGGTAAGTTCTTTATTTATAGATTTTATATAAAATTCAGTCAGTCTCATTTACCTGATTTCTGTAAAGCATTTGCTATGGTATTGCATAACACTAAGTAAACATGGGTAATTACAGGAGGTTTTGAGGTGGGAGTTGCGTTCAGGAAACACAGGGGCAGGGAAAGCGAAGCAGCAGATTTCCAGCTGCGGGGGACACTGAATTTCTCAGCATTTTGGGTGTATTTTCAGCATGGTGAAGGATCACCGGTGTGCTATGGAATCCTCAGCTGGAAATTGCGGAGAGATGCTGCAGCTCTTCCCGGGTTCCCCATCCCTGGATTCCTGTGAGTGCGAGGGGAGGTTGTGGAGAGCCCGGAGCAGCGGGTGCGACGTGGTGACACAGGAACCGGAGCCACAGCCCGTGGTGGTGTGGATGTGGACCCCTGTGTGGAGAGGTTTGGGTGTCAGTTGCTGAGGGCCCTGTAGGAACAGGAGGGTCCATGTGATGAATCACAGCTCTTGGTCACGACCTACAGAGCATCCCATGACACGGGCTCTCAAAAGGCGATAACGTGAGCGCTTCATTTACACCTGTACGGCTGCCACTGCTCTGTAGCCTTTGGCCAGGAGATGCTACTTTATTCTGATTTTCTTCTCTTCTGACCCATTAGATATTATATGATGTTTTTCCTGTCTTCCAGAGCTGACGTGTGTGTTGTTACAGCCTCTTCAGTGCTTTGAACTTAATACTTTAGTTCACAGATTGGTTGGTAATTAGAATAACAAACAGCTGGAGAAAGGAAGCTCGTTCTGGGTTATCCCCAGCCCGCTAAGCCCGTGTCTACAGCACAACGAACCTGGCCCAGTGTCAGTCCCAGCCTGGCTCTTGCGTGGGCAGGAGGAGCAGAGTCACCGTCGGTTTCTCGGGTAACCTCATCTTCACCGGGTGGCTGCCGAGACGGGCAGCAGCTGCAGCTCAGCCGTGTCCATCCCTCCGGTGCGCTTGATATTCCCTGTGCTGAAGAGAAACGGTCACAGCCCCGAGCTGCTGCTGGTGTGGGAGGTGGGAAAAGGTCCCGGGGGAGCAGCTGCTGTGTTGGGAAGAGCAGCCTCGGGCTGCTCTAGGGGAGGGATGGGGAAAGGAAGAGGGGACACAGCTTTTATGATCTACCTATTTATTTCTTGCATCTTTCCCTGGTTGTTTTGTATCTGCCTGTTTATGGGGCTTTGCACCTTTCTGTGTCTCCTCTGGCACCGCTGATGGGGAAGGGGCAGCCGGGAAGCGCTGTGGTCCTGAGGATGCTCAGCGCCGAGCAGGGTGACCCGGCCGGTACTGCCGGTGTCCGCCCAGCGGGGACGCTTCACGTGGCCCCTGCGCACGGAGCGGCTGCTCTTGCCAGGTCCTGAGGGGAGAGGAAGGTTTTAGGATCGCACATTCAGAAGGTGAAATTATTCGAGTCCATAGGTGACAAACACTCTCACCAGTTCCTGGTGTGTGTGTTTTGTACCTGGTTGAAAAGTGAAGGTGTGAATGAGTACAACAAATTTCTGCTGTTGTAACTCTAGTTATGAACAAGTGAGTAACTGTTACTTGCAAAGGATGAGTGTTTTATTTCCTCCTTAAGGCTTCATGTATAGGAAATGGGAATTGGTGCTCAGGTTGGAAGAAAGCACGATCTTGAAGAGCAGCTAATGACTGAGTAATAGATGACTGGGTGCAGGTGTCCTCCCAGGAACAGTCACTGATACATGAGCCACAGAAGGTAACAAATGAAGGTCAGAATTGGTGTTTTGTTGGCATTAGGAGGAGAATCGTGAGGAATTCTGCCCGGTGAGAGCAGCAGACGTCTGCCAGGCTGGAAGTGCAGGGGAGATTTGTTCTGTCTGTCTCCAGCAATTGCAGCCTGTCAAGGCAAATAGCTCTTTGGGATGTGGCTTTCACAGCTCAGACAGATGGCAACATGGAGTTAAGGTGTCGAAAGACAAGAGCATTCTGTAGCTGGGGGTCACCGTACTGCTGCTGTGAATCCTTTAGCACCAGGGTGTGGTTTAAGGTAACGCTTTGCAGATGGTTGAAGACTTCAGGAATATTGAAAGGGAAACGAGGAGAATGGCCAAATACCCCTCGGTTGTGGTTCAGGAAGGACAAAGAGAAGATCTCTGCGGTGCGATGGCTGGTGGGTGAAGCAGCAAGTTTTAGGTCGAGTGTTGTGTCTCAGCCCCATTGTTCTTTCCTGCCTGTGTCAAGCTGTGGTTTGGGTAAGTCCATGTCTCAAAACCAAAGCCAAAATCTGGTCTTACAGAGTTTGAAGGCTCAACATTCTAAAAATAAATCTCTCTGCTCAGACGTGATTTAGAGTGGGATTCATGACCATGAGCCAGCACTGGGCCCTTGTGGCCAGGAAGCCAATGGTACCTGGGGTGGGTTAGAAGGGGGTGGTCAGTAGGTCAGAGAGGTTCTCCTGCCCCTCTGCTCTGCCCTGGGGAGACCACACCTGGAATCTTGTGTCCAGTTGTGGCCCCTCAGCTCCAGAAGGACAGGGAACTGCTGGAGAGAGTCCAGCGCAGCCACCAAGATGCTGGAGGGAGTGGAGCATCTCCCGTGTGAGGAAAGGCTGAGGGAGCTGGGGCTCTGGAGCTGGAGAAGAGGAGACTGAGGGGGGACTCATTCCTGGGGATCAATATGGAAAGGGGCAGTGTCAGGAGGATGGAGCCAGGCTCTTCTGGGTGACAACCAGTGACAGGACAAGGGGCAATGGGTGCAAACTGGAACACAGGAGGTTCCACTGAAAGAGGAGAAGAAACTTGTTTGGGGTGAGGGTGTCAGAGCCTGGCCCAGGCTGCCCAGGGAGGTTGTGGAGTCTCCTTCTCTGCAGACATTCAAACCCGCCTGGACCCCTTCCTGTGGAACCTCAGCTGGGTGTTCCTGCTCCATGGGGGGATTGCACTGGATGAGCTTTCCAGGGCCCTTCAACCCCTGACATTCTGGGATTCTATTGACTCAAGCAATTAAAAGTCTTAGTGCCCATCGGTAAGAGGCTGCAGAAGACAATTCATCTACTGCTAAAATACGTGAGATTTAGTGCTCACGAAGGTGCTGGTCTCTCTGTTGAGTCCAGGTGGCTTCATTTGTGTTGTTTAAATGTGATGCGTAACTTATAGAAGACAAAGGTAAGTGTTGTGTGCACAGCTGAGCGCCAGGACGGCTGCGCGTGCTCGGGACTCCCGCGTGGATTGTAAGGAGGATTTATCAAGTAGATCTGACCTGTTGTGGAACAGGCTGTAGGTGACACTACAAGCAGGTGTTGCCGTGTCTGCTTTTGCTGTCGTACCAGGACATCTGCGCTGGGATCCGCTGGTGCTGTGGGCAGCGGCTGCAGGGCGGCTGGTGAGGAGCTGCTGGGAGGGCTGAGATGGTCTATTCGGATTTTCCAGAAAGTTTTATTATTGCATCAGACAAAATGAGAAATTCCTTAAGGAAATAAACAGGTATTTGAATCAGAAGGGAAGAGGCAAAGACAGACGCGCTCGGGAGGCGTTTGCTCCCCAAAGGAGCATTCAGCGTAGCTTATGTGCTGCTAATTTAAAGGTAATTAAGCCATGTGTATCGCTTAGAGCTGCAGTGGAAATCTGATCTTACAGAGAAACCTGGTGTTTTAATGGCTTTAAATAAAGAGTTTCAAAACTCCTCGTGGAATGGAATTTTCAAAACGTTATTCTAGAAAACTTGCACAGGGTGATTTGGAAACTGATGATATTTTAAATGTAGCAACGGGAAGTTCGGGTTCTTTTTCACATCTGTTGCTTTGATTTTTGTTTTGCCACCTGCTGCACCACTGAGTTTTGTTCTGTTCAGTTTCAGTAAAGCACAAACCAAGGTGCATTTTGATCTGAAGGCAGAAAGGCAGCAGCACTGCTGACTGCACACCCCGTTTCACACGCTGCCACCTCACTGCGCCGCCACACTGCGCTGCCACCTCACTGCGCTGCCACCTCACTGCGCTGCCACCTCACTGCGCTGCCACCTCACTGCGCTGCCACACTGCACTGCCATACTGCACTGCCACACTGCACTGCCACCTCACTGCACTGCCACACTGCACTGCCATACTGCGCTGCCACCTCACTGCACTGCCACACTGCGCTGCCACACTGCGCTGCCACCTCACTGCACTGCCACACTGCGCTGCCACCTCACTGCACTGCCACACTGCACTGCCATACTGCGCTGCCACCTCACTGCACTGCCACACTGCGCTGCCACACTGCGCTGCCACCTCACTGCACTGCCACACTGCACTGCCACCTCACTGCACTGCCACACTGCACTGCCATACTGCGCTGCCACCTCACTGCACTGCCACACTGCGCTGCCACACTGCGCTGCCACCTCACTGCACTGCCACACTGCGCTGCCACCTCACTGCACTGCCACACTGCACTGCCACCTCACTGCACTGCCACACTGCACTGCCATACTGCGCTGCCACCTCACTGCACTGCCACACTGCGCTGCCACACTGCGCTGCCACCTCACTGCACTGCCACACTGCGCTGCCACCTCACTGCACTGCCACACTGCGCTGCCACACTGCGCTGCCACACTGCGCTGCCACACTGCGCTGCCACCTCACTGCACTGCCACACTGCGCTGCCACACTGTGCTGCCACCTCACTGCACTGCCACACTGCGCTGCCACCTCACTGCACTGCCACACTGCACTGCCACGCTGCACTGCCACGCTGCACTGCCACACTACGCTGCCACCTCACTGCACTGCCACCACACTGCGCTGCCACCACACTGCGCTGCCACCACACTGCGCTGCCACCTCACTGCACTGCCACACTGCGCTGCCACCTCACTACACTGCCACCATACTCACACTATCTATTAATCCTAAAAAGGTTGTAAAAATAATATAAAAGTGAAAGTCCCCAGTCAAAACCGATCACTTTTATAGATTCAGGTAGGTACAAATAATTCAGGCTCTGCAAGAGTCGCAGTGCGGGGAGGAACCTGCGCCCTGAGGCGAACGCGCTGGGATCCCCTGTGCGAAGCTTGAGCTGAAGGGTCAGTGCGATGCAGATTCCTTCGGGCTCTGTGTTTAGGGTGAATCACGTCCTCGCGCTCACCAGAGCCACTGGTGAACCGTTACTCCTAACACAAGCTCACGTGGCCCAGTAGGTGGATTTTCGGCCGGCACTTGGGAGGTGCCACAGAGCCTTTTGTGTAACAACCACAGAACCCGTGTGTCTTTCAGAGGGATTTTAGTTTACAGAAGTATCTTTCTGAGATTTATTTTCCCTTAGTGGAAATAATACTTGTGTAACAACCAAGTTCCTTTCCCCAGGTGCTTTCCAACTTTATTAGGATGTTATACCCATAAGCCATAATCTGGGGAACATTTCTATCACAACACCAGCTGGGACTTTTATATTTGTAAGGAAAACAAGGATTTCCAAGGAAGAAACTTGGGTTTGTAGCTTGTGTGCACCGGATTTTGTAGTTTAGTATGTGTGCCTTGCGCTGCCTGTACAGCCTCCGATTGCATGGAAATACAGCAGAAATGGATTTGTGTTTGTATCGCCAGAACGGAGGGAGGCTCGAGGATGGGCTGGTTTAAGCCGTTACTGGTGGGACTGGGAGCAGCGGGGCTGGAGAGCTGGGGATCACCCGGAGCCTCGTCCCGCAGCCCCAGCACCGACCCGAGAAACCTGTGGCAGGGACGTTCTGTCCCGTCTCGTGTTGCAGGGTTACAGTTCTGTGTTGTGTCCAGAGCTCATTACGAGAGGGGAATAGATGGGAAAAGCCGGATTCATCTCGGCTGCCCTCGGTGCTGGTTCCTGTGCTGGGGCTTGGGCTCCCCCGGGGCAGCCGTTGTGGGGCATGGGGACCAGCACCATCACCACCCTGGAACGGAGACGTGCAAACAGGGCTGAGAAATGACCCTTTTAATCTTGCCCATTGTCAGTGGCTGCCTTGGAACAACGTGCTTCAAAAGCGGCTGTTTCACCGTCTGTAGTTTGGGGATGCAGGTGGGGACAGACTTGAGCAGGACCTGTTGTGACAGGACAAGGGGTGATGGTTTTAAACTAAAGGAGGGAGATTCAGGCTGGACATGAGGAAGGAATTGTTGCCCTGAGGGTGGTGAGAGCCTGGCCCAGGTTGGCCGGAGAGGTGGTGGCTGAACCATCCCTGGAGACATCCCAGGCCAGGCTGGACGGGCTCTGAGCAACCTGAGCTGGTGAAGATGTCCCTGCTCATGGCAGGGGGGGCACTGGGGAGCTGGGAAGATCCATTCAACACAAACCATCTGTGGTTCTGTGATTCTGTACCTGGTGCAGATGTGCAGGAGCGAGGGGTGAGGGTGCTTGTGTCCCTGCCCCAGCGCTGGGACCTGCAGGAGCCTCCCCGGGGGCGTTTGTGCGCCGGAGCTGCTCCCGGTACGGAAACAGCCCATGGTTGTTGGAACAGCCTGGGGTGCTGGACCCTGATGTACGGGACACATCCAGCGGGTACCGAGCGGCCGGGGGGAGGGACGGCCCGGGGTGCTGCAGAGATCTGAAATGTGATTATTCTTCTTTTTACAAATGACAGAGCTGCTCCCGACGGTTGGACGGGAATGAGGAAGGAGGGGTAAAAACCAGCCGGGGAGGCAAGGGTAGGCAAGGCCACAGTTAACCACAGCACCTCAGGCTCCCCGTGGCTGTGATTCTGATTCTTTGAAGGCTTTTTGAAGTTAACAGGGAGAAGAAGACTGGTTCTTGTGCAGGTGCTGGTTTATGATATTTAACAACTTCTGCTGTTCATTTGGCAAAAGTGCAATTAATATTTTCTTCTACGTTAGAAAATATTTTAAAACACCTGACTCCAGCATGAAAGATTATGCACAGGAAATTTTTCTGAGTGTGCAGCTGAAGAGTGGTGATGGTGGCGGGAGCTGAAGCTGCTTCCACGGCTCAACGCTGTGGCCGCAAAGACAAAGCAAGAGGGAGAAAGGGGGTGAGATGGCATTTGGAGGGAGAAATTAATTCAGCATCATGAATCGTTGGTATAAAAGGCTTTTGTGGAGAAGGCTGCCATGGGAAGCCTGGATTTTAAGGCTGTAATTGGAATTTGGACTTAGGGACTGATCCTCAGCTGGGAAAATCAATGCAGTTGCGACTTGGCCTGGTGAGTTAATTGCAGTGAAACCCGAGTGGGGCTGGTCCCTGCGGCCCCGTGCGCGTCAGCGTCCCTGGCAGCGCGGGGCACGCTCCAGGCAGCTGCCTGCGTGTGACGGCTGGAAAATCCAGTTATGTCCAGCTTGGGTTTTGAGCTATGGACTAAAATCCACTTAATCTGAGTCTTTAGATGAGGCCCTAGTAATTTAAAAAAAAATCTCTATAATAAAGAAAATAAAACCTTATCAAGTGCAACCTGGCCAGCAGATAAGGGCAGCCGGCCTAAGGTGTCAGATTTTTGCTTGATATTTCCTGCTTTCTCATCTGGTACGGTTCCAGTTTTCTAGCAGCCTCCAACCTTCCAAAAGAGCCGGGCTTGAAAAGCAGCACGATGGAAAACCCGAGACGCCGGCGGCTGCGGTCGGGGCGCCGGTCCGGCCGTGTCCCGGAGCTGCTGTCCCGCGTCCTCAAAGGACCGAGAGGATTCTCCCGCTGTGTGTGCCAGGTAAGGCCTCGATCCCGCAGAGCATCCACGTGTGACATTCAGCGTGTCAGTGCTTAGCACCAGGACCCTGCTCCCGGGAGCAGGAACGCTGTGACCTACACCTGACAGATGTTGTAGTGAACCCCCGTCTGATCCAACAACGTTTCTTCGATCATCTCAATGACGTGGTCTTTGGGGTGCAGCTGTGAGGTCTCTACAGGAGGAAACTTCCCTGAGTTGCTTGCAGGGTCTTGCTGCAAAAAGAAGCAACACAACTGTGATTTGTGAGGCGAGCACACGTGTCCGTGCGCCGTGTCCTGCGTCCCCTGCTGTCCCAGACACGCTTCACCTACCGTGGGGGGCTTGGGGGCGAAGTCTTTCTCGCAGACGTGTGCGATGATGCCGGCAGCCAAAGCGTCACCCAGGACATTGGTCATGGTTCGAAACCGATCCCTGGATGAGAAAGAACCGTGAGGATGCAGTTGGTGGCCACAGTCCACACGCCTTGTAGGGCTCTGAAAGGTGCTGACCGCCGTCCCTCGTGTCTGTCCCTGGTTTTGCTAATGGGAAGTTGAGACAAGAGCAATATTGTTCTTATGAGGACAGAGAGAAAATGGGACGGGTGAGGTCTGGGAGCCCCCGAAGGGCTTTTGCCTCATTGTGCCTCTTTTTAGTGCACAACCCTGCCCACACTCCTCCCCAAACGGAGGCATCGTCGTCATTTTTGCTCTGTGTGGGCTCAGTGAGTCACAAACCTCCTCGAGATGCCTCCTGGGGAGGAAATCTAATTTACCTGGCAGAGCGGCTCTCACACCAGAATTGCCGCCGTGCTGTGGCGGTGCTGGGACCCCGGGATGCCCCGAGACTGAACCCACATTGTGTTCTGATCTTAGAGCAGTTCAGCTGTTTTACATGAAAGAGAAGAGCAGCCGGGGTACTCGGTGCTGTCCCCTCTCTGTCCGGGGTGACCGGGAGGTACAAACCAGCAACACGCGCATTAATTCCATACAAGTCAACACCCACTCTGTGCTTTGTCACCTTGCTGATTTGCTTCATTTTTCTCTTAGTATTTCAAAATGGCACATTTAACAAACTGCGTGTGTTTGACTTCTGTCTGTGACGATGTAACCGAGCAGCGGTTTTTGTCTCAAGATCAGTCTGATCGGGTCAAGATGAATGGTGTCGTGGCAGACAGACAGACTCCCCGTGTTGGATACGGTCCTTGGGAAACGTCATCATTACATTTAGAAACTCCGGGATGGTTTAGTTCTGTGACATACGGGTTTGAGAGTGAACTTGCTTATGGAATGCAAGAGGGATTTTTGCTACATCTGTGCAAGAACTGACTCATTTTCTGCCGTGGTTCGGTGCGCACCCAGCTCATCCTCACCTTGTCACTGCTTTGATGTGAAATCTGTTTCTCCTTCCTGTTTTTTAATTGTGAACGTGCCCGTGTTCCCATGTTTCAGAAACAGAAGCAGCAGACTGGTGAGCACGTATTGTCAATAGTGACCAGTGGTTTATGGTTTATTATTGGGGTTTGTTTGTTTGTTGGTGTTTTGGGGGTGGTTTTTGGGTTTTTTTGTGGTGGTGTTTGTTTGTTTGTTTGTGTTTGTTTTGTGTGTGTTGTGGGTGTTGTTTTCTCCCGGAGATCACATTTTTTTCCTAAACAATTGCATCTTCCCACCCCTTTTGTCCCTCGTTAGCATCATTCTGGTTAATTTTCATTTCTCCTTGCATGAAGCCAGACACCCCTCACCCTGCCTTACCGCCTTTGTTCCTGTTCCAGGGATAATATTCCACAGACAAATCCTGCACCACCCAGCACTTTGCTTTGGCTCCTGTGCTGCCCGTCCCGCTTTGTTCAGAGGGGCAGCTCGGAGAGGACCAGAACCCAACCTGTTTCTGGGGAGCACATTCAGCGGCCGCCTTGCCCAGCACCGCTTCCCGGGGACGCGACTGCGTGCCCCCCGTGCTCTTCGCCTCTCGCTGCAGAGAGGAGCATCCTTCTGCTCTCTTAAAAGTATAAATGTAGGTGTGTTTCAGGCAGATAGATGGTGAAACGTGTTTGAGACCTCACACAAAGTTGTGCTGTGCAGTTAGATAAGGGTTCAGAGAAGAGATGAGCACAAGCTGGTATTTCAGACTGAGGACGGTACGTGAGAGCGGCCGAGCACCGTCACCACGTCCCCTCCTCCCTGATGTGACGGCCACCTCGGAACAGAAAGGCCTCAAGTCAAGCGCTCCTTTAGGAGACTGTTTGCTTATAGTTATCGGGGTTATTTGTGCAAATAATCGGAAGATGAAGAATCTCACACTCGGCTCCTGGCCTTGTTCTGTGGTCCCTCAATCTCCATGTGCCTCCGGGAGAGCTGCGTCAAATACACCCCCGGCACCCACCCGTGGTGCTGCATCGGGGCCGTACTCACAGAGCCCAGTCCACGGCGACGATCAGCGTGATGTCGTCGGTCGGCAGCCCCACAGAAGTCAGCACGATGACCATGGTCACCAGCCCGGACTGGGGGATCCCGGCCGCCCCGATGCTCGCTGCTGTTGCTGTTATGCTGCAAAGAGAAGGCAGCTGTACAACTATTGTTTGTTTGCTTGTTTTTTACAAACAAGCACATTTGTGTGACCAAGTGAGTTATTTCTGTACAGAAGGATTGGATTGGATCTGGGTTCCTCCACCTTCCCACTCCCCGTGCTCATCACAGCTGAGTGGTTGCAGCAGGTGCTCTTGGTTTCAACACCCTCTGCCTTCCAGTGCATAAAGTCACTAAATATTTGCATGCATACTTATTTTTATCTAGACAGGTGCTTTAAATCCCTGCTTATAAAATGAGGATAATCTGTTCCCAAAGGGAAGTAAATGATACCTGCACAAACCCTTCTCTGCTAACATCATAATAATAGAGAGCAGCATAGGGGAAAGGGACCTGGAGGTCCTGGGGACAGCAGGGTGACCATGAGCCAGCACTGGGCCCTTGTGGCCAGGAAGCCAATGGTACCTGGGGTGGGTTAGAAGGGGGTGGTCAGTAGGTCAGAGAGGTTCTCCTGCCCCTCTGCTCTGCCCTGGGGAGACCACACCTGGAATCTTGTGTCCAGTTGTGGCCCCTCAGCTCCAGAAGGACAGGGAACTGCTGGAGAGAGTCCAGCGCAGCCACCAAGATGCTGAAGGGAGTGGAGCATCTCCCGTGTGAGGAAAGGCTGAGGGAGCTGGGGCTCTGGAGCTGGAGAAGAGGAGACTGAGGGGGGACTCATTCCTGGGGATCAATATGGAAAGGGGCAGTGTCAGGAGGATGGAGCCAGGCTCTTCTGGGTGACACCCAGTGACAGGACAAGGGGCAATGGGTGCAAACTGGAACACAGGAGGTTCCACTGAAATCTGAGAAGAAACTTGTTGGGGGTGAGGGTGTCAGAGCCTGGCCCAGGCTGCCCAGGGAGGTTGTGGAGTCTCCTTCTCTGCAGACATTCAAACCTGCCTGGACACCTTCCTGTGGAACCTCAGCTGGGTGTTCCTGCTCCATGGGGGGATTGCACTGGATGAGCTTTCCAGGGCCCTTCAACCCCTGACACTCTGGGATTCTGTGATGCATCTGCAGTGCAGGTGTTGACCTGACGCTCTGGCTTTTACCCAGGTGCAAAGCCTTTGATTCTGCAGCAAATTCTGGGGGGCAGGCCCCAAACCATCCCTGGCACACGGGGCAGGGGCTGCGACACGCGGCAGCTCTCCCTGTGCTCAGCTTGCCAGCAAAACTCACTCTGATAGCAAGATGGGAAAGGTGTGAGAGATTGTTATAACGGCTATAAATATTAATACAGAGAAATAATTCAGCTGCTGCAAAGACACATGTACCTTATGGTTATAATTTGTCCCAAATCCAATTCGAATTCATTGACCTGGGCAATGAAGATTGCAGCGACCGCCTCGTACAGCGCGGTGCCGTCCATGTTGATGGTGGCGCCCACGGGCAGGACGAATCGCGCCACGCGCCGGTCGATGCCGTTGTTCTCCAGGAGACACTTGAGCGTGATGGGCAAGGTCGCTGAGCTGCAGAACAAGAAAGGAGCAGTAACTCTGTGCTTTACCTTGAGCTTTATAAATAGAAATCAGTGTAAAGGTACAGAAATACAAGTCCTCCTGAGGGTAAATACAGCAGCAATATTATACAAATTGCTACAGCAATTAAAGTTTCTTCAACTTACGCTGCCTGGGGGATATACACAATGAACTAAGTAGTCAAAATGTGAGAAGGGAGTTTCGGTGGCCGCAGGCACCGCTGTACGAGCGGTGCTGAGTGCCGGTTACAGTTCATTGTGCATCCCGTCCCCAGGTTAATCCTGCAGCACCTCGAGCATCAGTGCAGGGCAGCGCCTGCCCCGACCCGCGCTCCTTGTCCGGCTGCGCTGCTCGCATGTGGAGCGGCGCCCCGGCTCTTGCACCCTGAGATTTCTTTCCTGTTTCTGGCTCGACAACAGGAGCTGTGAGCAGCTGGGGTAAGGACACGGAGGAAAAAGATGGAGTGGAAGAAAGGAAACAAGCATGGAAAAGAGGCCGATGGGATTGTGATAGACTCTCATAGAACGACAGAATGTCCTGAGCTGGAGGGACCCACAGGGTCTTGAGTCCAACTGCTGTCCCTGCACAGGACACCCCACAGGTCACTCCATGTGTCTGGGGACGCTGTCCAGTCTCTTCTTGAACACTGTCAGGTTGGGCCGTGACCCCTCCCTGGGAGCCTGTTCAGTGTCCAGCACCTCTGGGGGAAGAACCTTTTCCTCATGGCCCACTGACCCTCCCTGGCACATCTGCTGCCGTTCCCTGGGTCCCTCGGTGGCAGGGGCGGCTGTTCTGAGCAGACCTGGTGCGGGACGGTCTCAGTGCCCCAGGAAACAGCTCCAGGTGGCTCAGGGATGGAGACAGAGCTGGACACACAGGCTGTGGAGCTCAGGCAGCTGAGAGCGGCAGAGGGACCTGCAGCGCTGGGTACCGGCCTGGAGGGTTTCATTTGGATTATGTGAGGGAGCAGCATTAGGGAGGCCAAAAAATCCCTTTCCCCAGTCAGTTGTTTTCTAAGAAAATGTTTTAAATTGTGCGTCTTCCGGAAAGGATGGTGGTTTCTAATGAAAAGTTTCTTCAATTTCATAAATAATGTTTTTCAATGAAAATAAAAGAGATAAAAAGAATGTAAAATTATAAAAGTAGGCAACAGTTTTCTTTGGAGGAGCTTGGGGTACCCAGGAGTTGATTTAAGCTTTCGGGTGAAGTGTTCAGAAGAGCTCCTGATGTTTTCAATTAGAACCCAGGATCGTAACCCCGCTCTGCTTTATAAAGCACCTACAACGTTACTATTTTGAATTCCCTGAAAGGAAACCGACTGCAGCCGTTTGTACACGCAGGGACAAACGTTGCTGCCTTGATCTCCCAAAACCCCAGGAGAGCGGGAGCGGAAGAGGAACATGAGCTGAAGATGCTCGGGGGCTGTTCTGCTGAGGACCAGGGCAGGGCCGAGCATCCCGCCAACCGCTAAAACCAGAAGGGATCTCATTTCACATAGTACGGGGGCAGGATTTTCTTTGTCTGAACGATGCGTGTTCTCCCACAGCTCGCCTGGCGGACACAGCCGCGTCTCCCACAACCAAACCGGGTGCCACCTTAGCGATATCGGGTGTTTCAGCCGTGTGTTCGTACCTGGAGGACGTAGCCAAGGCGATCAGCAAGGCTTGCAGTATCCCCTGGATGAAAGCATAGGGGTTTTTCCTGGTGATGAGCACAAAAAGCAGTGGCAAGAGGATGAGTCCGTGGATGACAAGCCCCGACACCACTGTGATGGCATAAAGTCCCAACTTCTGCCCTATCACCGATGGATCTTCCATCTCCAGGATCTTTCCAGCGATGAGGAAAACGATGCCAAAGGGGAAGTACCTGCAAAGAGTGAGCGTAAAATAATCATTCATGAGGATGCAGGAGTCACCAACGCACTACACGACAGCCGTTGCAGTATTTGGTACACAAGGTACAGTCGTATGAAAATAAATCCAGTGCTCGCAATAGAGATTGTAGACATAGGGCCGGCTTTACCATTAGATAGCAGGTAAGAAAATAACTGAATCAATCAAAAGCAGATTTACCAGACTGCCATGGAGACAATTTTCATCACGGCTTCGTTGAGACACTGGCACACGTTAACCAGCGGGGCTCCCCGCTCGCCCATTTTTCCCAGGAGCAGCCCTGCAACCAAGCACAGGGGTCTGTGTTACTGGCGGTGCCGCGGGAGCATCGCGGGCTGAGGGTCTTGAGGCTCTGGTGGCCACAGGATGGGTTTCACGGGGCAAACTCGCAGCAGGTCAGGCGTAATGCACATTTCCACATGCTCTTACGGGTCATGGTACTTACTTCTCTGCTCCAAGTGAACATGGGCATCTGAGCTTTTCTCAAAAAAAACAACCAAACCCAAATCTGGGATTTGAACTATTTCTTGCACAGATAACTGATCAACTCAGTGGAGTTATATATAGCTGAGGATGTGATCATAGAATTGTTCAGGTTGGAAAAGACCTTTGAGGTCAGCAAGTCCAACCATTAACCCACCGCTGCCAAATCCCTGTCCCTGCCCCATGTCCTGAGAACCTCATGTCCGTCTGTCCAACCCTCCAGGGCTGGTGACTCCAGCACTGCCCTGGGCAGCCTGTTCCAATGCCCCACAGCCCTTTGGGGAAGAAATTGTTCCCCAGATCCAACCTCAACCTCCCCTGGGCAACTTGAGGCCGTTTCCTCTGCTCCTGGCGCTTGTTCCTGGGGAGCAGAGCCCGACCCCCCTGGCTCCAAGCTCCTTTCAGGCAGTTCAGAGATCAGAAGGTGCCCATTGAGAAGAAGAAAAATGAGTCTTTGAGTATTTGCCCATGTAGTTTTCAGCCTGGTGCATGTATTTTCTGTGTGGTGCCATTAGCTGAAGTTACTTCTGGAGCTCTGTACAAGTGTCTGCTTTGGCTTGGAAAAGAAAAATATGGTCAGGATCTTGTCTCGTTCCTCCTATCGCTCTTCAGTCTCCAGGGCTGGGGGTTCCTGACACCCCAGGCAGGGCTGGACCTCTTGGCTTCCTCAGAAGAGAGATGAGATACGGTCACCCTTGGCAGGGCTTTCAGAAATGGGACAGGACTTGGCGTATTTAAATCTGAGCTCTGTGGAGGTTCATCCAGGATTTGATGGCCATCAGACCTGGTTCAGAAGAAATCCAGTTCTCCTCTGGTGCTACAGACCGCTGGTTTGTAGAAGATTGCCCTATGAAAATGGTGAGTTTACTCCAAGTAACTTGAAGTCTCTGCCCTTTTCTGCATCTCAAAAGCAGTGGGGAGGACTGGGGGTGTGTGGTGCCAGTGAGGAGACGGCGCAGTCGTGGCAGCTCTGTGGGGTCACAGCAAAGCACCCTGGGCAGCCAGCGGGTGCTGCGTGGACGCCCTGGTCTCGGTCCCACACACTGTCTGATTTTGGTGCTGGACACAGAAACCTTTGCTGAGATCTCAGCCAGGCTCCGCAGCCTCCCCCCCTCGCTGCGGAGGAGCTGCTCCCCACTCCGCGGGCACAGGGCTGCGCTGCCCGCCCATCCCCGTCCCCTCCTGCTTCTGCCAGGCAAACCCCGTTAATTCCACCTCTCCGGGCAGGCAAGGCTTCCCGTGGGTGTCTGGACGCCCTGTTCCGAGCTGCCCGGTGCGGGCGGTGCTGTGCTCTGACCCACCCCGTGCGCACCCTGGGGAGCGCGGGCGGTGGCCGCACTGGCGTGGCCCCGCGCGCCCTGCCCGGCGCTGATCCCGCTCCCACGCGGCAGGGGCGGCTGTTAATCGCCGTTGAGAAAAGCAGCTCTCCCGGCTCGTGGGGCCGGAGGGCAGCGCGTGTCCCGCGGGCAGCAGCCCAGCGGGTTCCCTGTGTCCGTGGGGTTGGTCGCCGCAGAGGACTCGGCCTTCGACGGCTGTTTGTCCGTAAGGATCTTTATGCGAGTCTGTCCCTGCCCGGGCTCCCTGTGCCCGTCTCCTCCAGGCTCTTGCTGTATCACGGCCTTTCCTGGTGTTCTCGGTGCTGCCTCCATCCCTCGAATCCTCTAATAGGCTTTTTGGTTCCTTATACACTAAATTCAAGCTCCTTGCCCTCACCTCTTAATCTGCACGTAATCCTGCCCCATGCTCAGCTCATCGCCTCCTACTCTTTCCCTGCTGGTTCCTCCCTTTCTCACTCAGCCGCGCACCCCGTGTCCTTCTGTCTTTCTTGCCCTTTGAGTCAGCTACAAGTTCCTCCTTCCCGCGACTTTCTCCCCTTTAAACCTTCTTCCTCCCTGTCTATCCCTTGCATATTCTCTCCATCCGATCTCCGGTCCTTCCTTCCTGAAATTGCTGCCGAGCACCTTGTCCATGTGGGACTGCGAGCTGTTCCAACGCAGGGGTCTAACTCGTGTCACACATTCCATACGTTTGCGACGGGCGCTGTGTCTGACCAGCTGTCACGTCAGCAGAATTCATAGAAAGGACCCTCCAGCTTATGTGACGATTTGAAAACCCTCAGGACCCCTGTTTGCGCTGTGAAGACTCATATGGAAAATCTGGGGAGGAATCGGCCTTAGTGCCCAGCGCCTTTGTGAGCTCCCTCCGCTATGGGTGGTACTGACAGAGGTGTTGGGACAAGCTCCATGTTACCAGGGCCCTGAGCAGGTAGAGCTAAAACAACCCTCTGAGCATCCCCGCCGGATTTACAGCAGTTCCCCCGGGCTGGAGCCGGCAGGCCAGGCCCCGGTCTCTGCCGAGCAGGTACCTATCGTTGCTGAGAAGATGACGATTCCCAAGACGTTCATCTCGTTGCTGGTCCCGGGCAGGGTCCTGTAGGTCATCTCAGGAGATGGGGTCAGCTCGAGGAACACAGGCCGGTGAATTTCAGGGTTTTCATCATCGGGTGCAAAGTAAATGAAACTGAGAGATTTCCCTGGGATTTTTGGAAAACCGGGAGACTTCACCACTGGGACGAGGACGGTTCGGTACTGGAACAGAAGCAGAGCGGTGCGGTTAGCGTCCTGTGGCAGTGGGCTCCATCTCGCTCTGAACACAGAGGCAAAGCCGCCACGGGCCAGCCGGTCCTGAAGGTTCAGAGTTTGTGTTTTGGGCAGTAAAAGGCTGGTGAAATGAAGCTGGAAACAGACTGGGCGAGCTGTGGGTGTTCCCCGCAGCCTCAGCACCATCCTGCGGCCAGACGTGGCGTTTGTGACAGTGGTCCCTGTGGGACCCTCGCACAGCGCTGGGTCAGGGCTGTGGTCCCCGTGGAGAGACCCCTTCGCACCCATCCCTCTGTTTCTGGGGGCTTTGCAGGTGCTTTCCCAATGCCCTCAGTTTGCTCGTTTCCCCATCTCGCCCTCCCCCCCCGCCCAGACCCTCTCTGGCCTCTCCCCTTCATCCACCCCAGCTTCTCCTCCTCTGCCCCCAGCCCTCGGGACAGAGCAGACACTGCACAAGAGCAGCATGGGGGGAAGAGATGCTGTGCTGCTGGTGGACAGGAGCCCCCGGGGGAGGACAGGTGGGGGTGTCCCCATGAGCCTGTGGCCCCGCACACCCCCTCCCACCCTGGGCTGAGCAGGTGCAGCCGAGTGGGCAGAGAAGCAGAGGGAAAGGGAAGGGGCTCGTGTCTGGACAGTGGGAGGGAAGAGCCCCCAGACAGGAGGAGCAGCCGCGGCTGGAGCTGAGCACCAGGGTGAACTCACCTGCTGGAACGAAGCTTCGATGAGGTTGGAAGGAAACATGTTTCTGTAAGAGCAATGGTGCGGGGGTTAGAACGCGTGGTGAGAACACAGGAACAACCGGGGAGGGGCCTTTGGCGGGCGCGGGGACGGGGACACCACTGCAGCAGCATCGGCTGGGTGTTCTGTGCAAACCGAGGGTGGAGGCTGGAAGGCGAGTGCAGAGCAGGACTGTGAACCGCGCCCAAACCGGACTCACGGAGAGCCGGGCCCGATGGGCACCGCCGGGTCCGGCCCCGCTCAGCCTGTGGCGCTGGAGCAGGATGCTCAGAGCCTCGTCCAATTGACCAAATACCTCCACAAACGATTCTCCCTCAGCCCCTGGGTTTGCTGCACCCCCAGCTCACCCTTGTCTGCTGCTTTAATCCAGCCCCGGGCCAGGTCCTGCTCCGTTTCACCTTGCGAAGCACAAGGAGCTGCAGGGGAGAACCGCTGGGTTTTGCAGGGGATTCACATCGCCCTGTTCTCTGCTGCCACATCCCTGGTGGCTCTGGGAGGACAATGGCGGTGACGGAGTGGCCAGAGGGACACACATGGGGAGACGTGAACCCCACAGGCCCGGAGGTACCGGTGCCTGGGCAGCACAACCAGTGGTTCTGCCATTTCCCTTGAGATCTGAGTATCTCCTGCAAACTCGGTGCTTTGTGGGCGACCTCTGTGCAGCACCAGCACAAACCCGTCTCCTGAAATCCCGCCACGCACCTGATTAAATCCAGCAGCGCGTCGGCGGAGCTCAGCACCACTTTCCCCACAGAGTAGTTGTCCTTCTGTGCGGCCGCGCCGGGGTGGATGCTGACCACGAGGATGATCCCGACCGTCACTGCCATGAAGGTTGTCCAGAGGTAGTAGGTGATGGTGATCACCCCCATCTTCCCGCAGGCCTTGGAGTCCATGGTGGCCAGTCCGGACATGAGGCTGCAGCAGCAGAGAGCGTGGTCAACCAAAAACCGCAGGAGATGGAGCTGATGGGCAAAATCCCCAAGAGGGGAGAAGTTTCTATTGATCGTTTTATAACCAATGCCTAAGGGCATCACCGACCTCTGGCGCATCGTGTGCCTGTGGGCACGGCATCTCGTGCCCAGGATGGGCTGCAAAGGGCAGGAGACACCTCGCCAAGTCCCTTTTTGAGGTCTGGCCATGTTTTCTGTTTTCTCTAAGGGATAATAAGTGATCATTCCCAGTGTATTTTGATGGTGACTAACTAATGCTGCTCTTTTTTGTGTGTGGTACTGTGCTGTTAAAGCTCCGACGCCCTGTGCTGCTCCGTGACACTGTGAAAGCGAAGAAAGGTATTAGCGAGGTTTATAAAATCCTGGTGGGGATGAACCCCACTCCCCGCAGGAGAAAGCTGCTCATTCAGATTTCACATTCGTGTAAGCTTGCCTAAGAAGTAGCCCATAAGCTACTTTTAAATGAAACTGGACTAAAAATAGAGGTGGTTTTACAGGCTGCACCGTCAGGGAGTGGTGGCAGTGGGGACAGCGGGCACAGTGGTGGCACTGGGGACAAATGGGAGCATTTGGGGGCTGCAGCGTGACCCAAGTGCAGGCAGAACCACACCGAGCCCTGGGCAGGACGTGGTGCTGGGAGGTTAATGCCGCCCTTGGGGACACACAAGGGACAGGTCCTTGCCTGATGGGCAGCGCACGTGTCCAGAGGAGACAGAGCCCAGGGGGCTCAGGAGAGGTCACGAAAGTGCCAGGGAGGTGGGTGACACGTTCCAGTGTGAGGCTTGGGGAGCCCCAACCTGGACAGATCCATCCTGTGCCCGGTCCGCTCTGGGGCGGTGCGTACAGGGAAAATGCTGCTTCGTTATTCAGTGATGAAATAAGAGTAATAACATCCTGGGGGACAACCCAGCGTCACGGGGCTGCAGGGATGGCTGAGAGCGCCCAAGAGCGAAGGAGAACCCGGGCACCGCATCAGGGATGGGGCTGTGAGCACTGGGGCGGAAAAGAAAACAGCTCCACAAGGGCTGATACTGAAAAGCTGAGAGTGGCCAGGACAGACCACACAGCTCCCAAAATGAGCCAGAGGCAAATGGCACAGCAGGCAGGCTCTGGAAAACAATGGAGAAGTGACACATCCTCAAGGAAACAAAGAGCAGAGCTAACTGGGTATTTCTAACGAGCATGTGCCAGCTATTGTTTGAAACATGTCCATGTAAATATGGAAATCCATGTAAGCTTTTCAAGACCTTGCTTACACTTGTGTGTAAGTGTGTAAGGAGATTTTGCCCATCAGCTCCATCTTCTGCAGTTTTTGCTGGGTGTAAGTGTGACTCTATCAACTCTGTTTCTTATTTCTAGATCCGGACAGGCTGATAAAAGTGGATTTGCAAGCACAGACCCAACACTGAGGGCAACTTGTGGTTTCTACCAGAACATTCTTGAAACTCTCTAAATAAGGAAATCTGCTCCGAGTTTCAGCAGCTGCCGGTTGCCATGGGAGGTCCCAGCACCCCCAGCTGGCTGGGCCCAAACAGCAGGAAACCCCCAGCTGGGGCAGGGGCTGCCCTGGTGCAGGTGTCTGCCCGGTCTATGGGGGTTTGTCCCAGAGACCTGCTGGGAAGTGATGGGGTTTGATGGACACCAAGCCAGGGGAGGTCCTTGGGGCTGGGGTTTTTCTCACCCCAGGAAGTTTTGGGGTGATCTCCTCAATGTGATAGAGATGTGATCTACTCTGCCCTGGGGAGACCACACCTGGAATATTGTGTCCAGTTGTGGCCCCTCAGTTCCAGAAGGACAGGGAACTGCTGGAGAGAGTCCAGCGCAGCCACCAAGATGCTGAAGGGAGTGGAGCATCTCCCGTGTGAGGAAAGGCTGAGGGAGCTGGGGCTCTGGAGCTGGACAAGAGGAGACTGAGGGGGGACTCATTCCTGGGGATCAAGATGGAAAGGGGCAGTGTCAGGAGGATGGAGCCAGGCTCTTCTGGGTGACAACCAGTGACAGGACAAGGGGCAATGGGTGCAAACTGGAACACAGGAGGTTCCACTTAAATTTGAGAAGAAACTTGTTGGGGGTGAGGGTGTCAGAGCCTGGCCCAGGCTGCCCAGGGAGGTTGTGGAGTCTCCTTCTCTGCAGCCATTCAAACCCGCCTGGACACCTTCCTGTGGAACCTCAGCTGGGTGTTCCTGCTCCATGGGGGGATTGCACTGGATGAGCTCTCCAGGGCCCTTCAACCCCTGACATTCTGGATTCTGTGAGAGATGGTGCTTTAGAAGCAGAAGATGATGTGTTACCTGGAGGTGATCAAGGGCAGGATCAGCATCTTCAACATCCTCATGAGGAGCTCTCCAGGAAAGGAGAAATACTGCTTCTCCTGCACAGAGAGCAGAGCCGTTGTCAGGGAGAGCTGGGGAGCGGACACTGATCGTGGCTTAAGGGCTCAAACCTGATCAGTTTGCATTTTCTTGAGCAGACTCAGCTCTGAGCTTGGTTGCTGCACTCGGACACCGTTTGTCTGGGTCAGGGATGGGAAACTCTGTTCACATGGGAAACCCAGAGAGAGGCGTGTGGGGCTGATCCCCTCCCACAAACACCCTTGGGTCCATTGCCCTCTAGGAAATGGTCCCCACGGCCCCACCGCTGGCTCCTCCTGAATGTCGCTGCACTTGTTTTGGGGAACAGAGGCTGGACTGCACATGCAAATGTGCCCCGAAGCTGTGGGGTGCAGCTCGGTGCCAGCAGCAAGAGGTGGAAATACCCCGAATACCCTGCGGCTGTGAACAGCAAAGCCGAGCTCAGGCAGAGCCCGGGTGTCAGCCCAGCTGTGGTGCAGCCTCGCACTGCACCAAGGGAGTTTTCAACCCCATGGTATCTGTGCACCTCCTATGCTCCTCAGACGGGCATGTGAGGGAAAACCCCCAGAGCCTGGATCCCACAGCCATGACCCAGGGAAGAGTGAGGGGTCTGTAGACCAGCAGCCACCTGGCCAGCATCCCAGCATCCACCAGGCATCCCTCCATCCAGCCCTCCATCCATCCCTCCATCCATCCCTCCATCCAGCCCTCCATCCATCCCTCCATCCAGCCCTCTGTCCAACCCTCCATTCATCCATCATCCTGGCTGCTGAGTTCCATCCATCCAACCATCCATCCCTCCCTCCCTCCATCCATCTGTCCATCCAACCCTCCATCCATCCATCCATCCAACCCTCCATCCATCCATCCATCCATCCATCCATCCATCCATCCCTCCACCCTCCATCCCTCCCTCCATCCATCTGTCCGTCCAACCCTCCATCCATCCATCCATCCATCCAACCCTCCATCCATCCATCCATCCCTCCACCCTCCATCCCTCCATCCCTCCCTCCATCCATCTGTCCATCCAACCCTCCATCCATCCCTCCACCCTCCATCCCTCCATCCATCCATCCATCCATCCATCCATCCATCCATCCATCCACCTTCTCTCCCTCCCTCCCTCTCTCCTGCCCCCCAGTCTCTCTCTGTGCCACTGTAGAGGTGTCAGGGGTGGATCTGAGGTGGCCCCAAGCCAAGCAGGTGCTTTTGGTTTCTCCAAAGTAACCGACACCACCAGGCTTTGAAGGACGCCAAGGCAAACTATTGAAATAAATGTTCACACTGCAGTCCCGGTGCTGACCCACCCACGTGGCCTGAACCGGGCTGGTCTCCCCAGGGAGCTCCTGCAGAGCGGAGCTGCGATGGGTCCGGCCAGGAGCAAGGAGCAGGAACAGATGGGAGCAGCATCTCTTTGGCAGCAGGTTTCTCCACTTCGGGACACTTTCCCATCGTGGGGAGAAGCAGTGACCAGGGGCTCCTCCAGCACCTCATCTCTGGCCTGGATTTCGGGACAAAATTCCCTAATGGGGAGAAGTGTCTGCTGGGGACCATGTGCAGGGCTGTGGTGACAGAGCAGGACGGGATGGGGCAGGGGATGGATGAACTCGGTGCGTGGTGGGGTGGTGCGGAGGCTGCTGGGCTGTTGTGAGCACAGCAGGATTACACCCCCTTCAGTTGAGTAACCAGATGATCCCCGCTGCGGAGAGTGATGCTGGAGGGCGTAATTGAAATGACAAGACTTTGCTAAATCCTTGTGGGTGACATGGGGATGTTCCAGCACCCGCCGAGCCCTCCCCGAAGCAGCACCCCCTGGCCGAAGGTCAGGGTTGAGCCATAGCCGGGATGCTCAATGTCATTAAAGCCACGTGGAATTTACTGTGGTGACATTTGACAGCACAGTGCTCCTAGAAAGTGCTGAGCGAACACGGATTTTAGGTGCATTTTCTCCCATCCCTTTCTCTCCAAGGGTCCTTGGAGGAAGGTGACCCTGGCAGCCCCCCAGGCCCTCAACCAGCCCCGTACTTATTTCCTGAGCACTCTCCAGCGACTGAAAATGGGCTTTGGGTGATTGTCCATCCAGCTGTGGAAGTCAAGGAGCCCATCAGCCCATCCCTTGGACCCCAGGGGTGGTTGTGCTGGGGGAGCCCATTGCCAAGCATTGGGCAGCCAAGCATCCGCTCCCCCATTCCCCATCCCTGTCCCCCCGAAGGCTCCTACAGCCCTGCAGGGTCCATCCCAGGGGCCCCCAGTCCCAGGGGAAGGAGGCAGGAGGGAGAAACCTGCCCTGAGAGCTCATTGTCTTGGGCAGGAGCCTTTGCTTTTGGGGTCCATCTGGGCCCCTTGACTGACATCTTGCAGCACCCAGGCTGGTTGCCCCGGCTGCCCCGTCCCCGTCGCTCCCGTCCCCGTCCCAGCCAGACTCACCAGCTCTGTCAGCTCCAGCGCCCGCAGCAGGAACCCCAGGAGGCAGCCGGTGGCAACCGACAGCATCGACAGCGTCAAGAGCCCATTTTTCTGCCAGAAAGCCCGAACCCACTTCCAGACGCGCTGGGAGGTCGCGGAGAGCGAGTTCAGCAGAGCTCTGCGCACCTGCTCCCACATGCTGGCCCCTCAGCCGCGCAGGCGATGCCCCTGGGAGCAGCTCCCGCCCCGCGCATCGCCCCGGGCTCCGCTCCTGGCCGCCCTGCTCTGTGCCGGAGCCCAGCACGCTGGCGGCTAATCCCGGGACCGAGAGCTTCGGGGCTATTCGGGAGCCTTTCCCGTAATGGAAAGTGACGTCTTCAACTGGTTAATCTGGGCTTGGCATCCCACTGGTGCTGGTGCCGAACCCGCCCAGCTTAACCCTCCTGGCCCTGGGTCAGGGCCACGCGCTGCGGGCTGAGAGCGGGAATTCAGCCCCAGAACCCCCTTTGTCACAGGTCCTGACCCAAACGGATCTGGGTCCTGCCACAGGATTTGTGCGAGCGCAGCCCGTTCCCACCCCACGTCTCTAAGGGCTTTGTGAGGGCAGAGCTTGCAAAGGAAAACTGTTTCCCTGTTAATCAAAGAATTTCCCCTGGCGACCTGCGCAGACCACAGCCCACGCAGCGAGGGACAGTGCTGAATGTACCCCCAGGAGCACCTGCCCCAGCAGATCCTCCCCCGCCAGCTCTGCAGGGAAGCAGCCCCAGGGCCTCAGGGTGCTGCTGGGGTGCCCAGTCACTCATCGTTTCTGACCACGATATTTTCAAGTATTTCTGTGTCCAGCGTGGCTCCGGCTCAGGCCGGGAGTCTGACCGGGGCAGGAGAGCGGTGCAGGAGGCGTGGAGGGATGGAGCGAGTGGGTTTAGGGATCCAGCGCTGTTCCCAGGCTGTGGATGCTCTGGGAATGGGGAAATATTAAAACGTCTCTGAATTTAAACCTCTCTGGCCCAGATTTCCACTTCCCCCCACTTCCCAAATAAGACCACAAAACCCTCTCAAACCATTGCCATCTTTTACACAGACAAAGCAAAGCCACAGCGGAGGCTCCGACCCCCTGCGGACAGGCTCCTCGCAGCCCTGCAGGGGCTGTTTCGGCAGGGACACGGTGGCTTTCGCGGGCTCTCTCTGTTCCTTTCGCAGGCAATCTCGGAGGACACAGAGCTCCTTCCAGAGCAGGAGTGTGGCATATAGTACTGTTCATATTTTGGCCCTTGGGGAGGTCTCTGTTGGTGCTGTCTTGTGCCTGTGGCTTTAGCCTGGATTACTCAGCCTGCCAAGGCAGAATTAGATAAAAATGTTTGCTCAGCACAGCTAAAATACAGTTGTCTCTATACAGCTCCATCTTCAGAGACGTCTGTGAGCCAGGGGATGGAGTTTGCATGCTGAGGGTGAGCAATTGCTTGGGAAAGGGCATCCTGAGTTGTCTGGGGGATCAGGGACATCTCAAAGGACATCGGAGGGTCCCTGGGGCTGGCAGCAAGAGGAGGAGGAAGTTGAGAAAGGAAAGAGTGTGGGGATATACAAATAATTGGGAATGGAGGAACATGAGGACCTGTGGGGAACTGAGAGGAAGGAATGGATGTCCCAGAGCTGGGGGGAGGAATCAGAGAGGGGGAAAGAGGGGACACAGCAAGGGGGCAGGAGGGGAAGCCCCAGTGGAATCACTGCCCAGCACTTGGCGAAGGGGCTACGGCAGCGGGTCCCTCTGCACCTACCGTAAATCTCAACGTCATCATAGATGTCAGTGTCCCTGCGAGTGAAAAGACAGGGTGCTGTGAGCAGTCTGGTCTCCCATGTCCCCAGCGCCTCCTGACACTGAGGCAAGGCCCAGCTCCTGCTGCCACCTCTGTCCTGTCCCTCCTAACGTGTCTACGGGCTCTGCTGTCACCGTGCAGCCCTGTTCGCCTCCTCACAGCCTCGTGCTCTCCCCACAGAGAACGGATGCTCCAGTGTGGGGTGTGCTTGACTCTGGTGCCTCTCATGTTGCACATGGACGGTGGCCCCGTGCTGGGCTGCCGGGAGCCACAGACCCGGTTATGCAGAGGGCCAGCACTGGCCCATCGTGCTGTGCCACCAGCAGCACCTGAACAGTGTCTGGCAGGTCCCACGTGAGGTACCACAGCTTGGGGAGGGCTCGCAGCACCCCGGGAAGTGGCTCCCAGCGCCAGAACCTCTCCTGACACCAGAAATGTCAGATTCCCTGCCCAGGGTAATGAGCCGCCGTTACACTCATGGTCACCACCTGGGTTGGAGAGGTTTGAGTCTGCACTCAATGGCCAGGGCCGGTTCGGTGCTGGGCAGTCGCTGGGCAATTGCTACAGATTGTGGAGTGGGGAGGAAGGGGCTGAGGAAGCGGTACTCACAGGTGGAGCATCACGGCCCGGGGCACGTAGCCATCTGCAACAGAGCAAGGAAGAGCATGTCGGGTTGGCCAGGAGCCGGGATGTGAGCGAGGTCTCAGCCCAGCACCTGCCCCTGCCCAGGGCAGGGGGTTTTAGCAACATCTGACTTCCCTGGGGAGCACTGGGGGCAAGGAGAAGCCCGGGTGTGGGGAGCTGAGCTGGACCCTCAGCAGGGAATGAGCCCACCAGGCTGGGAAGAGCCTCATCCCAATCTCTCTGCCTGCGGAACCTGCAGCACTTTCCACCTGAGCAGTCAGTGCAAACCTGGCTGTGGAGCCTGGCGTGCCAGGCTGGTGGCCAAGAGGCTCCAGGAACTGCAAAGGCTTTTGGCAGAGGGACGTGGCAGCCCAGCAAACAGCAGAAGTGCTGGTGCCGAGCAGGAGGAAGAGCAGGATGTTTGTGCAAAGAGAAGTGGGAACGTTTGAGACGTGTCAGGTGTCAGGTCTGTCTAAGGGCAATGGATGTCTCCTGCTGTCTCCTGGGGTGTGTGTGCACAAAGAAGCTTGTTCCCAAACTGTGTGCACTGTGATCCCCGCTGCAGACAAAGCCTCAGACCCCACAGACTTACATCTCCTCTGGCTGTTTCGGCAGAGGATTTGCTCCTGATTTGTAAACTGAATGACATCAAGAATTTCTCCTCGTCTCAGAGGCAGGTTCTTCCCTCCACCCCTCTTCTCCGTTGCTGCAGGGTCAACCATCATCTGAGTCAGGACGTTGATGCTCCCTTCGAACTGGAACACAAAGAGCAGCGCTGCAGCTCGGCAGCCAGCGCGGGGGAGCATGAACCAGGCAGTGCCAACCGCTCTTCCTTCTTGGAAAAAGCAGATCCCTCTTTATCCAAGTGGTCTGTGGGACTGGTCTGATCTGGGGATGTTTCAGTGGGGAACAGGGCAGGTGTGACCTGGGCTGGTCTCTGCGGAGCACAGCTCCTTCCTGGGAGGTGAGGGGGAGCTCAGAGGGATGAACAATTACTCCTTGCTGCATACCTTGAATTTCTTCTGAAACTCCCTGTCTGCCTTCTCTTCTTTCTTGCATTCCTTGAGTGTCATTGGCTTCGTCTTCCGGGGGACCTGGGCTTGTCTGCAGAGTCATTGTGAGTCATGGGGGAGCTCAGGGGCCACCACCCTCTGCTCCTTTTCCTTCCCCTTCCCCTTTCTCTTCCCCCTCCCCTTCCCCTTCCCCATGGCTGCTGCCCCATTGCATTTCCCTGCCCAGCTCCCCCCAGCGCCCCAAGGTCTCTCCCTCCAGGGCTGCCGGGGCTCTCAGGCAGGGTTCAAACCCGCTGCTTGTGTTCTTCACCATGGACATTTCTATCCCAAGCCCAGCAGAGACCATTAAACCACCAGCTTTGTCAAAGCAGCAAGGAGCCCTGACCATTCTGGGACCCTTAGAGTAAAAACCCCTGTTACCTCTGTGTAGCAGCCAGCAAGGCAACCCTGTTAGAGGCTTGACCAGCATCTTCACCTGCAAAACCAAACCCCAGGAGAGCTGCTGCCGTGAGGCTGCTGTAGGGCGTACACAGCCGCTGAGACAGGACACGAGTCCGAAACAGCAGCAGGAGCTTTTTCCTCCTTGGACCAAATGCTGAGTTTGCCTCCCGAGCACGGAGGGGATCAGGGTTTCCCATTCACAAGGCAGCACAGAAACCCATCGCCCTCCCTCGTGTGGGAGCAGTGGGCTCAGCACGGGCTCCACTGCCCACGGCTCAGGGGGTCTGGGGTGCTCACCCCAAGCAGCGTCCCAGCCCCCCCCGTACCCACCTCCGCCGGGGCGGGGACGCGGTGGTGGCCGGGACACGGGGAGAAAGCCTTGGCCTCGCCTGAGCAGCCCAACGGGCTCCACGTCATCATAGATCTCCTCTTCATCCCTGCGATGAGGCAGACAGCGATTAGGACGCCCTGCTGCAGTGACAGCACTGGGGACCAAGGCTGCCAGGAGGCGGGTGGGCAACGGGTGGCTGCGCAGAGCGGGACAGCAGCTCCGTGCCACACGCCAGCAGCTCTTTGCAAGGCTTGGTGACACAGCACCACGGCCCGAGGTGCAGGAGATGGGCAGCAGCGTGCGACGGCAGTAGCACAGCCCGTGGAGGACGGTGCTTTGCACAAGGTGCCGTCCCACGCTGGGCTCCAGGAGCGGGCAGGGAAACACACGGACACTCTTACTGTTCCATCTCGTGCCCTTCCCGCTGGGCTGGGAAAGCCTGAAAGCCACCTCGAATAAAAATGCTGCCTTGGTCCTTACCCCGTTGCGCTGGGAGCACCCTGTGGTGGTGACCGCGCCGGGGCTGACACAGCATGGCCTGGTTTCACGAAACCTGTGGTAAAAACAGGAACGGGAGGGAGCAGCAAGGGATTATTTCACATTTTCTCCTTGAATCTATCACCCACCCAGAGGGTCAGAGCTGTCCTGGGCTACATTCAGTGCAGAGGGATGCGGGGACATAAAACTGACTGCACATTTAGGTCCAGTGAGGAGTTTCTGCTTCATGGCCCATCTGGAGATTTTCTTTCCTCCCAGCAGGCTGGGCCACAGCTCATCGGGGAGCTCACCAGAGAGCTTTAATATGGATTTTCCCACCTTATGTCCCTAAAGTCACTTTCTCCCTGGATCAGTGATGAAAGGGGAGGGGAAGAGGCCAAAATGGGTATTTTGTGTGTGGCGAAAACCCTGAACTCCAGATCTGTGCCAGAGTCAGGGAAAATTGTGGGACCAGTCCTATTCAATATATTCATCAATGACTTGGATGAGGGAACAGAGTGACTGTCAGCAAGTTTGCTGGGGACACCAAGCTGGGAGGAGTGGTGGCACTGGAAGCTGTGCTGCCATCAGAGACCTGGACAGGCTGGAGAGTTGGGCAGGGAAACATTTAATGAAATAGAACAAGGGCAAGTGTAGAGTCTTGAATGTGGGCAGGAACAACCCCAGGTTCCAGTGTAAGTTGGCGAATGAGCTATTAGAGAGCAGTGTAGGGGAAAGGGAGCTGGGGGTCCTGGGGACAGCAGGGTGACCATGAGCCAGCACTGGGCCCTTGTGGCCAGGAAGCCAATGGTACCTGGGGTGGGTTAGAAGGGGGTGGTCAGTAGGTCAGAGAGGTTCTCCTGCCCCTCTGCTCTGCCCTGGGGAGACCACACCTGGAATCTTGTGTCCAGTTGTGGCCCCTCAGTTCCAGAAGGACAGGGAACTGCTGGAGAGAGTCCAGCGCAGCCACCAAGATGCTGAAGGGAGTGGAGCATCTCCCGTGTGAGGAAAGGCTGAGGGAGCTGGGGCTCTGGGGCTGGAGAAGAGGAGACTGAGGGGGGACTCATTCCTGGGGATCAATATGGAAAGGGGCAGTGTCAGGAGGATGGAGCCAGGCTCTTCTGGGTGACAACCAGTGACAGGACAAGGGGCAATGGGTGCAAACTGGAACACAGGAGGTTCCACTGAAATATGAGAAGAAACTTGTTCCTGGTGAGGGTGTCAGAGCCTGGCCCAGGCTGCCCAGGGAGGTTGTGGAGTCTCCTTCTCTGCAGACATTCAAACCCGCCTGGACCCCTTCCTGTGGAACCTCAGCTGGGTGTTCCTGCTCCATGGGGGGATTGCACTGGATGAGCTTTCCAGGGCCCTTCAACCCCTGACACTCTGGGATTCTGTGACTCTGTGATCTCCATGTGCTCAGGAGCATCATCAGCCAGAACGTGCTGCTGCAGCCGGTACAATCGCCAACACACCCACATCCCTGATAGGGTCCCATTGTTCTTGTCACCAGCCTGGTCAATCAGACCAACCAAAAACCAGCACAAAGATCCATGGTACAACACCACAGCTCTGACGGGTTATTGTACCAAGTAATGTGCAATCATATACCAGGCTGTAAAAATTCCAAGATTGCCCTAAAAATTAACAAAAATAACCAAATCAGGGTGGGGGTGTAATTCTGGGTGTTCAAACTTGCCTCAGTACCTGTGAGACAAAGAAATACTTGAAAACTACTGGTTTGTAGGACATGTGGAGAGCAGATCACTCCCTGCTCTGCCAGGGCTGGGGCCGCTCTCGGTGGGTGAGCACGGCCGGGCCTGACGGTGGCCTCTGAGTGCTAACACAATAATTACATCTTATAATAATACCCTAAACCAGCTGGGCTTTCCAGTTCTCATAAGGAAGGGAAGAGAGGCTGTCTTCTACCCCATGGCTCTGGCATGAGCTGGTTAATAAAGAACTGTCCTTTAAATGGGCTGGTGAACAAGAACTTTGAGAGTTGAGGAAGAAACAGGATTTGAAATGAGTTTCATTACCCAGAGTATGGAAGAGCAGAGTGGCAGCTTTTAGAAACCAACAAATCCACACAGGTCTGGCGGGTCATTGGGAGCGTGCAGGGCTCACGCTGAATGGAGAACCACCATGTCCAAGAGGCACTGAGCCCTGTGCCCCGTGGTAAGGAGGGACACCGAGCCAGCGCCGTGGTCCTGTGGCCATAGTTCTGGCTGTGCCTGGGGAGTCTTGGGGGCTCCCTCAGGCTTGGAGGCAGATGGTATTGCAGGCAACATGCTGCAGCTTCAGAGTCTCTGCCTCTTGGCCAAAGCACTTCTTGCCCATGGGATGGATACCAGCTCTGCTTCCCACCGGTCGGGCTTAGAATCATCCAATAGTCTGTGTTGAAGGGACCATCACAGCTCCCCAGTGCCCCCCCTGCCATGACAGGGACATCTTCACCAGCTCAGGTTGCTCAGAGCCCCGTCCAGCCTGGCCTGGGATGTCTCCAGGGATGGTTCAGCCACCACCTCTCTGGCCAACCTGGGCCAGGCTCTCACCACCCTCAGAGCAGCAATTCCTTCCTCATGTCCAGCCTGAATCTTTCTCCTTCAGTTCTGAACCATCACCCCTTGTCCTATCACAACAGGCCCTGCTCAAAAGTCTGTCCCCATCTTTGTTATCGGCCCCTTTTAAGTCTGGAGAGGCCATAATAAGGTCTCCCTGGAGCTTCTCTTCTGCAGCTGAACACCCCAACTCCCTCAGCTTGTCTGCTCGTACAGCCACACAAGGGTGGGCTGGTCGGAGGGGACATCTGGAGTGTCACCCAACGTGCTGCTCCGAGCAGGGTTGGCCTCAGAGCAGGTTGTTCAGGGCCTCATCCCCGTGACAAATGAATATCTCCAAGGATGGAGACACCCGTCTCCCCGGTGCCTGCTGCAGCGCTGCACCACCCGCGCAGGAAAGAGATTTCCCCTCGAGCAGCTCACACCCGTCACCTCAGTCCTGATCCCAGGCACCTCTCGGAAGAGCCTGGCTCCATCTCCTCCTCCTGTCGGGGGGCTGTGGGCAGTGAGAGGGTTTCACCTTTGCCTGCTCTCTTCCCGGACAAACCAGCCTGGGTCTCAGCCTCTTTCCCCACGTGCTCCAGGCCCCAACCACCTCAGTGCCCTGCCCTGGGCTCACTCCAGATTGTCAGCGTCCCTCATGGCATTGACTCCAACCCTGTGCCCTACAAGCACCCCAGAGCCTGATTCCTGTCCCCAGCCAGGGACAGCACTTAGTGCCCTTCATCTCTTCACCCGCTGTCCTTCTCTCTCTTTCCAATGCCCCTTTGGCGTTACCAGCCCGCACCTCTCCATCAGCCCCCCCGATATTTCCATCTCCCAGGAGCTCCAGACTCCAACTAAGGTGATTTTCCTCCCTGAATGAGCAGCTGCCTTCGCTGGGGGACTTGCAGGTGCCTGGCCCTACCTGGTTGAGCACTCCTTGGGGGCTCCGTGGCAGGATGGACGAGCTTCCCAGCACCAAACTTCTCCAGATCCACAACAGGCGGGCGCCTGGGCTTGGCCGGCCTCGCTCCCAGCACCTTGACGTGTGGCAAAGGCTTCCTGCGAGGCAGAGATGGGCGTCCTGTCCTGCGGGAGCTCCCCGCTGCCTCCAGGGAGGCTGTGACAGCTGTGCCTTTGGCAGGAACGGCCGGAGCACCCTTGTCTTTGGCGAGTGGCCATGGCTGCTGGGATGGGTTTCTCTGGGGACGGTTGGAGGCGGCTCCCACCTCCTTGTTCGATGTGTCTCCACCTCCTGGCTTTGCAGGGGCCGGGTGGCAGCTGGTGTCCTGAGGAATCCCCTTCTTCAGTCGCACCATCCAGGCCGGGGTCTCACAGGCGGGCTGAGGAGGTGGATGCTGCCCCACACTCGGACCTTTGCTGTGAGATGGAGAAGCTCTGCTGAAGTCCACCCTCCTGCTGCGGGGGGGCTCGGGAGGGGGTTCGCCCTTGGAGCCCGGCGCGGGGCTCTGTCCCGGCTCTGTCGTCGGGGGTGCTGCAGAGCGACTCTCCCCCCAGCCGCCCACTTCGGGGGGGTCTTTCCTCTTCCCCTGAAGCTTTGCCTGTAGGTGCCTCACCACGGCCTCTTTCCCCTTCAGATGCGCCTGTGACCATTAAGAAAAGCTCCAGTTAGAACACCATGGAGGACAACAAGTCAAAGCGTCCCCTGGGGAATGCCATATTCCTTCACCAGGGCCTGACACTAAGCCGCCTCCACCAAGTGTGGTCTTTGCTCAAAGTAGTTCTGGAATGTGCCTGTACCACGTTGGGAACAGGTCCCACCACCTGAGGGCACCTAGGAGCAGTTTCATAGAGTATTTTGGTCTGATGCACCCTTTTTCCGCTGCCAGGACCATCAACAGAGAGGGATGGGGTGGGGGATTATACCCTACTAGTAGCAAAGCTCCTGAGGGTAGAATTTGAGATCTAGAGACTACCCAGGGCTCAGATGGGAGCAACCTGCCTTGTCCTGGTCCTGGTTCCCATGAGGTCCATGGTGAATGCAGGGCACACATGGAATCATAGAATCATTTAGGTTGGAAAAGACCTTTAAGATCATCCAGTTGGGCAAGAGTTGGTGGGCAAGACCACACAGAGCTGTCAGCATCCCCCCCGGAGGAAAACCCCAGGCAGTGCTGCTGAAAACCACCCTGCCAAAGCCTGCGTGCAGAAGAACGAAGAGGCCAAGAGGCAGCAGATCTGCCCCACTTTTCTGACCAGTGTGTTTCCTGTGCAGCTCACACCGTGCACATGTGAACTGGGCCACGCCAGCCCCAGGGCAGAGCTGGGCTTCCTGAATGACCAAAAAGCACCTTTTTCTGAAGCCTCCAGAGAAAAGCTGCCAGGAGGAGTCTGGGTGACTTTGGGAAGGGTGCCAGGTGTGCGGTTCAGCACCAAAGTCAGCTGGGATGGCATGAGGCTTTTCATAAGCTTCTCAGATGGACCCTCATGGGGGGCTCTTCCCCCTTGTCCCCTTGTCCCCGGACCACGGTGCCCCTTGGCAGCAGAGCTGGCCGCTCCACTCGCCCTTAGCAAGCCGCAGGCTTTGGTTTTGAAGTTCTCCTCCCTCTGGGATTTCAGTTTGAGCTTGTGCTTGTGTAATTGTTTTCTTTCACAACAACAGGGCTCGTATGCAAAGAAGCTAGTGCAACATTTTTTTACATAAGTGCTCAAATGTATATATGCTGAAATAAGCGTAAGTTCCCCACACATCCCCACGCAGTCACCCCAGTTTCACCCATAAATGCTGCAAATGCGGCACTCTGAGCGGAGCCTGTGGTAGAGCAGCACAAATTCACAGTTTCCTACAGATCAGGCAGTGGGGCTCTTACCCAAACCAGTGAAAAAAGCAACTGTGTCCAGATTCCCAAACATGTCACCAGGATTTTGGCACCCGAATGATTCAGGGGTTTGTAACCATCCATTTTGGAGCCATTCCATGAGCTGGGACTTGCACAGAGCTCCCGGGTCGCCCCGTGGGATGCGGCACCACTGTCACCATGATCAGTTCCAGGCTTTTCAATACATTTGGCACTGGTGGGTGCTCTCCTGGACTCAGTGGCAGAGCGTGGCCTCCACCCTTCATAGACTTTACATGCAGCCCAACGTCCCCCAGTAAATCTTGCGTTCACCCCAGGAATTGCTCAGAGACCTCTGAAGCTCCTGCCAGCTCAGACGTACAGGACTTTGTCTTCCAGGAGGAGCGAGGGTCTCGGCAGGACCCAGCCCCTCGCAGGGACACCACTGAAGCCTTCCCAAGGAGATGCAGCCCCGCTCCCCATGCCCCGTCCCCAGGTCCAGCACAGCCCAGCTCTGGTCCTTACTCACCATTTTCCATCAGCAGGCGCTTTCCTGCGCGCTCACCTCCTGTCGGGAGGCATCTGAGCAGAAGGACTTGTGCAAGGCAAAGCTCTTTAAAGTTGTTCTGCCTTGAAACCAGAAGCTGTTTCCTAACGGTTGGTGGGAAGCTGTGTGCAATGCCAGGAAGTCGCTGTCACCTGAGCCTGAAGCAGCACGAGGAGGAGGAGGTGAAGGAGGAGGAGGAAAAGGAGGAGGAGCAGCTCTTGGTGCAGCACTGCTTGGGCTCTGCTGCTGGTGGGAAGCTCGAAGCGCACCAAGCCCTGCTGCCCACAGGACGGCTCATCCAGAAAAAAGCCTGGAGCTCATGGAGCGACTTCAGGAAGCGAGGACAGGCTGCGTGAGGACCAGGAGTGCGGGTTACGTCCTCGTCTGAGGGTGGCCAACCAGAACTCGCTGCAGGTCACGTCTTCAGAGCCCCGGGGGTCTGCAGAGCATAGAGGCGATTTGCAGGGGTTACCCAGCAAAACCAGCTCTGCGGGAGCAAAGGTTGAGGGGCTGCGGCTTTCCAGTGTGTCCAGAACCCGGGGGGTTTGCCCGCTGAAGAGCCGAGCAGCAGCGGGAAGCAGGGGAAGTGCTCTGCATGGCGTGGTGCCCGCTTGGGCCATCTCAGTGTTGAAACGTCCGGGTTTCAGCGCTTATTGCCTCAGAGGCAGGAAAGGTCTCAGAGGCTGAGTCAAGTCCTGTGGCTGGGATGCTCTGGCCGGCCCTGGGACAGCACTGATGTCCCTGCCCAGGGGTGGCACATCCCTCCAGTCCTTCGGGAAGGCGTCCCACCTGCATTCCCCTGGCGGGTCCTGCCCGTGGGTGGTGTTACGGGTAAGACGGCGTGTCCAGGGTGTGGGGAAGGCTGGGAGAGGCCCGTGGTGGCCAAGGGTGGTGGCCCTGGGGGACCTGTGGAGGGTGGTGGGTACCCAACGGGGACCCTGGAGGGTTTGATCCCACCAGCTGGGGCTGGGACAGAGAGGGGGGGTCCGGTTGCACACTGGACCACGGGGAGCTGATCCGGGGACACAGGCAGGGACAGACGTGTCCCCAGAGGTGGGTCCCCAGCACCGCCTGCCCTGCTGCTCTGGAGCTGCTGCCACAGGCCCGGCTGGGGGGAGAAGCTGAAGAGCCGTGTCCGGGGGACAAGGGGTGACGGGGAGGCCCCAGGAGCCATCTCTGGGAGGACAGGGGTGACAGGGGTGACGGGGGTGATGGGAGCCCAAGGCCCGCGTTGAGGGGAATGGGGGCAGCAGGGAGGCACAGGGGCCGTGTTCGGTGGGATGAGGGTGCCGGGAAGCTCAAGGGCCACGTCTGGGGTGCTGAAGAGCTCAGAGCTCGTGTGGGGGACGGCGGGGGCAACCCCCCGGCTCCGCGGGCAGCCCCGCTCCGACCCGCGCTCCGCGGGCTCCGGCGCCGCCGGGCGGAGACTCCGCAGCTGCCGGGCCCTCCCCGGCCCTCCCGTTCTCCCGCGCAGGCGCGGCCCTGGGCGCGGGATGGCGGCGGCAGCGGTGCCGGTCCCCGTGCCGGTGGCGGAGGCGGCGGGGCCGGGGGAGGAGGCGGCGGGAGCGGGGCCGCAGTGCCCGGGGCCGGCCCGCCTGGCCCGGCTGCCGCTGGCGCGGGTGAAGGCGCTGGTGAAGGCGGACCCGGACGTGAGCCTGGCCAGCCAGGAGGCCGTGTTCGTGCTGGCGCGGGCCACGGTGAGCGGCGCCGCCCGGCCGGCGCGGGGGCTGAGGCGGCTGCGGGGCTGAGCGGCCCCGGGCTGAGCGGGGCTCGGGGAGCTGCGGGCCCTGGGGCTGCGCTCGGTGTCTGTGGGACGTGGGGCTGCTCGCTTGGCGTTTTCTACGGGGCTTTTTTTCTGTTCGTGGGTTTGAGGGGTTTCCTCCCCCAGCTCCCCCCGCAGTGCCGTGGCCAGCAGCGGGCAGAGCTGCCGGGGACAGCTGGGCACCCGAGCCCTCCCGGGGGGAAGCGGGACGGTCACCCCTGTCCTCACCCCGTCACCCCCCATCCCGGCGCTGGGGCCGCGTTTGCCGCCGCTCGGCCCCGCGCTCAGAGCTGCCGCACATCGGCCTTCAGCACAGCCCCCCGGAGCCTGCCCGGGGGGGGCGCCGGAGGTAGCGCGGCCGCGGGCCCCGCTCTGCGCAGCCCCCGCCCGTCGCTCCCGGCCGGGGCAGCGGGAGGGCCCGCGGCTGTGTCTGCCCGGCGGCCCCGTGCGCTCCGCTGCATTTCCAGCTCCCCCTGACGCCTGTCGATAGTTTGCGATGTGCAGATGCGAGCGAAGCGTGACCGGGGGTTTTCCTCCCGTGGAAGGCGTCTCCTGTTGCACAGCGGAGGTGCGTTCGGAAGGGCTTTGGCGCTGTGAGCGCGGCCGCTGAGCTCTCCCCTTTTGGCATCTCCTGGGCCCGCTGCAGCCGAGGAGCCTGCGGGGTGGCACGGGGGGACAGTCGGGCTCCATCCCCTTCATTCCCTGGGCGCAGGACACGTCTCCTCCTTCCAAAGGTGCCCGGGAGCAGCTCGTCTTCCACACGTGTTCAGAGGAACCATCTCCGTCCAGTACACTCAGCCTTCTCTCTTCCCTTTTTACTTCCCATGTGCATCACTGCCCAACAATTTCATTTGTTATTTTCAGAGCTACTTATTGGGAAGGGGAAATTTTCAGATGGAGATTCTGGTTTCTTCCTGAAGGGTCGTGGGACCTTCCCTTTCCTCAGGATATTCTCTGTTCCCTCTCTCATCCCCTGTGTGAAACTGTCTTGTTTTGTTTGCAGGAGTTGTTTGTTGAAACCATAGCCAAAGACGCCTATGTGTATGCTCAGCAAGGAAAGAGGAAAACCCTGCAGAGAAAAGACCTGGGTACGAGCGTGTTCTGTGCTGTCCTGAGCTGACCGTTCCTCGGATGGGGGATTTTTCTGCCCATCATCCTGGGGTGATCAGTCGATAGGTGCTTCTCTTGCTTTCTCTGGAGATAAGAGAAAAAAAACCCACTAAATATTAGGCCAATAATTTCACACGCCAGCTCTAAAACAAGTAAACCGCTTGGAAACTGGTGACTGTACCGTGGTATCAATAGAAATACGGCTGTTTGAAGCAGATGCAAATATGGAGTGTGTTTATCTGTGTTAATTGTTTTCAATTTGCTTTGCAGACAATGCCATTGAAGCTATTGATGAATTCGCTTTTTTGGAAGGTGAGTTTCTGCTTGGTTTCACTTGGTTTCGATATTTTGTGTAATTTTCTTGGGAGAGAAAGAACATAATCATTTGCAGAGCCCTCTGTTTCCACATCTCTAATAATCCATAGTGTAACTTGTTATGTGCGTCTCGGAGAGGTAAAACACGAGGCAGGTGGAGCCTGACACATGCAGCGCTTTTTGGCTGCATTTGGTTTTGCTTCTGTGTGATTTGCGTAAACTTTAAAAAGTTACTGCGTACTCCTTTGGCAGATTGTAAACAGCTTTCATTTATTCACACCATTGCATTTCTGATTCCTGAGACTATATTTTTTTCATTTAATATTTAGGTACTTTGGACTGAGCTGGACGGAGACGGAGACCGAAGAGATGGACATGGGCTGGAAAATAGGATGCTGAGAGTTCGAAAATAGTTCCTAGAATCATGACACTGAAATGGCAACCGTACTATTTTGTATAAAGTTTAAGTTGTTGTAAGTTCGTTATTTAAAATGCGTATTTTTCCATGAAGTTCCGTGTGGCCGCGGCGCAGGCCGCTCTCCAGCGTGGCGGTGACGGGGGCCGCTCAGCGCAGCCGTCCCTGCCCCTCCTGCGCCCCACAACGCGGGACCGGCTGGGCTCGCATGGGGGATGTTTTTTAGTGGGAATGTATTTGTCTTTGTACTGTTTGTTTCTTGGCCAAACACAATTAAATTTATTTCTTTTGTCGAACGGCTCTCCTGATCTCTGCTCCGTGCTGCTGGGCTGGAGGGGATGTGCACTGCAGCACTGTGGTGAATGGCGCAGTTTGCCTGATGCCTTCTAACAGCGTTGTGCTTTTGCTAAGTGTTTCCTCAAGGCATCTACCCCAGTGAAGCCCAGGAGCTGTGTATGAGCTCCAGGGAGACTTGGCTTCTTCCCAGGGGTGTCCGGCGTCCCTAAATTCCTGTGATTGCTGCACCCGTAAGTAATTACAGAATCACAGAATCCCAGAGTGTCAGGGGTTGAAGGGCCCTGGAAAGCTCATCCAGTGCAATCCCCCCATGGAGCAGGAACACCCAGCTGAGGTTCCACAGGAAGGGGTCCAGGCGGGTTTGAATGTCTGCAGAGAAGGAGACTCCACAACCTCCCTGGGCAGCCTGGGCCAGGCTCTGCCACCCTCACCCCCAACAAGTTTCTTCTCAAATTTAAGGGGAACCTCCTGTGTTCCAGTTTGCACCCATTGCCCCTTGTCCTGTCACTGGTTGTCACCCAGAAGAGCCTGGCTCCATCCTCCTGACACTCCCCCTTCCCATAGTGATCCCCATGAATGAGTCCCCCCTCAGTCTCCTCCAGCTCCAGAGCCCCAGCTCCCTCAGCCTTTCCTCACACGGGAGATGCTCCACTCCATCATCTTTGTGCCTCTAATTGTAGCCAAAAACCCCAAAACAACCAGCCCAGCAACCTCTCCAGCGGACCTGAATTTTCATCTGTGGGTTTGGCCCCTCAGTTTCCAAGGATCAGGACAGGATCTTCCACCAGGCATCAACAGGTGAGTGCCAGCACCCACGCACTCGCAGGGCTGGGGGTTGATGGTTCTCATTTCCTCGTTCCCTCAAGGGCACAGCTGCACAGGCTGTGAAGAATCCACCTGAGCCCCCAGGCAACGCTTTGGGCCCAGAAGCAAAAAATTTTGGCCAAGCTGCCTGCACGGGGCGGGGGCAGCGTGGAAGCCAAGGGGCGATGCCGGGTCTGAGGCCTCGGTCGGGTCCAGGCGGTGTCTGGAGGCCTTTTTCTGCCTCATTGAGGAAAACTGGTAAGAACTATGATTTCGTAATGAACATCTGGCCTTGGAGGTGCTTGTCATTCCCGTGTCACATGTGTCACTCATCGCGGGGACTGGAAGGAGCCTGTGCCTTTGGGGACACAGCCGCACACGGGCCGCGATGCTCCGCGTGTCCCAGGACGTTGCGTGAAGTCCTGTCTGCACCAGGATGACAAACCCTGGGAGGGAATGGGAACCAGCTCTGCGGGCCGCTGGGTGTCCTGGGGCTGGACCTGGGAACAACCTTGTCCCTTGTCCCTTGTCCCACCGTTGTCAGCGCTGGTGCAGCATCCCCCAGGCGGGCAGGTGCACAGAGCGGGCATCACACCCACCCGCAGGTGAGGAGGTGAAACGAGGGCTCTTCAGCCAGCGCAGCCAGCCGGTTGTAGCAGGTTTGGGGGAATAAACAGCAAGAACACCAACCTGCTGGTGAAAGCTGTGCTGAGAACAGACCCCACTGAGAAACCACTAAACGGAGTTTCCGTTCTGATGCCCTTTTCGTGTTAGCATCAGTGAACTACACTGGTGTTTCAAAAATCACTTGGAAATGGAAAGTCCAAAGTAAATTGTTCCAGACAGGTCAAAACCTTCCAGGGGTTTGTCCTGAACCTGGGGAGTTCACACATGAAATAACCGGAGAATCACGTCAGTGCAGATGAACTGATCTGTGTTTGTCAGAATGGAAAGTCCTGTCGAAATGATTTTCCACAACTGCCTGATAAAGTCAGTTCTACTGGAATTTGTTGATGTCATTTTATTGGTATTTCTGCATCTAAACCCATCCCGTTGAAACCTTCCCGGCGGCTCCTGTGACACAGCAGCCACTAGAGCGGGACAGAGAGCAGCGCCAGTGCTGATGTGGGGCTGAACAGCAGGGGAACCAGATGGGTGACAGAGAAATCAGAGCTGCCGGGCTCTGCCGTGTCCGCACAGGCCCCTGGCGAAGGGTTTTGATTGCGGGGTGACAATCGAACCCTGGCAGATGTATTTTAACCTCCTCTCCTCCTCCCCTCCCCCTTTTTCCCCTCCCTCTCCCTTCCCACTCAGCACAGGCGATCGGGAGGGAAAGAACAGAAAGAAGAGAGCTGGGAAAATTAACAATGTTTTACTAATGCTACTAATAAGAGTAGAGAAAATAATACAAAATACACAAAACCAATCTTGAAAGTCTCAGCAACTGCAGAGCCAGCACCCAAAGTCCTGGACTGGACTCTGCAGCCAACCGGAGCTGGATTCAGTCTGTCACTGGCCTCAGTTCGCAGGGACGACTCACAAGGTCTTCTGCTAATGTCGCCATAAAGAAAATGAAAAAGGGATGAGATCCTCATGATCTCCCGCTTTTATATGAAGTATCACATGAATGGGATGGTATACTCCATCAGTCAGTTCCTTGGCCACCTGTTTCTCGTTGCCCCTCTCGTGAGATTTCCATCCGTGCTTATCAATAACTTTGCATTCCATTGCTGTGTTCACCAAAACGTGGATCTGGTTCTCCAGGAAAATGCAGCTGATATGAAGCTTTAGCTGACAGGCAAATTCACTACAAGAGAAACTTGGTTTTTAACAAAACCAGGACAGCCCCGCACAGCCCTGCGCATCGGGCACTGAATCCAGAGCTGCGGGGGCTCTGCCGTGTGCACTGAAACCAGAGCTGCGGGGGCTCTGCCGTGTGCACTGAAACCAGAGCTGCGGGGGCTCTGCCGTGTGCACTGAAACCAGAGCTGCGGGGGCTCTGCCGTGTGCACTGAAACCAGAGCTGCGGGGGCTCTGCCGTGTGCACTGAAACCAGAGCTGTGGGGGCTCTGCCGTGTGCACTGAAACCAGAGCTGCGGGGGCTCTGCCGTGTCCGCACAGCCCTGCGCATCGTGCACATCGTGCACTGCACCACACGGCCCATGGGAAAGAAAATTAGGCAGCGTGAAGTGCTTTTTTCCAGAAGTGGCAGAATCAGCATTTACTTCCAGACTGTGACGGGCAGGTGCTGGATGAGTTTGTCCCCAGGGTGGTTAATGGACTGGGGCTCATTCAGTGACAATGGCCCAGGGCTGGGAAATGTGGACTGGCCCCAGGCTTTGCCTCTGCCCCGGGCAGGTCTTGGCACTTTCCTTCTGGCTTGTCCCGGTGAAGCCAGGCTGACACCTCCAGTGTCATGTTAAAGCCTGGAAACGCCAGAGGAGGGGGGCTGGAGAAGGATGTTCAGATCTCGCCCGGCAGTACTGGCCTCCAGAAATGGGGTAATGGGTGTCATCTGGTGTCCCCCTCTCCAGGCAGCCCAGGGAGATTTGCTCTCAGAAAACGCTTTTCCCTCCCCAGAAAACACAGCCCCATCCTGGAAGACAGAAATCATCTCCTCCAGGGGCTGGTGGAGGAGCTGGAGCGGGGACAGGAAACTCTCAGAACCATTTTAAAGCCTGGAACCAAACCCAAACTTTGAAGGACCCGCACTAAGGGCTGGATCAGGGCAAGACCAGGTCCTATTTAGAGCCCAGACCCAAGACTGGCTTATTAGCAGCTTAGCCGTCCTCCTTCCCCTCCTCTAGCTCATGCAACCAAGATTTTAATCCTAATTTACTTGGTGTGGGAGAGAAAAAGCAGCAGGTTTAGCAGATAAACTGTTTCTCTGTATGCAGAACGTACGCTCAGACAGAGCCAGGATGATCTGTGCCCGTTCCCTTCCTCTGGGACGCGAGTTGTTGCTGGAGGAGCCTCTGAGCGCCCCCCTGGGCCAGCGGGACCTGCTGGTGCCCACGGGCCTGGGGGTGGCACGGACGTGGCCTTTCGGTGTCCGCCCAACGCTCCCCGCTCTCTGCCTGCCTCTCCCAACAATCAGGCTGCCTGTCTCCAATCTGAACGTAGCGCGTGTGTTTGTTTACCCTGGGAATTTTTCATTGAATTAAAGCTTGAACAGGGAAGGAAAAGGCAAAGCAGGACTGGGTCCTGTGCCCCCAGAACCGCGGCCACCGCCTGCCTCCCCTTTCCTGCCTCCCCTTTCCTCCGCGCTTGCCCGGCCTCCCCTGTCCCGTGAGGCAGGGGGGCAGATGCGACACCTCCTGCTGGGGCGGGAGATGCTGCCCCATCGCCCCGGCCCTGAGCGGCTCCTCTGCTGGCCCGGGGAGCTGAGAGCCCGGCCACAGCAGATCCTGGGGACACATCTCCAGGGGAGCCGGTGACACCCGCTCCAGCGCCCCGGCTGACCCAGACAGGCATCTGAGTGAGTGAGCGATAAATGGCGTTCCCCAGCTCCATGGTGTCGCTGCAAAAAAGCGCTGTCGTGAATATTTTGTGTTCAAAGACCTTTTATTCTCAAAGAGAAGTGTAATAGCTCGGCTGTCTCCCCAGAGATGGGGAGATAGAGGAACAAAACCTGTTGCTGCGGCCCTGAGCTGGTGCAGGAACAAGCCCCAAACTCTCAGCTGGGACCTTCACACCAAGACCAGCACTTCCCACGCTGGGTGCCGGAGGTGACACCGTCTGTCCCACACACACACCCGTGGTCTGATGCTTCAGTGGCCTCAGATGCACCCCCCAGATTAAATTTCCTTCTTGTTTCCTTGCAGATAGACTTTTCTGCATGGCCACAAAGTTCAGCACAGGTCAGAAACCCGCAAGGAGGGGACGTCATTCAGACACCGGAGAACTGTGAAATGAAGGAAAAGTGCTATCACCAGGTGGAACATACTATGAGACCACGCGCAGCTCTGCGGGACACGGGGGGAACGGCTGCGGGTTGGTTTTCCCAGCTTGGCCTCCCCCGTGGTGGGCTCAGCTGTGTGGGTGCCGTGCTCTGACGGGGGCAGCGTCACCCGGGCAGAGCTCAGCACATCCTGGCCATAAAGACATCTCCCATTTGTATTATGCTATAAAATGCATTTGTGTATGGATCAGTGCCATAAATTAACAAATGGCCTTTTCTTTGGGGTGAGGATTTCTTTTATAAATACTTAAAGGAGCAGTGAGGTATTAATTTAAAAAATATTTAATCATCAAGTATGTCTTGAGCTCAGTCCAACGGAGACTCCGCTCTCTACTTCACCACAGCTTTTGTGCACAGAGAGCTCTGACTCAAAAAACGCTTGTGTGCCACCCAAAATACCTCTCCTTACAGGCTTTGCCTGGCTGCTGCCCTTTCTCCAGGGTTCAGCCTGAGGACGGAGGGCACAGCGGTGGGGGTTGGTCTCCTTGGGTGTCCCCAGCAAGGTGCTGCAGGGGATTTCCATGCCTTTGTTTTGCAAATCTTTGCAGGAAATTGATGTGGGAAGGTGCTTGGGCAGCTGCTCCTCAGGGGATCCCTGCTCCTCAGGCAAGCAAAGCTGAGGGACCGCACAGCTGCGCACCCAGCGCTGTCCCCACTCCCGCACAGCTGCACACCCAGCGCTGTCCCCACTCCCGCACAGCTGCCCACCCAGCGCCGTCCCCACTCCCGCACAGCTGCGCACCCAGCGCTGTCCCCACTCCCGCACAGCTGCACACCCAGCGCTGTCCCCACTCCCGCACAGCTGCCCACCCAGCGCCGTCCCCACTCCCGCACAGCTGCGCACCCAGCGCTGTCCCCACTCCCGCACAGCTGCACACCCAGCGCTGTCCCCACTCCCGCACAGCTGCGCACCCAGCGCCGTCCCCACTCCCGCACAGCTGCCCACCCAGCGCCGTCCCCACTCCCGCACAGCTGCCCACCCAGCGCTGTGCCCACTCCCGCACAGCTGCGCACCCAGCGCTGTCCCCACTCCCGCACAGCTGCGCACCCAGCGCTGTCCCCACTCCCGCACAGCTGCACACCCAGCGCTGTCCCCACTCCCACACAGCTGCGCACCCAGCGCTGTCCCCACTCCCGCACAGCTGCATATCCAGCGCTGTCCCCACTCCCGCACAGCTGCACACCCAGCACTGACCCCATTCCCGCACAGCTGCCCACCCAGCGCCGTCCCCACTCCCGCACAGCTGCCCACCCAGCGCTGTCCCCACTCCCGCACAGCTGCACACCCAGCGCTGTCCCCACTCCCGCACAGCTGCGCACCCAGCGCTGTCCCCACTCCCGCACAGCTGCCCACCCAGCGCTGTCCCCACTCCCACACAGCTGCCCACCCAGCGCCGTCCCCACTCCCGCACAGCTGCATATCCAGCGCTGTCCCCACTCCCGCACAGCTGCCCACCCAGCGCTGTCCCCACTCCCGCACAGCTGCCCACCCAGCGCTGTCCCCACTCCCGCACAGCTGCATATCCAGCACTGACCCCACTCCCGCACAGCTGCACACCCAGCGCTGTCCCCACTCCCGCACAGCTGCACACCCAGCGCTGTCCCCACTCCCGCACAGCTGCCCACCCAGCGCTGTCCCCACTCCGGGCAGGAGCAGATTTTGGGTGGCACCCACTGCTGTGTGTCACCACGCAGGGACACAGCTGAAGCCCTCGCTTTGAGGGATAATGATCACCTGATGACGATGATGCCGAATTGGGCCTGTTGGGCAGCTGCTTATAGAGCTTGTGGTCCCTGTGACAGCAGACACGGGTGGGAAGAGGGTCCTGGAAAGCACTGTTCCTGCGATGGGGTGGGACGGGAAGGAGGGGGATGCTTGGGGACAGGGTTGGTCCAGGCAGTTGTTTCAGGGCAGGGGGACAGCGCTTTGTGTCACTTGCAGACACGAAAACATGGCAAACGCTAAGAGGAGCAAATCAAACCACAAGGACAGAACTAATCCCTGCTTTGTGCAGGCAGAGAGTTCACCCTGTTGCACAGGAGCAAGGAACGATGCTGCTGGGATGAAGCTGCCTCGCTTCTCCCACACCTGCTCCGGGGCAGCCGCCTTTCCAGGTGCTGGACCGTGGGGCCCAGGGGACAGACGGACTTTGTGTCTGACTGCAGGGAGTCACCAGGAGGAGAGGAATGTCCGGTTTGGGCAGTAGGTGCCTTTGGCCGCTGCGTCCCTCACCAGGGGGATGTTCAGAGCCCCCGAGAGCGCGTCCGCACCCTCATGTCCACCTGGCAGTGCGAGTGCCGGGGGCAGCGGGGCCGGAGCTGCAGGTGGGCTCCTGCGAGACCCCCGCCAGACTGTCTGTACTATGTGTAAATGAGAGAAGGCTATTTTTCTGAATAAAAGCTGCTTTACACAGTGCTTGTATAAATGAACCCTCTACAAAATATTTTGCGGCTTGTAAAATAAACATCACGGGCAATTTGCAGCTCCTTGGGGTTTCGGTGCAGCGCCCCAGCCCCTCGCTCGGGAGCATCCCGGAGGATGGGACCGTCTGGCAGGACCGGGGCTGCGGACACGGCTGCTCCTGTGTACAAAATGTGGAGCAGGAGCTGGAGGGGAGAGGGAAGCGGGTACATTGGCACGTGGGGACGGGGATGACCCCTCCGCTGCAGCCCCGGGCTGCCCAGCCCTGTCCCGCAGGGTGTTTTGCTGTGGCTTGGGAGCCGGGAATGGGAAGGGAAGGAGCCAGAGGATACGAATGGATTCCTCTATTGATTAACTCAAGCCCGTCATTGCCTCCCTGCCTGTTCTGGAAAACCAAGAGCCCTTTTGCCCGCTGGGCACTGGGTTAGAATAATTATAGACGCCAGCTGGGTGAGCAGCCTTTGGCCAGGCTGGGGCTGCTGTTCGGTTCCTGCCAGCAGACGGACAGACAGACAGTGCTGGGTCCGGTCCTGCACCTTCCCTGCCCTGTGCCAAGCTGCTTGTGGAGCCCATATCCACGGGGCTCGTTCCCAGGGGTTTCCCCGTTCTCTGTAAGGTCTAAAGGTTTTTCTAACCCTGCTCTTTTTGTCTGATGCATTGGTGGGTATTGTATATCGCTATTTTTTTCTGTTCAGTCACATGGCATTAAAACTAATGATAAATGCATAGAGTCCAAGCATAGTGTCAACATGTCCACCTTCACCAACCCGGTTTCTCTGGGACTTGGGAGTAAGAGCAAAAGAATTGGCCTTTGTCACATCATCCAGAGTCCATAGGTTTCTCATGCTATTTCATTAATATCGAGCACTCAGGAATTAGCAGCAAATGCCTTTGAATCCCCAGGATGCCAGTTTCTGCGGGTGTTGCAGGGGCACACGCAGCCTGGGCTGTCCCTGCATGAAGGGTCCCTGAGCACCCACCCTGCATGCTCTACAGGGACATGGGATGTGGACACCGGTGTGACACCGAGTCTCCCAACGCTCCGGGCAGCGGCTGTGGTGCCGGACAGTGTGAGCTGCAGGACGGGGATGGGACAGGGGTGGGACGGGGATGGGGATGGGATGGGGATGGGGATGGGACAGGGATGGGGATGGGGACGGGGGTGGGACGGGGATGGGGATGGGATGGGATGGGATGGGATGGGATGGGATGGGATGGGATGGGATGGGATGGGATGGGATGGGGATGCTGTCCATCCCGCTTGGCTCTGGAGCAGCTACATTCCTCCACACAAAGGTCCTTCTGTTTGTCCCATTAGTGCCATCATTAAAGACCAGTTAGTCTCCTACAGAGAGCAAACGAGCAAACGCAGCCCAGACAGGGCCTGCCAGGGGCTGCGCAGCCCCAGACCCCGAGCCCCAGGAGCGCTGGGCTGAGCGGCCTCCTCCCAGTTGTGTACTGGGGCTAATTGGTGCAGAGTGCCCAGGAGCTCAGCTTCTCACCTTGTTAACACAGCAATTAGCTCTCTTTACCCTCCTGATTGCTCATATGCATATTTGACTCCAATCCATCTTTGCAGCGAGTTATAAATGCAGCGCTGGGGAGGCGGGAGGAGTGGAGCTGGAGCAGGGACAGCAGAGCCATGCTGGGGACCGTCCTGCTGCTGCTGGCCCTGGCCAAGCCGGCGAGCCCGAGCCCGGCCAGTGCGGCAAGCAGGCGGGCTGAGGCGCTGAAGAAGCTCCTGGAAGTTTTTGGCATGGAGGACCCCCCACCCCCCCCCACTCACTCCAAGCAGCCGCCCCAGTACATGGTGGATCTGTTCAACACCGTCGCCAACGCAGACGGCGTCACCAAGAACCCTGACATCCTGGAGGGCAACACGGTCCGCAGCTTCTTGGATAAAAGTAAGGGCAGGGGGTCCCTGTGGTGCTGGGGATGGGGCTGTGGGGAGGGGACACGTGCAGCTGACAGAGGTGCCACCCCTGGTTTGGCTCCGCTTCCCAACCCATCCTTCCCTGCAGCTCACGGGGAGAAGATGCGGTTCCTCTTCGTCCTCTCCAGCGTGGGCAAGAACGAGAAGATCCTGACGGCAGAGCTGCACCTCTTCCGCCTCTGGCCCCGGGCCACAGAGGGGCCCAAAAGGCACCACTTGTGCCAGGTGAGGAGGGGCACGGGGAGGGGATGGGGACAAGGACAGGGATGGGCAGGGGGTGTCCCCACCTGTGCCTGGGGATGCCGCTGGCACGCTGGGGTCACTCAACTGCAGCAGGAGCACAGCACAGCTCTGTGAAACTGATGCACCCAAACTGCCACTGTGCTGCACAAAGACTCATGATGATTTAACCATGGCGGTTTCTTAAATATTGCTCTGGTTCGTGCACACACCGGCCAAGGCACCCACGGGCTGTGGCAAATCCAAGCTGCCAACTCCCCCACCTCCCACCTTATTTTGCCCCAGTCCCTGTGCCCTGGGCCTGTCCCTGTGGGCAGGACCCGCGATGTGACCCCCCCGTGCTGCCTCCCCCAGGTCAGCGTCTACCAAGTGCTGGAGCAGAGCGAGACGGACGCGCCGGGAGGGAAGAAGCTGCTGGCGGCCCGGCTGGTCCCGCTGCAGGGCTCGGGCTGGGAGGTCTTCGCCATCACACAGGCTGTGAGTGCTGGTCCTTGCTCCGGTGACAGGGGAACCTCAGCCTTTGGGAGGGGGTCAGAGCCCCACAAGAGCCCCAGGGGGTTGCTCCATCCTCCCCAGTCCCACTGCTCTGCAGGTAATGCTGGTGCCAGCTCCTGCTGACATGTCCCCTGTGTCACAGCCCTGGAGCAGCTCAGGCCCTTTCTGTGCTGTTGGGGCAGATCTGGGGCTGGGGGACAGAGTGTGGCCACGGAGGGTCCTGGTTGGTGCCACCGCACTGTTGACGGGGCCTGTGTCTGCTGGCCTGGCGCCTGCCATGGGGACCCCACCGCGGTGCCTGTCCTGGCCGGCGGCACCATGGTGACCCCGGTTTGGTTCCCCAGGTTCGCGACTGGACTGAAGATGAAAGCAGCAACCAGGGTTTGCTGGTGACGGTCCAGGGCCTGGACGGGAGCCCGCTCAAGCCCTCCCCGCTGCAGTTTGCGTCCGGCAAGGACCACCACGAGAGCAAGAAGCCCATGTTGGTGCTGTTCACCGATGACGGGCGCCGGGGGGCATCCCAGCCTGCTGTCGGCTTCCCAGGTGGGTCCTGTGCACCTCGGCACAGCTCGGTGTCGCCGTCCCCTCGCCCATGGGGTGCTCCCCACGTGTGGGCTCCTTCAAACCCAAAGCTCCTTCTCCAGCAGGGGGAGACGCCATCTCCTTTCTGGTTTGGTCTGTGCTGGGGTGCAGGTTCACAGAAGTAAATCTGGATTTAGCCTTGAGTGCAGCCATGGGGCTGTGAGGTTGTCACCTCCTGTGGCTCTGCCGGGCTGTGACCGAAGGGCTCACTGCACCAAACGGCTGCAGACAAAACTTGTGGGGAGGGGTGGCTGCGAGGGGCTGCCCCACATTCTTCCACCTCCCAGGCTCGTGCGATGGCTGATGGCACTGGGTCCTCATTTCTGGCAGATTTACAGCCCCAGACTCCTGCTCTCCCTGCCAAGATGCTGGCACCCAGGGTGGCCGGGTCGCGCCGCACACGCTCGCTGGACCGGCTGCAGCCCTGCCAGAGGCACCCGCTGTCCGTGGACTTCGAGGAGATCGGCTGGTCCGGCTGGATCATCTCTCCGCGGGGGTACAACGCCTATCACTGCAAGGGCTCCTGCCCCTTCCCGCTGGGCGAGAACATGCGGCCGACGAACCACGCCACGGTGCAGTCCATCATCAACGCCCTCAAGCTGAGCGAGGGCGTCAGCAGCCCCTGCTGCGTGCCCGACAAGCTCTATTCCATCAACCTCCTCTACTTTGACGATGACGAGAATGTTGTCCTCAAGCAGTACGATGACATGGTGGCCGGGAGCTGTGGCTGCCACTGAGGCGGGAGGAGCAGGAAGGTGGAAACGCTGTGGCGGAGGCTCCCGCTCCTTCCGGAGCATCTCTGGGGGGGTGTCTGTCCTGCAAAACCCCCCAAAAGAGACCAGGGTGAGCAAACAGCGCTGTCCCGGGTGGCATCACCCCCGGCAGTGCCCAGGAGGCTCAGGGCTGAGTGCTGGTTAAATTGACCCGAATGAGCCTGTGTGACCCCGCAGCCCCAGAGCAGCAGCTCCGTTTTGGGGTGCCCTGCACAGGGGTGCAGGTTTCCTGCCCCAGGCAGAGGCTTCCCGCAGGCTGTACTATATGTATATAGTGAGAGCACTAATATATGACAGAAAGCGCCTGTACAGTGTCCTGTAAATGTCTGTACATTTCTGCTTTGTTGGGACTTGTAAAATGAACTCAGAAGAACTATTAAAATTGCTGTTCTCCGAGGGGCTGCTTGTGGGACCGCTGGCTGGCCGGGGGCGAGCAGACACACTGCGGTGGTCTCCGGGGTGCAAGCAGAGAGCTGAAGATCCAGCCGCAGCGCAGTCTCCGGTGGGGCAGGAGGTTCAGTTGCTGAGCCCTGTTCCTTGCAAGTCAAGCGATGTCAGATCCATCACCAGGCTACAGAGCAGGGGGATCTCTGAGCAGGCGATGGGGGCAGATGGGGGGATGCGGTGATGGGGTCTGGGGGTGAGGGGAGGTGTGGAGGTGTCTGGAGGTGATGCTGCTGGGGGAAGGACAGCTTGGGTGAAGGTGGCCAGAGGAGGCTGTGCCGTGGTGAGGGAAGGTTCCTCGTGGAAGAGAAATGGGGTGGAAACCATAGCTGACCAAAGCTGGGGTTGATCAGTGCTGGGGAGGGTACAGAGGGTGGGTGTCCGTGCTGGGGGTCAGGACAGGGGTCCCTGTCTTGCATCCGCTGGCACAGACCCCGTCCCCTGCAGCCCAGGACAGTGAGAGCAGGGCTGTCCCTGCCACAGGGCTTGGCTCCCCCAGGCCTCTTTCCAACTGTTCCCAACAGCAGCTGTTTGACAGTGGCCTCGGGGTGACACCAGGACCCTCCAGCTTCTTCATCTCCCAGCCCAGTTTGCAGGTGACCAAATGCCATCCCAGCTTGGCAGGCATCAGTTTCACCCAAAGCAGAACCCTCAGCTGTGGGGCCTTCCAGTCACTGCCTGCCCTGCAGCCTGGGGTCCCCCTCCCCATCCCACCCAGGGAAGGGTGAGTCCCCTCCTGGATCCCATTGACTGGCTACGGTCCCACACTGGAGGGCAAATCCTTTCCCTGTGCCCCCAGGCCTGTCCCCCACTGCCACGGGCTGTGAGCACAGGGCAGAGCCAACCCGTGTGTCCCCAGCCCACGCAGATGTCCCAGCTCCGCTCCCAGCACACTCAGGGCTGGGGACCTCACCCCAAACACAGCACGTGGACAGGCCCACTCACACCACATGAGACCCCGTCCTCCCACTGGTGGGCAGGAGAGGTGGTGTGAGCCCTGGAGCCACATTCCCTCCTCACCACTGAATTAGGAACAGTTTACTGAGCTACACAAAGTGTTTGGTCAATAATCCGAGCCAAAGAATGGTTTTGGCCCGGTTTATTCAATGCCTGTCCCTGGGGATGCTCTGGCTGCCAGCTCTGCACCCCGAGGTGCCTGCAGCTCCATGGCAGCAGCACCCCGAGCCAGGACCAGGCTCCGGGGCAGGGGGGAGGAGAGCAGCCTTGGTTGGAAGGATGCACGGCTGGTCTTTTCTGGGGGCTTTTATCCAAATTGTCAGGCTGGACTCAGCCTGGGCTGAACACTGGGACAGCCACAGGGCTCTGTCTGTGTCCCCTCAACCCAGCAGCAGAGCAGTGCCTGCGCAGTGCCGCGCTGGGCTTTGTCACATCACAGGTGTCACATGGGCCATCCTCAGAAAGGTGGCAGAGTTCAGCCCCATCCACCCCCCCTGCTCGCTCCCCATGTCCTCAGGGTGTCCCACGCCCCTGACCATGACAGACAGACAGACACCCTGCCTTGGCTGTACAGCGTCAGCTGGTCAGCGTCAGCTGGTCCTTCACCGACCGCGCTGTGGGACAGCAGCCTCCAGCAGGGAATATCGAGGAAGGTCACAGCACCATCAGGGCCACATTTCATCCCATCCAAACAGACCGAGCTGGCAGTGGCACCTGCACAACAGCAGCGGAGCCTCCACAGGAGCCAGGACCTGCTGGGGATGGCCAGGCTGGAGGCCAGGACATGTCAGGGCATTGGGGTGTCCGGGGGTGAAGGTCAGTGGTGACAGGGGGGGTTGGCTCTGCAGCACTCCGACAGCTTCCGCAGGACTCGCTCCTTCAGGCGGAACCTCCTGGAGAGCTTGAGTGAGTGGCTGGTCTCGTTCTCGTGGGCCTTCAGCTTGGCGTAGTAGTCAGAGAACTTGTTGTAGAGGATGGAGATGGGCATGCCGTTGAGGATGATGCCAAAGGAGATGCAGCCAAACGCCACTATCCTGCCGAGTATTGTGTCAGGCACTGTGTCTCCGTAGCCTACCGTGGAGAGGCTGACCTGGGAGAGGAGGGGGAAGGACAAACCTCAATGTGAGCAAACCCTGCAGATCCTGCCTGCAGTGCTGGGACCACCTCCCTGCCCGGTGTGGGAGCCGGGAGTCACCTGGTGTAAGAGTTGGTGCAGAGAACAGTATTTGCCTTCACATCGCCATCAGGAACTTGGAGAGACACCAAGAAACAAATGGCCAGAGAGAAACAACTGTGTGCTACAGGGACCCTCTGACCTGGGAACCGAACCTCAGAGAGATCTCCCCACCAAAAGATCACGGATCACGATGGAGGACCAGCAGGACGTTGTTTGGGACCTGGGACCATAGGGATGCCTTTGGACCCGTGGTGGTAGCTATAATCCTCTTTCCTTTCTTTCCTTTCCCTTTTTCTCCACTTTATCACGTGCTGCTTCACAGACAAAATAATAAAGTTACACTGTTTGATTGAATTATAACTCCTTGGCATTTTGGTTGCCTTAATTTTGCACATGGAGATCAAGATAAACAAACCATCATGAGTCCATCACCGAATGGACCGTGCGTGACACCTGGGAACGGCACCACGGCTGCAACCAGCGGGGCTGTCCCTGCTCCGGCAGCCGGCACAGCTGGGGCTCAGCTCCCCGGGCAGGCGGGGAGAGCCCCAGGACAGGGCTGCGTGAGCCCCAGCAGCAGAGAGCAGAGGCAACCCCCCCTGCTCCCTCCTGCCCTTCGCGTGTGTCGCTTCCAGAGCAGCTGGACATTGTGGAGCTGAACTTTCCCCACAGCCAGACTGTCTGCTGGGGCTTCCTGCCCCGCGGAGCCGCGGCCCTGGTGCTTCCTGGCCGAAGGCTGCCCGGTCCCACAGGAACGGTGCTTCCCGGAGCCGCCGCCGAGGAAATGGAGCACAGCCCAGGAATGCAGCCGGAGGAGTTGTGTTGGGGTGACGGAGGAGCAGGACTACGGGGACAGGGTGAGAGCTGAGGCAGAGAGGTTTGGGCTTTGCACGGAGCCACTCTGACCAAGGACAGGATCAGCCTGTGGCAATTAAATACTCAAATCTGGTGACTTTACTGAGTGATTTTGCGCTTCCTCGAAGAGGGATGAGTCTGAAGGAGGCAGCTGGTGGTGGCCGAAGGGGATTATAAGAGCAGAAGTGACCTGTGGGATCATTTCATCCGTAGATCAAAATGCCCTTGTAACCCCCAGCTCTCAAGCACTTTAGCTGTTCCTCAGCTTAGAGTTAATCCCAGGTTTATTATAGCGCTTGGCTCAGCAGAGCTGCTGGCTCCTGGCACAAGCAGGGCAGCAAGCGAGGCTCCTGTCCCCGCTGCAGCACGGCCCACGCTGTGTCCCCTCTCGGGTCAGGGGCTGAGGCACCCACGTTTCCTTGGTTCCCCGGCTCAGCCCCATGAGCTCTTAGCCCCTCGTAGCCCCCAAGCCCAGCTGGGCAGCAATGCTGCACAAGCCTCGGGCTGCCCCAAGTAGCCGTCCATGGGTCTGGGCCACATCCACCCAACACTTGGGTCCCGCAACAGATGAAGCCCAGGCTGAGTCACGTCCCCCTTGTCACTAACCCAGCCCTGGAAGTTCCCAGGTCACCACCTCTGTCCCACCATCCCAGCCCAGCACAAACTTTTGAGCCTCTGAGCTCAGTCTAAATCTCTGATTTCTTTTCTCAGAGTGTGCAGAGCTCTCAGGTTCCCACCATTACTGAGGTGGTGGGAAGTCTGGGCCCTTTTCTGCCTCCTGGCCAGCAGCAGCGGGGGACCCCTCGCGCCCCAAGGCAGCCCCAGCGCAGCCCCCTCTGGAAGCAGCACCCACACCTTACCGCTGCCCACCACCATGCGTAGGGGATGCTGGTGAAGTTAGTGCCTGGGACATCATGTTCCACGGAGTGCATGAGAGCAGAGAAGGTGAAGACCCCCATGGCGATGAAGAGGAAGAGGCAGCAAACCTGCTGGTAGCACTGGCGGATGGTGAAGCCGAAGGCCCGCAGGCCAGTGGAGTGGCGCGCCAGCTTGAGGATGCGGAAGATCCTCATGAGCTTGATGATCTTGAGGACTTTGCCCAGCTTGCTGACATTCTCCACCTGGTGCAGCTCCTCGTGGTAAAGCGTGTCTGCTTCGTCCAGGTTTTCAAAGAGGATCTGGACGTAGAAGGGCAGGATGGCCACCAGGTCGACAGCGTTAAATGCTGCTCGCAAAAAGTTCTTGAAGCTGGAGGAGGATATGAGCCGCATGAGGTATTCGGAAGTGAAGAAGATGGCACAGATCATCTCCAGATGCTCCATCCACCTCTTCCCTGTCTTGTGTTTCAACTCCTCCACGGTGCTCAGCGTCATGCCCACAATGGAGATAAGCACAAATAAGCTGGACATGACAGCGATGATCTTGGCAGGGACAGAAGAGTATGGGTTCTCAGTGAGGTTCCAGATCATCTTCCGAAACCGTCCCAGAAATTTGCCCTCAAACTGCCCTCTTGAGTCCAGGGGCTCCAGTTCTGCCTCCAGCTCCTTCTGTATTTTCAGGTACTCAGTGAGTTCATCTTGTTTTTCCTCAAACAGGATCCGGCAGCAGCGCTGGGAATATTTCAGATGGATTCCCCAGTACTCGATTTCCTCCACAAAGTGACTGGGGCACATCTCATCCATGATCCACAGGACCCCACTGCGGTAGAAGTGGAAGATGTAGTGGAAAATGGAAGGATCTCTGTCAAAGAAGTACTCGTTTTTCTGCACGGAGTAGTCATCACAGAGCTGCAGCTTCTTCATGGGGTCTGTGTGAAGCGCCAGCTTCCCCAGCCTGGTGACCGGATACCGGGCTGCCACCTTGCAAGCAATGTGGAACAATTTGCCACCCACGTTAATGTTGAGCAGGCACTTGTTCCTTTGGATGGGAGTCTTGCTTTTCTCCTGGTTTCTGCCCGTCACGTTCTGCATGGAGCTCCATGGCTTCACCAGGCTGTCCTGTGCAAAGGGGATGTAGACCTCCTCTTCCTCGGGTGTCCGGCGGCCCCGGTGAGCCCTGATCTTCAGGCTGGCAGCCAGACTCGCGCGTCTCGGCCCTGGCTGCCTCATCGTGCCCGACTCTCTGACACAGTGAGCCCCGTTAGGGGCTGCAGGACGGCAGCTCTGGCTCCATGGGGAAGCCCCTGCCCAGCGCAGGGACGAGGGGGAGCTCGGAGGAGCCGCTGCCCGAGGACACTGCCCGTGTCACGCTGCCACGTGGCACCTGCCCGGCTCCCAAAGCTGACTGCTGTTTGTGTCTTAGGAGTCGGAGGCAGCTAAGTGCCTGCTCCTTAAGACAATAATGAGCTTGAAGCACTAGTCCTCCTTTATGTAAGGAACTATTTCCAGCTCTGCACTTTTCCTTAGTCTGTTCTTATTAGCTGTTTGCATTTGTCGCACGCTATTCTGTTTCCAAGGAGGGCACTCACCGCCACAAGCTGAACAGAGAGCACGAACTTGCCTTGATTTAACCTGGAAACGCCCAGAGAGGTGCAGACACGCGGGATTTGTATCAGCTCTGTACCCCCACAACAGCTGCTGCTCTTGGCACCAGCCGTTCGTTAAGCACACAGGTGCAGCTCTGAGAAAGGAAATGGTCAGTATCTCCCAGCTCGTCCCTCAAAGCCCCTTGGTGCAGATTTACAAGGGAAGAGGTGAAGGAACCATCTCATCCTCCAGGCAGTGGAGCTGTCAGCCCCATCACTGCCACCAGCAGGAGCGGGGACATGGAGGAGGACACTAGAGATGCAGGTGTGCACTAAAAGTTCCCCTGGACTATGGCAACTGAAGAGAAGGAAATACTCCTTTGGATTTGAAAGTGAAAGGGGAATAAAAATTAAATGGGCCGATCTTTGATGTCTCACCCTGGGACACAACCCTACCCCAGCATGTGAACCACCACATTGATTTCATGAGCTGATCTAATTAAATACAGAGACCTGGAGTACAAAGCTGCTTCCAGGCTGAAAAGCAGCTCAGGCTCCACAGTTGAAGTCTCTGAGCCTGGGGATTAGGACAACAAAAATGCTTCTGGCACCAGACAGAGGAAGGGAAATTGCTGTCACAAACAAGGCCGCAAGTTTTGGCATAAGATCCATAAAAACATTATTTCTTTCAACCCTGAAACACTCAGCTCACAGATCAGGAAGCAGAACCTGGATGCTCTTGCAGTGGGAAGAGGCTGCGACTGCTGTGTTTACCCCCCGGCCGTGTTCCCCACCGCACAGAGCAGGCGGCTCTGCCCTGTCGACAGTCTTAGCTCCGCAGCTCGAGCTCAGAGGACGACTCGGGACAGGCTGGTGACAGCTGGTGACATGGCCCTGGCAGCACTTCCAGCAGCCCCAGCTCAGCCCTGTCCCGCTGGGATCACTGAGGCCCTGTCCCGAACTGCGGGGCATCCCTCTCCTTTCACCTGCACTAATGAAGGAGGAATAAGCTCACACAACCTTAAGTTTTTCACCTAATTCTTGGCTAAGCTTCCTGCCTGTCCTCTGTTCTGCAGCAGCACCTCTGGTGCTTGTACAAGTAGTTTCTCTTCTCCCTCCCCATTCACTCTGCTCCCTGTATTTCGTTTTCCTGTGGCAGTCAACGTGTGCTCGAGTCACTTTGGTCCCCAGCAGTGCTCGCTTTCCCTGTCTGCCCACCCTCCACGAGTCATGGCAATCCAAAGGTGACGCAGTTCCCAACTACAGAATTCAAGCTAAAGCACAAATCCAAGAAAAACAAAAAAATCCAGAACTCACTAGTTTCAAGTTCTTTATTCTCCTGTGCCATTCACCGACAGCTATTGCATCTCAACTTGTCCCTATGGAAACAGAAGGAAGGTTGTGCACACCCTTGCAATGGACCCTTGGTACTAAAACCAGCAGCACTGGAACAACTGACACTCCAGACCACAAGAGAAGTTTCTCCCCATGGCTGCAGCAGCACACTCGCACACCCCCCAGGAGGGGAAGACTCCTGCCCTGAGGCTGCTGATCGGTGTCTGCTTGGCAAGGCGAGTTCTCACCTCTAAGGCACAGAGATCAGCACCGAGGCAGCTGCTTTCAGTCCGTTGTGCACCCAGTGAACGCTTGTGCACAGAACACGTGGTCAGCACTGAACTAGAGGCACTGGTCAGGAATCTCCTCCCCCCATTGTCAGTTCTTCTGAAAGCAAACAGCACTGAGCTGTGCAGAAAGAGCTACACGTGCCATGACATGCAGTGCTTGATTCAAGACACGACTTATTTCAAGCTGAAAAAAAAAAAAGCCAAATGCTCAAAGCCTCATAGAAATACAGACTGGGTTGGAGGGGACCTTAAAGATCACCTAGTCCAACCCCCTGCCATGGGCAGGGACACTTTCCACTACACCAACCTTCTCACCACCCTCACTGAACGTTTCTTCCTTAAATCCAATTGAAATCTCCACTCTTTCAGTGTATAACCATTGCCCCTTGTCCTGTCACTGCAGGCCTTGGTAAAAACCCTCCCTCTGTCCTTCTTACAAGCCCCTTTATATACAGAAAAGACACAAGGTCTCTCTAGGGCTTTCTCTTCTCCAGCGATGGCCCTGATCGAGGTGCAGGACCTTGCACTTGACCTTACTGAACTTAATGAAGTTCACATGGGCGCACTGAAAGTCCCTCTGGATGGGGAAGTGTCCCCTCCCTCAGTGAATCCACTGCACCGCTCAGCTCGGTGTCAACCATAAACTTGCTGAGGGTGCGCTCGACCCCACTATACGCACCACTGGTGAGGATATTGGATAGCGTTGGTCCCAGTACGGATCCTTGAGGAACACCACTCATGTCAGAGCAGTTTTAAGGAAGAAACCTTTAAGAGTGTTGGAGAAGCAACACGCTGGCAGGGAGTGAGGCCAGGAGCTGCTTGCCCCGTGCTGACGGGGGTGGCAGCGCAGCAAAAGCCAGAGCAGAGAGAGACTTTCAACTTTAACCCCTGTGCTGACCTGTCAGTAAAAAGCTACCTGTACACCAAACAGCATCAAAACAACAGCGCAAACATGGACTACACATCTGATCTGTGCGGGGTCAGCGAGCTCCTGCTGGAACGGATGAAAAGCCTCTGTTGCCCGACAAAACCCAGGGGGAAGAATGGGGCAGGTGAAAAACATCTCTTGGCTGGAAGTGGAAGAAAACAGCTGAATAGCATCTAGTGCCTGTCATCTCATGGAGAATAAAATATTTGGGTCCAAGGCTGCACTGGTGAGAATCAGTATTAACAACCGCTGGAGGCAAGAACCGTGAAGGAATTTCTACCATCTCTGTGATGGTGATTTCACAGCACCAGGGAAGGTCCTGCGCTATTTCCAGTGCTAAAGTCGTCCCGCAATCTAAAACTCATTTCCAAGGGGAGCGTTCTCTTGTTTTTCCAGTGTAACAACACAGATTTGAGAGTTTATGTCCAATTCAGTCAGTCTCAGCGGTGAGCAGGAAGGAGAGAGCAGGCTAGTCCCATCTCATCACCTCACAGTAAAGATCCCTGTTACAAGAACAGAAAATCACCTGGTTATCGACAGTCCTTTGGGCAAAAACCTGGTTTGAGTTGAGTTTGTGCAACATAGAGAAAAACAACCCACAGTAGATCAGTATCTGAGTGTGAGCGCTCAGTGTCCCTGGCAGCAGAGGAGGGACCAGCACATCACTACCAAAAGAAGTCAGCGTCTCAGATTAGGCCACGCAATTATCCCTGCAGCCAAGCAAGAGCCTGCAAGTAAGGAAGGAGAGAGTTCTGCTGCTTCAGGGCAGAGTGAAACCCCAAGCACGCGGCTGACCAGCAGCAGGAACCGCTGGGAAAAGCTGCACCCAGAGGGGAAAGCTCTAGAGAGTAGAAACAGGGCAAGAAGGCATTTCTCCCTCATGCACAGCAAGCATGTGTGGCACAAGAAACTTACCCTTGAGGGAAATGAGCCTGTCTGGCTCTTGTCAGGTATCAGCTGTTCCCTGGATGCTTTTTCAGGACTGAAGATGTCAGATCTGCTTTTTGCTTTGGACAAGCCCCACACAGCGACAGAACCCAGAGCAACCAGGATGCTCAGGAGCACTAGAGAGGAGAGGAGAGGAGAGTGCACAAACAGAGATCCACTCACTGCGCCTGGTCCCAACATCAGCACTGGGCTCTGCTGCCCAACAGCTTCAGCCAACAGCTGGAGAGCAGCAGCTTCCTTCGAGAACAAGGGATGGAGGGAGGCGAGTTAGTGCCAGATCCCGTGGAACAGCCTTTCCAAGGACACAGAGCGTCTAAGTCAGAGGAATGATTAAGCTGTGGTGTAAGCTGCGCCTAGCCCTCCCCAGCCCAGCTACCGATACACGTCTGGAATTAACTCCAGCAGGACGCTCAATTTATAGCTCAAGCCAGGACCAAGACCACGTGTAGCACCCTGACTCTCACATACTTGCAATAATCAAGGTCCACGTGTGGTTTTGACTCCTCGATGGCATGGAGCACCCAGACACAGGCGTGGCTGAAGCCTCTGTGATGAAAGAGCAAGAAATCCATCAGGCTCACAGCTCAGCATTCAGAGCAGCCTCCAGTCCAGACTTGGCTGAGCTCCCAACTCACCTCAAGACTGCCAACAGGCCTTTTTCAACGTAAGCAAAAATTTATCTGCCGTTACTGTGATTAACCCACAGCAACGGAAAAAAAAGTCCTACTGGAAACGCGTAATAGGGAAAGCTGGGGAATTTCCCAGCTGTAGCTGCAGCACCTTAACTTCTCCTCATGGCAAAGGGAAGCCTCAGGTACAACCAAAATGCAGCTCATCTCCCAGCTGAAGTGGTGTGGGCACCAAATGCAGATCCAGCCCCTCATGCCCAGTGATCCTGTCCTCCCCACACCCACAGAGCTTCAGCTCCAGACACCATGGAACCCCTGGGGCGAGGAAAGTGGAACAAACGGCACCTCCAGGCACCTCGGACAACCAAGAGGTCTGTGAGAAAGGAACTCCAGAGCATCTTTTTGCAGCGCTAGAGACACAAACAGCACCTGGGATGCAGAGACAGCCCTGAGCTGGACAGGCACTGCCTGCTGCCCAATCCTGCCTGCATGGCCCCCAGTGCTTCCCCATCCTGTTCCCTTCGGAGATCAGAGGAGCTCAGCAGGTGGACACAGACTCCAGCGGCACCGGCTCGTTGGAAGAAGCCACCAGATTTGCACGTTCCGGAAAAAGGTTCTTCAAAGGCCCTTCCCGAGGGAGCCCTGGGGGGTTCAAATGCCTCTCGGCAGGAGGAAGCTGAAGGTGGGGCTGTCCCCACGGTGCTTCCTCTGCTGCAAGCAAGCGGGACGGACGCCGCTAAGGGACCAGGATCAAAGGCTCAGTCCGTTTATTGCCCCGAGCAGGCCGAGCCAGCTGAGGCTCCGGCGCCACCTCCCGCGGGCTCAGCCCCCCCCGGCCCATCGCACCCCCTTACCTGCGCTGCCGGTGGGCGGCACGGCCGAGACCCGCCGCGGGGTCACCCGGCCGCCGTCAGGACTCGGCTCCGCCGGGGTCGCCGTCCCGCAGCTCCGCTCGTCCCCCTCGTCCACGCAGTCGGGGTGTCCATCGCAGAGCCACTCCCGGGGGAGGCAGACGGTGCCGGGCTCGCACTGGAACTGGTCCGGGGAGCAGCCGGGCAGGGTCGCTGCGGGGGTGACGGGGGCGACGGGGTGAGGGGGACCAGGGACCCCCGGGACCTCCCGAGCCCCTCGCTGAGGGGAGCCCGCGCGCAGAGCGCACGAGGGCACCAGCCAATGAGAGTGAAGGGCGTGTGCGGGGAGCCAATAGGCACATCCGAGACACGGTGTGTCTGCACGCGCGCGCGGCCGGACCCGCCCTCCCCCGCTCACCGTTCTCTGACGGAGGCGCCGGGAGCGGCAGCACCGGGAGGAGCAGCGGCAGCACGGGGAAGAGGAGCGGCAGCACCGGGAGCCGCGCCATGCCACGGGCTCCACCGGCAGGACACGCCGCCGCGACCCTACACCGCCGGCCGCGCGCCAGTAAGGCGCATGCGCATGGGTAGAACGTCCACCAATGGGGTGTGCGGGCGGGCGGGGCGCAGCCGCGTGCCCTTGAGGAGGCTCCGCCCCCTCCCTCTCCCCAGCGTCCCGGGGGGCGGTGTCGCCACAGTCTGAGCGGGGCCGGACCCGGCGGTGCCCATCCGGCCCGGCTCTCCGTGAGTCCGGTTTGGGCGCGGTTCACAGTCCTGCTCGGCACTCGCCTTCCAGCCTTCACCCTCGGTTTGCACAGAACACCCAGCCGATGCTGCTGCAGTGGTGTCCCCGTCCCCGCGCCCGCCAAAGGCCCTTCCCCGGTTGTTCCTGTGTTCTCACCACGCGCTCTAACCCCCGCACCATTGCTCTTACAGAAACATGTTTCCTTCCAACCTCATCGAAGCTTCGTTCCAGCAGGTGAGTTCACCCTGGTGCTCAGCTCCAGCCGCGGCTGCTCCTCCTGTCTGGGGGCTCTTCCCTCCCACTGTCCAGACACGAGCCCCTTCCCTTTCCCTCTGCTTCTCTGCCCACTCAGCTGCACCTGCTCAGCCCAGGGTGGGAGGGGGTGTGTGGGGCCACAGGCTCATGGGGACACCCCCACCTGTCCTCCCCCGGGGCCTCCTGTCCACCAGCAGCACAGCATCTCTTCCCCCCCATGCTGCTCTTGTGCAGTGTCTGCTCTGTCCCGCAGAGCTGGGGCCCTGCTCCGGTGGTCCGATCACAACAGAACAGCCTTCCCTGGCTGCCGTGGAGCTGAGCTGCACCTGCATTAACCTCTGCCTCTCCCTGGGACTTCAACCTTCCCCTCAAGGCAGCCAGATAAACCCGCTGCCAAAGCTCAGCCTAACTATGGTTGGCACTGCTCCAGCCTCCTCCCACAGCCCCAGGGAACAGGCACATGCTCCAGCACATTACCGGAAAATCCTCAGTGTAGCTCACCGCAGTTACAAGATCACCTCACCACACTTACAAGGTCACCTCACCGCAATCACTGTGGCACCACAGCGGGAGCCTGGGGGACCCGTTGTCACTGGGGATGGGCTGGAGCACAGCGCTCAGCAGCTGAAAAGTGCATAGCTGTGGCAGGACAGGCTCACCGGGATGTCAGTCGCTTATGGTAAAAGCGCCACAAGCAACCCATGTCTCTTACTGCAAAACCAGCGTCATGTCCTTTGTGGCTGAGGTGTGTTTTATGCACCTCTATCCTCAAGTGGTGTCTCAGGTATATAATTGGGTTACGTCTTGAAGCAGGATCACAACTTACAAATCCACTGAGTGTAGCTCAAATGCACATACTTGGTGCTTTTCCCTCAATAAAACCTTGCACCCAAAACAATAAGAGTCGTAATTTGGGTACCTCAAATAGACAAAATTCAGGGGGGAAAGATAATCACAGCTTTAAATACGTTTATTAGTCATGTGCCAGCAGCATGAGGACAAGTTCTGTGCAGCATCACCGCAGCTAAATCCACCACAGGCCTCCCCGTTAAAGTGCTGCTTTGTAACAAACTGTGACCTGCGCACCCCACCTCAGCACGTTTACTTCTCACAAATAGGGCTGGTCTTTTGAAAGTTCCCACTTCCTAATCGGTGGTCCAGGCGTCACAGGTTTTTTCTCAGCTGTTGTCACTGCAGAGCCTGAACTGGGGTAGAGGAAGAAAAAGAGAGAAGAGGCTTTAGTGACACTACAGAAAAGCAGACCCACTCTAAGCAGTAGTACAGGTTTTATTAGTGCTAAAGGGGTTTTTTAAGTCCACTTCCAGCTATTTAATGAAATGTAACAAGGGCAAGTGTAGAGTCCTGCATCTGGGCAGGAACAACCCCAGGTTCCAGCGTAAGTTGGGGAATGACCTATTAGAGAGCAGTGTAGGGGAAAGGGACCTGGGGGTCCTGGGGACAGCAGGGTGACCATGAGCCAGCACTGGGCCCTTGTGGCCAGGAAGCCAATGGGACCTGGGGTGGGTTAGAAGGGGGTGGTCAGTAGGTCAGAGAGGTTCTGCCCCTCTGCTCTGCCCTGGGGAGACCACACCTGGAATCTTGTGTCCAGTTGTGGCCCCTCAGTTCCAGAAGGACAGGGAACTGCTGGAGAGAGTCCAGCGCAGCCACCAAGATGCTGAAGGGAGTGGAGCATCTCCTGTGTGAGGAAAGGCTGAGGGAGCTGGGGCTCTGGAGCTGGAGAAGAGGAGACTGAGGGGGGACTCATTCCTGGGGATCAATATGGAAAGGGGGAGTGTCAGGAGGATGGAGCCAGGCTCTTCTCAGTGACAACCAGTGACAGGACAAGGGGCAATGGGTGCAAACTGGAACACAGGAGGTTCCACTTAAATTTGAGAAGCAACTTGTTGGGGGTGAGGGTGTCAGAGCCTGGCCCAGGCTGCCCAGGGAGGTTGTGGAGTCTCCTTCTCTGCAGACATTCAAACCCGCCTGGACCCCTTCCTGTGGAACCTCAGCTGGGTGTTCCTGCTCCATGGGGGGATTGCACTGGATGAGCTTTCCAGGTCCCTTCAACCCCTGACATTCTGTGATATGTCACTGATTCAAGAGGCAATACAGACACAAAGAATTATTTCAGTGCTCCCTTACCAACCTGTGCAATCCCACACTGCTTACGATAACAGTTCTGCATTTCTGGCCTAAGCCAGACCAGGCTCAAACCCGCTCAGCAGAGCCCAGCAGGACCCACCTGCCCGCCGGCGCCCCCGCCGCCAGGGTTTTCCGTCCCGCCGCCACCACCACGGGCGGCAGCGCCTCCCGCCGTCCGTCCCGCCCGCAGTAATAGTTATTGGCGAACTTGTGGCTGGGGCCCACCGGGAGCCGGGGCGGCGGCTGCGTCCTGCACAGAGAGCGGGGGCACAGGGTCAGTCGCGGCCGTTCCGCGCCGGTCCCCGCCCGCCCCGCCGGTACCTCTTGGAGATCTCGGTGTAGCGCAGCGCCAGCTTGGCCTGGAGGTTCCGCTGCAAGGCAAGGCCAGAGCGTCTCACCCCCGCGGGCCGCGGAGCTGCGGTGCCGGCTCTGTAAGCTCAGCGGCCCGCGGGGGTCGCAGCGCCCGGTGCCGCTCTTACCCCCGCCAGGAAGTTGCGGAAGCGCTGGATGAGCCGAGTGGCCGTCGCCATCTTGGCCGCTCTGAAGGACGGCGGGCGAGCGCGCGGGGGGCACGCCGGGAGCGCGCGGGATCTCGCGAGACTTGGCGGCGCTATATAAGGCGGCGCGATGGGCGTGGCCGCCTCTTCCAGCGCCCGGAGCCGCCATGGACACGAGTCGCGTGCAGCCCATCAAGCTCGCCAGGGTGAGCGGAGCGGTCCCCTGTCCCTCTGTGTCCCCCTGTTCCTCCGTGTGCTGATCCCCCGCTCTGTCCCCGCAGGTGACCAAGGTGCTGGGCCGGACTGGCTCCCAAGGGCAGTGCACGCAGGTGAGCGGCCGGGACGGGCCTAGGCCGGGACGGGGCGGCCGGGACGGACCGAGCTGGGCTGGACTGGACTGGGCTGACGCGGTCTGGGCCCGCAGGTGCGTGTGGAGTTCATGGACGACACCAGCCGGTCCATCATCCGCAACGTGAAGGGGCCGGTGCGGGAAGGCGACGTCCTCACCCTGCTGGAGTCGGAGCGGGAGGCGCGGCGGCTGCGCTGAGCGGTGAGCGCGGGGCTCGGCCGGGGCCTCCTGGGGAGCCCACGGGGAGACGGGCCCTCGGCTCAGCCAGCGCGGCCTCCCCTGTTCTCTTGCAGGTGATGAAGTTTTACAGCGTTTACTTGGAGCGGCTGGTTGGCTTCTGCGCGGGGTCACGGATGGAGAGGAGCGTGGTGCTTGTGTTACTGCAATAAAGGCTTTTCCCAATAGTCCCTTGCCTGGGTCTGACTTACTAAATGCAAGTGGTCCGGTTTGTATTAGTACTTACGGACATGCCTTTTGTTGTTGGGTTCAGGTGAGGGACAAATGCACACTCTGCGTATTACTGGGACTGCACATAATGTCTTCATCATAATATTACTGTGTTCTTGCATTTTTATTATCCTGTCACAACAAAAATAACTGTTTTGATTACAGTAACCTTAATCCTGGCCTTCCTGGAACAAGTTTATCTGTATGTAACTGGTAAAGTGCCACCGTTAAGCTTCCAGGCCTATGTGGAATTCAATTACAAGTTGAAAGTCAAGCTTTGTACCAGCTTGCAAAAGAGCAACCTGCTGCTTGTTTTTCTGTCCTGAGCAAGCTGTTCTATAAATGCTGCTATAAATACACCTGCTCAGTCTTTCCTGGCAGTTGCTCACAGAGGTTGTGTGCTTGTTCCTCTTGCTTTAGAGGAGTTAGTAAATCAATCTCGCTTATTTTCTTCCTCAGCTTTCCCTTCTACTGCACAATTGGCTAGATCTATTCCTTTAGGCTATTACACAAAGTAAAAGTAAGGCTGAAAGGATTAGGAGTGAACCTGAAAACTTATGGTTCAAAGGCTGTTTTTTAAATAGTGATGTTTTCCATCTGGTAACAGAATGATGCTGTTGAACAGAGTTAGGTCTGCAGCTCCTGGCCCTGTGTTCTCTGGTGTGAGTGTTCTTCATCCTTCAATGTCCTGAACTTGATTAAGGCACTTTAGTGGCAGTTGGGATTGAGAGTTTGAGTATCCCAAAGCTGAGGAGGAATAGATGTTTAAACCACTGAACTTGCAGATGGGGGGGCTGCTGTTAGGCCTGGCTTTTCTCCCTGCTGTGGGTGTTGTGGCATGAAGTGGGTTTTCTGCCTGGAGGAAGCTCTTGTTAATATGTGCTTGTGCTGTTTGATCTAACTCTTGATTCCCCTTCAGCGGTGGTTCAGTTTCAGAGTGCTGGGTGAGTCAGTGCTCCCCTGATTCATCTGAGACAGCAGAACTCTGGGGAATGAGCTCTGGTGGTGAGGAGACCTGGAGTTCACTTCTCTGGCTGCTGGTTGTCCCCCACACAGCTTTGGCAATGGCTGGAGAGCATTTGCTGCGGTGGTGCCAGCCCTGACTGAGCTGAGTGATTGAGACAGGAGGCGTCAGCTGCGAGTTGGTCACCAGCTGGGGGTGGCTCAGCAGCTGCAGCCCTTCCCCAGTGTCCCAGCGGGGTCACCATGGCCCTCAGCCATGGGAGGGAGGTGACTGCATCCCTGCTCCCCCTCTGATGGCTGTTCTTTAACAGTGCAGCTTAATATTGGAGCAGCAGCTGAACCAGGGGGAGCAAAGGCTGCGTCTCCCAGCGTCCTGCTCAGTCCTGTGAAGTGAAACAGGCCAGAAAACGCCACAGTCCTGCCTGGGACGGTTCAGCTGGAGGAAAACCAGGCTGAGGGATGGAGCCAGTTCATAAACATGCAGGGAATGAACCGAAATGTGCGGCATCTGCTGCGGGTGAGGGCTGGGCCAGGCTGTCCCGTGGCTGAAGCTGTTCTGGGGGTTTGGGCTTGAGCTGCACAAGGAGGCAGGAGACTGCTGCTGGGCACTGTAATGTTTCAAAATAATTTTACTTAACATTTTATTTATATCTTTAAAATAAACATCAGTATTAAAATATCAGTAAACAAACCTGTGATACCCAAGCAGTGAGCACGGCATACATACAGAGCGGTGAACTAGAGCGGTGTGAGCGTCGTGTGTTAACTTCAGTGCAAAGCTGAACAGGCCCGCGGCCAGGCCAGCAGCGCGGTGCCTGGGACGTGTTTCTGGGGGTGTTTCCCCACAGAGGGCTCAGAGCAGGCAGGGGGACGGCGGGGGAGGCCGAGGAGCACACATGGGGCTGCCACACGCATCACTTTTGTGAGGGATTCAGAGCGGAGCCGGCTGCACATGCAAAAGCCTCTTCTTCCTCCTGGTCCTCAGTCCTTACCTCATCTGTTCCCACCCTCCTGGCGCACACACGCACAGACACAACACACGTCCTCCGACATACACGTCCATCTCCCCAGTCTCGCTCTCAGCTCTTCTGGCTCGGTTTTTCTACCTGGAGCCACCCTCGGCTGCTCTCCCCAGGTTTCAGATTCAGGTTAGACATTCTATGATTCTATAAAGAAGAAATTGTTGCCCAAGGGTGGTGAGAGCCTGGCCCAGGTTGGCCAGAGAGGTGGTGGCTGAACCATCCCTGGAGACATCCCAGGCCAGGCTGGACGGGGCTCTGAGCACCCTGAGCTGGTGAAGATGTCCCTGCTCGTGGCAGGGGGGAACTGGGGAGCTGGGAAGGTCCCTTCAACACAAACCATTCCACGGTTCTCCCAGCCCGGCTGCAGCCCCAAGCACCCAGAAGTTTTGCTTGTGTCGAGCAATACAAATCACTGAGTGATTTCCTGTTGAACTCCATCCTTTGACTAAGCAATATAATTTTTTTCTTTTGTGTGGTTATACTAGAAAAAAAATTTCAGATTTCAGTCAGGAAAGGAAATGCCAGCAAAGGGCAAATATTTCCATCTGGAAGTGCTCCCAGCCTGTGTCCGAGGCAGCGTTAACCAGCTGGTTTGTGTCCCCTCGCCTGCTGAGCGCCGCGTCCCCACCGGCACGGAGCTGATGCTCGCGCTCCCGCAGCCCCGTCTGTGTCCCAGCTCCGCTGCCTTCCCAGAGCTGCCAGGAGCAGAAACCAGGTGCAGGTTTGTTTTCTTTTGTCTGTGACTTGCAGGGGGCTCCGAGGTGGTGCAGCCCCAGCAGCCGCGGTGGGGAGCGGGGGAGGCGTTTCCCAGCCCGCTGTCACTTGGTGCGTGGCTCCCGTCACTCGGAGCGAGGTGGCTTCACATGGGCTGCGCTTCCTGAGCAGGAGGGTTAAAGCATCTGCAGCTGTGGGGAGCAATGTGGCAAAGGAGTGGCAGCAGAGGGGATGTAAGGCACAGCCTGGCACCGATGGGGGCCGGTTGGCACGGGGCTGGCCCCAGCTGGATCCCAAGGTCTAATTTGGTTTCTTTTGGCTCCCAGGGCTCTTTGTGGCTGTTGGTGGTGTCCCCTGCTGCAGAGAGAGCAGAGTCACAAAATGTCACCAGAGACCCCTCCAGCAAATCCCGATCGGGGCCACCAGGCTGGTTCCCTGCTACCAAGCACGTGGCACCTGGGACTCTGTTCTTGCCCCTGCAGCCCCTTCCTGGGGAGCATCATCTGTGTCATGGCCCTGTCCCCTCCCCTGGTGCCACCTCCGTGGCCCTTGTGTGGGACAGAGCACGTGGCAAGCGCCGGGGGACTGCGATACTCACGGGCAGCTGTGCCTTCGTGCCGTTGAGGTGGGCGTAGAGGAGCACAGCGATGTTGCTGTGGCCGGCCTCCAGCGCAATGGCGACGGCGTTGTTCCCATCCTGGAAAGGAAGGGAGAACCCTTGGGAAGAGGTCTGGGGGCAGGACGCAGGGTGGGTGAGTGTGCCCGGGCCTGGGGGGCTTACACTGTCCACGATGGAGATGTTGCAGGTGGGCTGAGCCAGCAGCAGCTTCACGGTCTCCACGCGGCCGTGCTCGCAGGCGCACATCAGCGCGGTCGAGCCCTCCTCGTCCTGGAGGTTCACGTCGGCTCCGCAGGCGAGCAGCGCTTCCACCATCTCCTGGCGGCCGTGGCTGACGGCCAGCATCAGCGCCGTCTGGCCCGCCTGTGACACAAGGGACACTGCCAGCCTGCTCCTGCCCCAGCTATGCCACCCGCTGGGTCCCGCGGAGGGAGCACCACTGTCCCCAGTGCCCATGCGGTCTCTGAGCAGGTCCCGGCTGGAGATCAAGTGTGGGTGAGACCCGAGAGCCCTGATGCCAGGCAGAAGCTCCTGTTCTGATGCCTCCCCCATGTACCAGCCCCTCCAGGTTTGGAGCCACAGTCCTGTCCTTGGAGGAGCCGAGTGTGGCCCCAGCAGCTGCTTGGGGGTGCGAGGACAGGGTCAGGGTGGCCCCCAGCCCACACCAACCTGGCTGGCCTTGGCGTTGACGTTGCCCATGCTGAAGAGCCTCCTGACCACGCTCATGTCGTCCTCCTGCTCGACGGCCGCCAGTGCTGCCAGCATGAGCGCGGTGTAGCCGGCTTTGTTCTGGTGGTCCACGTTACAGACCCCTGCGGGGAGGGTGGAGCGGGGGCTCAGGGTGCTGCGGGGGGCATGGACCGAGCGCTGTGCCCGGCTGCCACCCTGCCCAGGGTGCTGTGAGCTGTCCCACGGGCACACAGCTGCTGATGGGCTCCCCCATCACAGCTGGGTTCCCAAAGGGCTGGGGTGGCTGCCCAACGCCCCCACTCCCTGTGCACAGACAGACGTGACCAGGGATGGTGGCAGGGGGACGTTTCTGGGGGTGGGGACCACTGACCCGTGTCCAGCAGCAGCCGCACGATGTGGAAGTTGGAGTGGGAGACGCTGTAGTGCAGGGCCGTGTTGCCGTTCCCATCTGCCAGGTTCACCACGTGCGCCAGGAGAGACGGCGAGACCTCGGCAAAGGCCAGGAGGTGGTTGGCGACCGTGTCGGGGACGGACGACTTCTGGCTGGACAGACGGAACCACTCCTGCAGGACCAGGCTGTTGCTGGCGAGCTGTGGGCGGTGAGCGGGGGCTGAGCCGGGGGCTGCAGATCCCTCTGAGCCTCTGCACAGCCTGAACCCCCCACCCACCCCAGCACCCCCTGCACCCCTGGGAGGGAGCAAAAATCCTGCTCCAGAGGGGCCGGATGAAGGCAGGACCCTGAAATCCCCAAACCCTGCTGGGATGGCCTGAGCTGAGGCCACGTGGGTTTGGGGTATCTCGGACAAAGCCTGGAGCAAAGGGCTGTTTTGGGAGGGGTACAGAGCCGGGTTTTGCTGGTCCATCTTTGTGGAGAGCCAGCTCCAGGGGGACCCAGCAGGGGCTGGGTGAGCCCTCCCACCCACACCCCCACTCACCACCTCCTTGCTCTTGGTGGCACCGGGGTGGCCCAGGTGTGTCTTGACGATGAGACAGGCCTCCCGCATCCTGGGGCTCAGCTCGAACCTGGGGAGCACAGGAGGGTCTGTGGTGTGGGGCTGTGTCACCCCCTCAAAACCGCGCTGGCAGGGGCACCCCGAGTCCCCCCACTGAGGTTTTGCTCCTCTCCCCGCTGCCCAGGGGCCTCCCCGAGCTCCCTGTGGTGCCGCATCCAGCTCCTGACAGCTTCAGCCTCTGCAAACCCCTGCTGCATCCGGCCTTATATGGATGTGCTCAGGCACAATTCACCTACTTTTAGGCCAATTTTTTTCCTTTTGTTGAAAAATGCCATTAGGGGCTGTTTTTGTTTTGTTCTGTTTCTCCTCCAAACTATCTTCTCCACCAAAGAGGCAGCTGGGCCATGGGTCTCATCCTTTCCTTAGCAGACCCAAGAAAGTGGAAGGATTTTCTCCTGCTGAATGGTTTCTGCAGGAGCTAAATGTGTTTTTCCCACTGAAGCTGGGGCAGATGCCCCGAGGCGGCAGGGCCGGTGCCAGCCCGGCGGGGAGGGACCCTTCCCCACCAGCACTTACTTCTCCTTCACCTCGGGGGGCTCCGGCAGGGTCACACTGGTCCCCTCCTGCTCCTGTTCTGCCTTGCACTCGGTTTCCCCAGCCTCCTCGTCCGAGGTTTCACTGTCCCCTTGCTCCTCGCTGTCAGAGCTGTCGGCTGAAGCCTTCTCGGAGGAGCTGTCTCCTTCCTCCTCCTCCTCCTCGCTGGACGTGCTCTCGTACCTGCACGGAGGGAGGATGCTCAGTGACAATGTGGCACTTGGCTGGTCCTCTCCAGGCCCCTCTGTTGTGCTCCCAGCCTGGGGGAGGAGGCCAGGGCTGGCGCAGGGGGGTGGCAGGAGCCCCCCGACACGTACTCCCCGTTCAGCACGCCCACAAACTGCAGGCTCTTCTTGCTGCCCTCGGCCTCGCTCCGGGGGGGACCGTCCCGCTTCTTCATGATGGACTTGAGGGCTCCTGGGGGCAGAGAGATGGTGTCAGGGGCCAGGGAGCAGGAACCTCCCTGCAGGGCACCCCAAACCCGCCAGACATGGGCAGAGAACAGGCAGCTGCTCTGACACACACAGCGCTGGCCCTGCAAGCGATGTCCCCAACAGGGCCACCCTCTCCCTTCCTCCTTCCCCACCCAGACCCTGCTGTCACCCCCAGCACCGACTCACCAGCCGTAGGGCTCGGGGCAGCTCCTCCATCCCGCACCGGTGACGGGTCCCGGTCACTGTGTGTCACCTCTGGCGCTGCTGGTGCGTGGCCTGGGTTGTCCTGGCACGTCCCCACTGTCACTCCTGTGCCCCGAGCCGCGGGGCTGCCGGGAGCATCGCCCGCACCGGGCTCTGTCTGCTCGCCCGCCGGGGCAGCGCTGCCCACATCGCTCTGGCTGCCCTTGTCTTCACAGCTGGCAGCCGAATTGGGGCCGACCGCCACGTCCCGCCCGTCGGGGCGGCAGCTCACCCCCACGCAGGCGGTTGGGGGGCAGCACCCCACACCCACCTCTGCTGTCTGTGGGGGGTCACCAGCCGCCCGGCTCTGCATCGCCACCGCCGCCTCCACCAGCGCCTCGGCCACCTGCGGCTTGGCCATCACCTCCTTGTCCGCGCGGCCCTGGGGCCGGCGGGCGCACACTTCCAGCCGCAGCTCCTCCAGCTCTCGCGTGGCCTCCCGCAGGTGTCCCTCCATCATGGCGATCACGTCCTTCTGGTGCCCCACTGTCTGCTGCAGCAGCTCCAGCTCCCGCTCCGCCTCGCTGGCCACCCCCAGCGAGGACTCCAGCACCCAGACGGCCGCGTCCCTGCACTCCCTCGCCCCGCCGTCCGGCACGTCGCTGCCCTGCTGCTGCGACCGGTAGTAGAAGACGGCATCGGTCATGGCCCGGTCCTCGCCCACCGCCACGGAGCGGCACGGCCTCTCAGCGGCCCTGGGGCTCCTGCCCAGCCCAGCCCGGCCGCCTCGCTCCGGCACGGCCAGCTTCTCCGTCAGCTTCCTCAGCTCTGCGATCTTGCTCGCTCGCCCCTTTGCCGGCTCCACTTCGCTCTCTGGCCCCTCTCGAGGAGGCTCCTCGCTCAGCACCGCAGCCTCAGCGCCAGTGGGGCGGCCGAAAGCCTCACTGTGCTCTGCCGACAGCTTCTCCAGCAGCTTCGCCTTCTCCCTCTTCAGCTCGCAGATCTGCGTCTCCAGGAGCGGGATGGTTTTCACCTGCTCCTCCAGGTCCCGCAGCTGCCGCAGGGCCGCAGCCATCTGCTCCCGCACGAGCTGCAGCGGGGCGGTGCTGAGCCCCGCGGCCGGCGTGCTGCGCCCCGAGCTGCCGGGGCTGCCCCGGCCCCAGATCCCCTGGCCTTCAGCGCCCACTGGCGCCCAGGGGGGTGGCTGGCTCGGGGCACCCGGTGGGCCCCCACGGGAGGGACCAGTGACATCCTGCAAACGGCCCTGCTCCTGCTCCAGCCTCCTGCTCGTCTCCAACAACGTCTTCTCCACCCGTGGGTTTTGCACTGGGCACCTGCGGGTGGGAGGCTGGAGCAGCCGCACGGGTGCCGGTGGGGACACGGGGTGGGAGGTTGGTTTGCTCGGGGGCTCCGGGGGCGCGCGGCCGTGTGGGGACAGCAGCAGCGCGGTCCTGCCGTCCTCGCTGGCCGTGGAGGCGAGGGACTCGGTGGAGGTCCAGGCGCTGGCGTGGCTGCTGGGGCTGCGCAGGGCGCTGGGCGGCTGCCGGGCCCCTTTCGCCCTGCGAGGCAGCGGCACCTTCTTGAGCGTTTGGCCACTTTCGATGTCATCCACGTATTTCAGGAAATCCAGGTCCAGGAGGAAGCCATAGGGGGTTTCCACTGAATACGAGCTCTTCTCCCCGTCATCCTGGTCCCGGTACAAGAATGGGCCCCCAAGATCTGCAAGAGGAGCAGGGATGGTCAGGCTGGGATTTGGTGGAGCCAGAAAGGTTTTCTCAACTGGGTTATACTGGGATTTGTGCCTGCAGATCCCACCCCGCCATGATGCTGCTGCCAGTGGGCACAGTGGATGGCTTGTCCCCAGCACGCTCGTGTTATGGGTTACACGCTCTGTGCTGGGGTCAGGAAACCCGTTGTGATGGGACAGCTCAGCTGTGCCACTGCGCTCACACTCCGTCTGCTGTCCCTGCCTGGTGACAGCCCCAGTGGTGTTACCTGGGAGGTTCTGGTTCAGGGGTGCAGGCTGAGCCATCTTCTCCCCGGGATGCTGCCGGCCAGGGGACCATCAACCTGCAACAACAACGGGGCCACGTGCGGCGAAACCCTGCAGAGCGGCTGCGCCCCACGCGGCCACCAACCACTGTCCCCTGCCCAGGGCCACCCTGTGGTCACCCGGCGGGTCCCCCCACCTCCCTCCAGCCCTGGTGCTGCGGGGCTGGAGCCTGAGCTGGGGCCGGGCGCTGCTGCGGGGCTGGGGATTGTTTGTACATTTAAGGAATGTTTCGCAGCTGCGCCACCAGCTCCGAGGGTGCAGAGTCATGAGTCAGAGCTCGGCCACACCGGGGGAGCGGGCTGGAAAACTAAAAAAGAGGAGGCTGCAGCCTTTACGGGTGTGATTCTCAGCTGAGAAGTTTGCTTTGGATCTAGGGAATCAATGGTTTTTGCAAAGCCATGTGCCTGCAGACAGCTGCCAGCACCTGGGACCTGCCACATCTGGCAGCACCTGGGGGCTGGGGCTCAGGTTCCTGGTGGCAGCAGGATGGGGACAAACAGCACAGGGAGCACCCACTGCAGCTGCGCACGGCGTCACCTCCGGGGCTGCGGGGGCCCTGCCCGTGGGGCACAGGTGGCCCTGGGGCTGCGCAGCTGTTGGTGGGCAAAGCATTTGGCACGGGGCTATTTTCAGCAGAAAGCAGGGGAGGAGGCAGGCCGCAGAGCAAAGGCAGCTCGGGCACTAAGGGAAGCCGGGGCCCAGTGCTGCCCAGCAACAGGCGCCAGATCCGGCCTTGGTGGCAGAGAAACACCCGCATCCATCCCCACATTCTCTGCCCATGACAACCAGAGGATCCAGACTTTCTAGCAGAGATGCTGTGGCTGCCCCTGTCACACAGACCAGCTTGGGGACGAAGTGACAGCCCTGGCTCGCACCCACTGCCCACCACGGCCATGCTGTGGTTGCCAGCCCATGGCTGCCATGGCCACGCGATGGCCAGAAGCCGGAGGAGCAGCTGCGGTGGCAGCGCCGGGCCGGGCGCAGGGTGGGCACCCTGGTGATGTGGCAGCCGCCAGTGCACGGGGTCGAGGAGCCGAGTCCCCTGGGTACGGACAAGACGCTGCCCATCAGTCACGGGCCAGACCCTGGGGCTCTCCCGCTCCTACCAACCCGCCTGCAGCCAACGCACATCCCGGCTTCCACCTTTCCTCGGATCACCCCAGCTCCATGCTGGCACCCAGCATTCCCGCGCCACCAGCTTCATTCCCAAAGGGTCTGCTCATCCCCCGCTTTGTCTAATCCCTCCCGCGCTGGGCAGCATCCAGGTCCCTCCCCCGCACGGCCTGTGCCCTCACCACAGGTAATTAAACAGCGCCCGGGCCAGGACAAACTTCCCGCCGGGCTCCGCGCTCGCCGTAAATCAAACGGGAGGAAGAGGGAGAGCGAGGGGAGCCGGAGCCAGCGGGTGCGGAAACGGCCGGCAGCTCCCTTCCGCCGCCCGGCCGGGAATTGTCCTGCCTGGGGCCGCGCCAGGAAGAGCCGCCCCGCCGGGACCCTCGCCGGGATGGATCCTGCTCTGCTGCTCCCGCTTGCAGCAGCGGTGCCCTTTGCTCCAGCTCTGCCTCGCTGTCCCCTGCGCCGAGCAGGGACACGCTGCTCATCCCCCTGCCACCTCGTCCTGCCCCTGCAGCTGCTGTCAACCGTGTGGCTGCACTGCCCATCCCCAAAGCTGGCGAGATCCTCCTGCAGCTCCCCCACAGCACGCAGCCCCCACTACTTTTGGTCCAATGCGATGTGCTGGACACAGGGCAGCAGCTCCTGCCTTCACCCAGCTTGGAAACAAAGGGTGAGGCCAATGACAGGACCTGCAGGCTCCCAACCATGTGCAAATCACACCAGGGAGCCCACAAAGTGCAGACCTTGATGGGGTCCCTGTGATGTGCAAACCCTCCTGGGGACCCCACGATGTGCAGACCTCAGTGGGGTCCCACTGATGTGCAAATGCTGATGGGGACCCTGCAATGTGCAAACCCTCCTGGGGACCCTGCGATGTGGACACCTCCCTGGGCTCCCCACCACATGCAAACTGGGTTACTGGTGTGCCGGGCTGGGTGTGGAGGCAAGCGGGAGGCTGCAATTGAGCTGGTCAGGGTGGGCAATGGAAGCAGCCGGCCCTGGCACGCAGCAGCGAGAGGGTTAAGTCCCCACACCTGTGGCCCAGGCACCGCCAGCACCTGCCGGCCCGGCCGCACAAAGCCACCCTTGTCCCCGCCGGCCGCCATCACCGCGGCACCAGTTCAAAGAGAAGCCGCTCTCCACCTGGGCTGAACTCCCGACGGGGAAGACCGTGCCGGCCACTTTGGTGCCAAAGGCTGATTTTTGTCGGCTTTGGCTGCTCTCCCAGGAGGGCACAGCCCAACCCAGCAGCACCCCTGGGTGCTAGAGATGGGGGACCCTGCACAATCCCAGCTTCCTTCAGAAGAAATGCAGGGGTTGTTTCTATTCCCTGTGTTTCCACAGAAAGCGAGATGGTACAAGGTGAAGCGCTGCTGGGGAGGCTCAGCAGCAAGAGGAGGTGGAGGAAGATGCGCAGGCACCCAACTGTCCTACACTTCACCCTGAGCTCACATCTATTTCTCCCTCTTGCTGTCGTACCTATGCTGACACAGGAAACTTGAGGCCAAAACTGGAGCTGCTCTGCTCAATGACAATAAAAAGCCACGTCAGGGATGGGACAGCCTGGGCACAGCTCACATGCCATTTGGTACCCACAGCCCAGCCCCCGGGACCCCTGGCCTGTGGTCCATGGGGCAACCTGCCCTCTGGGTCCCCAGACCCCGGGGTTGGCAGGGGACAGGCCTGGGGGAGCTATTTTGAAAGCTCTGGGCTGTTTCCCTCGCTGGGGGCAGAAGTGGGGCAGCCCCCGCCCTGGCCTGGCCACGTGCAGCCCGAGCCGCTCCACCGGCGGGGCCGGGGCCGGACACAGGGAGGGCTCTCCCCGGCTCTCCTCCTGAGCCAAAATACTGAGGTCATGAGGAATGTGAGAAGAACAGAGTCCAGAGCAGCCCTGGCCAGCACGACTTGATTTATCTCGGCCAGGCACGCTTCCCTCGAAGCTGCGCGCAGGCGATAAGTGCTGAAGCTCGGGGCCGAGGCTGTTCCAAAGTTAAAGGGAAACCACTGCGCAAGCACACGGTTTCCTCCGCTGCCAGCGACCGGCCAGGATTTGGGCTCCTCGCACGGAACCGGCCGTCACACGTGCCTGTCACTCGTGGTGTCACCTGCTGGGTGCGGATGGGAGGTGTCTGGGGTTCATCACACCCTCCCAGCCACCCATCCCCATCCCCTGCCTTGGGCTGTATGGGACGCCCTGTGCTCCGTGCCACCGCTGTCCCCACAGCCGCTCACCCGGGGCCACCTCGGCCACACCGTCCAGGCTGGGGCTGCTCCCGGAGGGGCCGACCCGTGCGGGTGGGTGTGCTGGGGCTGACGCAGGGAGGGAAAAGGAAACACTTCGATCCCAACAGCCTAATTTCAGGGTTGGGCTGTTATTTCTGGAGTTGTCGTCATCGTCGGCCTGGTTGGTCGGGAGGATGCAGGGGCTGCTTGGGCTCTGCACTCGCTCCAGCGCCTCGGAGACTTCCCTGAGCTCACACAACACCTGGACAGCAGGCACACAGTCCACATGCAGATGTACTCACACGGGGATCAGGTCTACGTGCCCTGTCACACCTATAGCTCTATAGGGTTCCTATATCTCCACTAGAAAACATCTACCACTTGTCCTGCGCCCTCACCGCAGCCGCCCACCAGCACTTTCCACCAACACCTCCTCAATTCCTCGGGGCTGGTGACAACACGTGGGGTGGGACACAAGCACCAGCAGCCTGGGATCGCTCTGCTGCGAGGAGCTGCCGGGGATGAAGTGATTTAATTTACACCAGGGTGCACAGGCACAGCTGGTTATGCACACAATCCCACGCCAGGTTCCTCGTAAGCACGCAGGGAGCACCCCAACCCCTGCAGCACCCGTGTGCCCTCCAGCACCCTGGGGTGTCCACAGCACCCCAGCCCTGTGAGCCCCCTGTGCTCCACGGCACCCCAGCCCTAGCGGGTCCCCAGCAGCCCGGGGAGCCCGTCAGCATTGTGAACCTTGCGGGTCCCCAACGGCCCTGGGAGCCCCACAGCATCCCGGGGTGCCCCAGCACCCTGCATACCCCCCACGTCGGGGCTCCCTCCCCCAGCCCAAGAGACCCCCCAGGGCCTCCCCGTCGCCGCCAGCCGGGGTGGGCGGCCCAGCCCGGCCCCGAGGGCCCGGAGCCGCCGGCAGCGGTACCGGCACCGCCGGGGTGCGGGCGCAAGCCCCGTTCCCGGTGCCGGTGCCGCCCGGGCGGAGCCCTCGAGATGCCGGGGCCGCCCCACCCCGCCGCGCTCCCGGGGGCTCTGGAGCGGCCCCTCGGCGGGCCCCGGCGGCTCCGGGGGCCCTACGGGGAGCAGCCGCCGAGACCAGCCCCCGCCCCGCCGCCGGAGCCGCGCCTGGAGCCGGTCCCGCCGCCCCGTCCCGTCCCGTCCCGTCCCGTCCCGCCCCGTCCCGCCGCCCCTCACCGTCCCGGCCGGGCGTCTGCGCTGCAGCCGGGCCCCAGCGCGGGGCCGCCGTCCCGGGCCCGGCGGCTCTGGGCTGCGCGGCGGGCGGGCGGGCAGCGGGGCCGGGCGGGAGCGGCTGGGGCGGGGCGGGGGGGGCGGGGATCGCCCCCGGGCCCCGGTCGGGACGGGCCCCGGCCCCGCCCCCGGGTCGCTCACCCCAGGGGGTCCCCTCTCAGCACAACCACGGGGGTCCCACCGTCTCCCGGGCTGAGACATGGCTGTCTCGGTCACCTGGGGGGAAGCGGTGTCCGGGTGAACCCGGGAACGGGAGTGTCCCCTGCCCTGGTCCCCCCGGGCGTCCCCCATGCTGATCATCCTGGGGAAGGGGTGTCCCTGGTCCCAGTGAGCCCAGGAAGGGAGATGTCCCCTGCCCCGATCACCGCAGGAGTGGGGGAGCCCCTGCCCTGGCTGTCCCTGGAGATGGGGTGCCCCTACCCTGCTCACCCCTGGGATGGTGACTCTGGGGAAAGGGGGACCCCCGGGGTCCCCTGCCCTGGGCTCAATGCCGCTGCTGGCTGGGGGGCCCGTGAGTGGCTGGGGGTCCAGCTCTTGCCCCACTGTTCTGCCCCCAGCCCAGCCCCTCCAGGCTGTCTGGTCCCCCTGGCCTTGCACACGCGTCCCCTCGTCCCCCCCATGGCTGGAGCGCTGTGCCGCTCGCCCTGGCTGGGCTCCCCCGGCCTGGCCCCGCTGGGTTTTGGCAGCTCTCCCTTCTCCCAGCAGCAGGCTCTGTTTGTCTCCTTTTCTTGCCAGCTTTCTTCCCCGCCTGCTCCGCGCACCGGTCTCTCAGCCAGCGAGGTCTGCGCCGTCCTCCATCCCGCAGGGACCCCAGGGCTTTCACACCTTAAAACTCACCCTCACTAACTGCTTCAACCCCTTTTAACAATGAAATCCTCAGCAAGGATTTTTGCATTTTTTTCTTTCCTTTTCAGTTGCTCACCCGCCCGGGTATTTTTCCACGGCCGGTTCCTCTGTAACGCTACTCATGGGAAGAGCAGGAGAAACAAGATGTGCTTCCCATGTCCCTCCCAGCCACCGGCTGGCAGCTCAGGGACTTCCTGAGAAAGGTTCGCATCCGGACCGAGGTACCTTAATAGCCCCGATGGATCTACGTCCACTGACAGACCTTGTCGCTCTCCAACCCATTTGCATACTTGGCCTCTCCAGCATCCTGTGGTAATGAACCTGGTGATTTCATGCCCTCGTTCTGTCTCAGAAGCAGGTCTAGAATAGCACCGCTCTTGTCAGTTCACTGACTGCTTGGCAAAGGAATCGGTTGGGTCCTCTGTAGCCGTGCGACTTGTCTTCTCACTCTGGATGTGGAATGGTAAAGTCTGGTGTGACGCGCGAATTCCCATTGGTGTCCACTCACCGGCTGCACTGCAGAGCTCGTGCCCCGTGTCCCAGCTCAGAGCTTCACGAAGGGCTCACGTCAGGTCCCTCACTCCTGTTCCTGGACATCCGACAGAAATGTCACCCATCACCATACAGCGTTTCTTGTTTCCTCCTTGAGAAGGTGGGAAAAATCCTGCGAAGGAGGAGCTGGGGGAAAATCCCGTAAAGGAGGAACTGGGAAAAATGAGCTTGGGAAAGCGACATCACCCCAGCTCTGGACCTTGCTCACCCAGCTGCTGCCACCCCAGCGCCAGGGCAGAGCTGCGAAAAGGTGGGGAGGCCTCCAACCACCCAGCACCCCCGAGGAAATGCACACCTGGGGCTGCCTAAATTTCTGTGCTGGAGCACAGAACCAGGGCAGCTCAGAGATATTTCCAGGCTAAAACTCCACAGCAGCCTTTAAACAAGAGGTGCTGAGTTGTTCCCAACGTTGATCAGACTCCACTGGTGACTGAGAAGAATTAAACCCAAGGGACAGACCTTGTTTCTAATATTCAGCTTTTTCTGTGGAAATTCTGCAAAGCTCGAATCTGAAGAGGTGACCAGAGAATTCAGAGGGGCTGGTGGGTGTTTTGAGCCGGTGTAAATCACAGCCGCGCAGAGAAAGGCGCTTCCAAGCCTGGGCTGTTGGCTGGCGCGGTGAATTCACCCCGGGCCGGGACACCCACCCCAGGACCGGTCTGAGCTGTGGCAGCCGCAGCCAAACCCAGGCTGGGAGGCAAACGGCAGCGCCTGCGGCCTCCCTGCTGCTCCCGCCTACGTGCCGAGCCCTCAGCTGCTGGTTGGAGATACCCAGGTGGGTGCTGCATGGGCTAAAGATGCCCAGATGCTCAGCCCCTGTAAGGATACAGGTAATGATCAGGTCCTACAGCCTGGGACCGAGCTTTTCATTCAGCATCTCTCATCACCCTACGTGGAATGGAGAGGAGGGCTGGCCAGGCTTCTGTTCCTGCTCTAGGAGCAGTTTTGCCAACCCCCGGTGTTGTTCTGGTGTTGTGGTGCTGTAGTTCAGCTGTTGGGTCTGCAGACTTTCATGGCATCGTGGCAGGGTCCCGGTCCTGGACCTCGTGCTGCCCAGGGAAACCGACCCTGACTCTCCTGAGAGTGTCTGGACAAAAAACCCCAGGATGTGGTGAGTTTCCAATTAATCAGAAACATTAAAAAGCTTTTTCTGGTTGAGAAGAGGGTCTCGAATAATGGCTTTCCCTGTCAATCTAAACCCTTTGTCTGCTGCCAGCTCCGACTGGCACTGTGCATGTGATCGTGCCTCAGTTTCCCCACCAGGGCCGCTGGAAAGGCAGTGTGCGTGTGTGTGTGTGTACCCAGCACAGAAACCAAGTGGTGTCGGCACATGAGAAAACACACAAAGCTCGGCCAGGCTTTCGGCTGGCTGTGAGCAGCTTTGCTGCCATTCTGCCTCACTCAGGTGGCCTTTGAATGGAGAGAGCCTGAGCAAGGCTGCTGGAGGTGCCGGCGGGGAAGGGCTGCACTGTGTGCTGGAACGTGAGCTGAGCTGCTCCTGCAGCTCTGGACAACCCCGTTTGCTCCCTGGGCGGTGGGATCCCAAGCCCTTGGGCATCTGGTCCCCTCCATGGGCATCAAGCTCCCAAAGCCCTGAGCATGACGCTCCTCTCTAGGCGGGTGTCCAGGGCTGGCTGGTGGTGTCCATGGCTCGGAGAAGCTGTGTGTGCTCAGGGTGCACCTGGAAAAGGAGCCGGTGGGGTGTGTTCCAGCCGTTTCCTGGCTGGCTGAGTTCATCTCCGCTCGCTCCAGCCCCACCACCCCTCTCCGAGCCCGGCTCCATCGCCCCCTCCATGGCCCGCGAACGGGCTGGCCAGGCTGGGCACAACACGGGACCCACAGGCAAAGCCTGGCTGGGGCTTCGCCTGGCACGGTCCCGGAGGAAAGCAGCGCGAACGCCTCTGCGCTGCTAAAACAAACCAGCTCAGGCGCTTCCCGCCCGCAGGCCGCTGTCCCTGCCCAGCCCGGCCACGCAGGATGTCCCTGTTTGCTGCCTGCACATTCAGAGCAGGCAGGAAGCTCGTTTCCTCTCGTTGCTTCTGTTCGGATCCTTCCTCCCTGGGATGCTGCAGCAAAACAAAGGAGCTGAGAGCGGAGCAGGAGCAGCTGCCCCAGCTCTCCAGCTATGCACAGGACCTGGGGAGGGTCCTCGAGGGGCTGCTGGACACGGACACCTGCTGGTGACACCCGGCTGGGCTGGTGGATACTGCAGCCGTTGGGGAAAGCTGCACCCCGACAGTGGGACAACCACCCCATGGCCTCCCCCTTTCACCATATCCCACCACCCCCTTGAACCTGATTTAGGGCTGTGCTGTGGCAACTGCACCAAATAGAGAACACCTGCAATGTCACCCGCTCCCTGGGGACCTCCAGCCATGCCACCCTCTCCTACATCGCCCTGATGTGTGTGACCCTGTGAGCCCTCTCACCCCCAGTGTGGCCCTGCAAGACCCAAGTGCAAGGTGCTCTTGTTCCCATCCCCTCTCCTGTGTCCCCTCTGATCTAGCCGGCCGCAGGTGACATTTCGTGCCTGTGCAGCACGGCGGCGCAGCCTTTTATCTCAGGCAATATTTCATGTGCTTGGCACGGCACCCAACCGGTCCCGGCGAGGCTGGGATGGCGCTTTTTTTTGTGGCTACGTTTGCAACTCAGCCTTATCAGGGCTGAGGAAAATGCCGTGCGGGTTTTCCGCAGCCAGGATTTGCTTTGGCTGGGGGCCAGCAGCACGGGGGGACCTGCCCCACCAGCTTTCTGCTGTGGCATGGCCATAAACACTCCCCAACGGCTGCGGGATGCTGCCGGGCCCGGGGCTTGCCCGGTACCAGGGTCATCCTGCGCACGCAGAGTTTGCAGCCTGGGGTGCTTTGAAAAGTTGCAACCTTGGCTTAAACTCAGCACTCCTTGAAAATGGGCGTTTTTCTTCTGGAGCTTCTGGGCTGTCTCCTTATGTCCATCTGTAGCTGCTGAACTGCAAAATCTGTTTTGAAAACAAGTGCGTACATTGATACTCCCCAAATGGGGTCACTCCTGCAGTGGGTCAGTTAGGGGGGACATCTGCTCATGTGAATACATGCGACCTTGGGGTCGGTCCCGCCTTAGGGTGGGCTCTAGGCTGCTGCCCATCCCAATGGAAATGCTCTTGTGCAGGACCAGCACAGATCTGAGATCCCGGCTTTCGGTGAGAAGGGAACCCACTGTCCTGTGTGAGGATGCAGGTGTCTCCATCACCCGGTGAGTGACATGGGCTCGGCTTCACTCACTGATTTCCAGCTCATCCCTTCACCCCACAGAGCAGGATGGAGATGGGTGTGCACTGGGGGAACAAACCAGCCCCAAAATACCCTCTCTGAGGGCTCCCTGCCCTCTAGCACCCAGCAAAGGCGCCAACTGCGTCCTTAGGAATGTCCTGCCCAGCGGATGCCCTTCTGCCACAGCCACCAGCAAACCAACCCCTCAGTCTTTCCACGGGGAGTTATTTCCAGCCCGTTCCATCTCTCCGCTCCCCCCACGCCAGCTGTGCTCCCCCCCACTGCAGAGCCCCTGGGCTCACGGCATCCGACTCCGCTTTGACATTTCCAGCGCAGCCGAGAAAGGCCGCGTGTGTCTGGCACACAGAGCGCCCTTCTCCGCCCGGCGCCGCAGCCGGCAGGTTCCCGGCCGCCGGGGATCTGGCAGGAGCTGGGGCAGTGCAGCAGGACCTCCCTGGCAGAACGGCATAGATCTGCCATTGAACGGCAGCAGAAAAGCCTTTCTGTGCCGTCGCCTGGAGCGGAGCATCTGGTCCCAGCGTACAATCAAGCCATTGAGCTGGCGACAGTGGAGCGGGGCCAAGGAGATGAGCTTTCCTGCTCCCTCCCTTCCGTGGGCTGGTTTAGAGCCTGAATCCTCCCCCCAGCAGCAGCTCGGCTGTTGCGTTCTGCTCTTTGATCTCCACTGGGAACCTCCCACCCCACCCTGGACAGAAGCAGATTGCTCAAGCACCGCACCATCGCCACCACCTGCAAGAGCCCTCCTGGCCAACTCCTGTCCGGGGAGCCCAGGAGTCCTGGTGGCCATGGCAGGGAGGGAAATGGCCCCCGTGCTGCCACCCAGCTGATGTTTTCTTTGCCAGCAAGCGCAGAGGAGCTGGAAGGCGGCCGATCTACAGGACTTCTTCCTGCAGATGGTGCACGGTGAAGCTGGGGCCTCCTAACTTGCCGGCCCCAAGCCCATCTGCACCGCAGGGACAGGGACAGCCCTGTGGGGACACAGGAGCAGCTGGGTGTGCAAGACCTGTGTCCCTCCTCCCTCAGGGAGCAGGACAGGATGGACAGCATGTCCCAGCCCCACAGACACAGGACATGGGGCAGGGAAGCACCCGCAGCACTAACAGCACCCAGGGGCTGCTGAACCCAGTGCAGCACCCATGGGTGCCCTCCAGACATGTGTCCCCCTGAGCACAGGACACCCAGCAGTGCTGGCACTGAGCAAGGACAGACAGCCAAAATGAGGGACATTTGTTAGCAACCAATGTATGTTCGAGGGATGCAACACAGGCTCTGGGCATTGAAGCCAAGCAAGTTGGGGTAGGAGTGAGAAGCTGAGAAAGTGTGTCCCCCGGATTGATGTGTCTTCCAGGAGATGGGGAGCAAAAGCCTGTCTGAGCGTTGGGGTGGTGGCTGGTGCAGACTGTCCAGCCCCGCTCTGAGCAGGACGGTGACACCCGGGACAGTTGAAGGGCCCTGAGCCCCACATTTCAGCGGCCCTGGCCTGGGATTTGGGAGCAGGGCCCGTGGTGGGGCTGGGGCTGCGGGAGCAGTGCTGGACTCACTGGTGGGGTGGGCAGCACATCAGGGTCCTGCCCAGTGAGACCCCCGGGATGGGGCCAGGGGGCTTTGCGAGGAGGTTGTGGCTGCCATAGTGAGCAACTGTGATGGGTGACAGGGTGATGGGATGAGGAGGTGATGGAGTGATGGGGTGACGAGGTGCAAGGTGAGAGGGTGACAGGGTGGCTGTGACCCCACGCTCACAGCTCCAGCAGTGCGATTTAGGCTGGAGAGGACCTCTGGAGGTCATCTAGTGCAGACCTCTGCTCAAAGCCGGTACAACTGGGTGGGATTGTTCTGTGTTTTCTCTGCTGGAGTCCTGAATATCTCTGGGGGTGAAGATCCCACAACTCTTCAAACCATCTTGGTGACCCTGGAGAAGAGAAGCTCCAGGGGGACATGATTGTGGCCTTTCCCAACTTGAAAGGGGCCCATAAGAAAGATGGGGACAGACTTTTGAGTAGGGCCTGTTGTGACAGGACAAGGGGTGATGGTTCTGAACTAAAGGAGGGAGATTCAGGCCGGACATGAGGAAGGAATTGTTGGCCTGAGGGTGGTGAGAGCCTGGCCCAGGTTGGCCGGAGAGGTGGTGGATGAACCATCCCTGGAGACATCCCAGGCCAGGCTGGACGGGGCTCTGAGCAACCTGAGCTGGTGAAGATGTCCCTGTCATGGCAGGGGGGAACTGGGGAGCTGGCACGGTCCCTCCAACCCAAACTATCCTGTGATTCGATGAATCCCGCAGCCACGTCCCCAGCCGTGTCCCCTCGCCCTGTCGCACCCCCGGGCCGGTCCCGATGTCCCCGCAGGTCCCCGGGTCCCCCCGCGGGCGGCGGCTCCGGCGGCACCGGGCTGGGCCGGCAGGGGGCGCTGCCTCCCCGGGAACAGCGCACCGGGCGGGGGGGCCGGGCTGGGGGGGCCGAGGGGTTGGGGTGCCCGGGGGGAGCTGGGGCAGGGGGGGTGCAGGGGGGGGTCGGAGGGGGGTCGGGGGCGCACACTTGGGGCTGAGCCTGAGGTGGGCGCTGGGGGTTGCTGGGGGTGGCAGGGGGCAGGAGGGGAGGGCAAGTGGCTCGTGGGACGGTGACAGGAGCGACATGAGGCCGCACAACCCAGGGCAGCGCGAAGCAGATTTTTGTCCAACACCCCGATCTGCAAAAAAAAAAACCACAAAGAATTTAAAAACCAACCAAACCCTCCAAAACAAACACAAAAACCCACACAAAAAAACCCCAAAAACCAAAAAAGAAACAAACAAAAATACACCCCCCCAACCCGAGCTTAATCCTTGGATCAGTGTCGTGCTGTTAGTGTGAAGTTCCTATTAGTCTCCTTTCTTTTACTAATTTAATTCCCACCTGAACATGGATAAATGTAGCAGCTTCACCTCCTGGAAGTTCATATTAATGAATATCCTCGCTTCTAAATGTTCTCGGCATCGTGAAGTTAAAAGCAATTTAACCATTCTGTGTAACAGGGGCTCTAGAATTTCATCCTCATGGACATGCCGGCATTGAACATCAACTTCTGTGAAACGTTATTAAAAGCTTTCCAGACAACAGCCACCATTTCCTGTTGAGAGCAGGCACCAAATGGATATTGAGATTGTTAAGGGTTGGACTCGATGATCTTAAAGGTCTTTTCCAACCAAAATGACTCTCTGGTTCTGTGGTTCCATGGTACAATGTCCCTCAATAGTGGCTCCCAAGTGCCTGTCCCCAGCATGGGGTGACATGCGGGTGACGCACGGAGGTGGATTCATGGTGGAGAGGGGGCAGAACACCCCAAATTGCATCTTCCCCTCCAGATCCTGCAGCTCTGTGCTGCACCGCGCGTTTCTGTGCATCCCTCCCCATGGGTGACCAACACGATGGGCTCAGCCCAGCGCCCTGAGGATGCTCTACCGCCTAAAACATCCCCAGCAGAACAGCAGCAACCCTGTGGAGCTAATGGGTGCTTTGGGGGGGTCACTGCCGTGCTGGTGTTCTCCCCCCGATGGTGCCCAAAGCAGGGGAGCGGATGGCAGGGACAGGGACACGGCAAAGCTGGGGCGGTCTGAGCTCTGCCGCAGAGCGCGGGGTGCGGGGGTGCCTGGCCATCAATCATTCAGCGCTGTTAATTTTTAATGTGCAAAAATCTCTTTAAGTGAGGAGCCTGACGCAGAGCGAGGCTGATGATTAATTCAGGGAATGACGCATGGAGGCGAGCGCTGGGGGTCCCACTGCTGGGGACCGGCCACAAGGCGAGCGACGGGGTGGGAAGGGACAGGGCTCCCACGGGGCTGGTGTCACAGGGTCCCAGATCAGCGATGCGGCCGTGGCACTTACCAGTGTCCACCCCGGGACTGACAGGTGTTCCCACTGTATCTCCTGTGCTCCTGTTGGAGTATTTTGGAGGGGTTATGAAGCCAGGAGCTGCCCCGAGTGGGGTGTCCCTGCTCCGGTGACACTGTGTTGGTATTGGGGGTTGAGGGCTCTGGCAGCCCCTCCACACTGGGGTCCCCTCGGAGCCCTCACCCCATTTCCAGCTTGCCAGTAAGTGCACAAACGAACAGCATCACGAATAACACGGTGCTGGTGGAGATGGGCAGTCTGTGGGGCTCACACTGCACCTCCCCACACCCCTCATCCCCCCCTTGTGGCGAGAAGACCCCAACCCTCCCATGGTGGCCTCGGAGAGGACGAGCCAAATCAAGAGACCATTACCAGGGTAGTGTCTAGTAAAGTGAACTAGAAAATAACCCATAAACAGCAGGTGGATGGGGAGAAACAGCATTGCCTGAGGTTGTCCTGCTCCAGCCAAGGGCCCGGCCGTGCCGCTCACACCCGGCCTTGGCACAGCACGAGGACCAGGATGACGCAGCTGTGGGAATCCAGCTGCAAAGCCCCGTCTTGAGCAGCCGATAGGTCCAGGCATGGAGGGGGAAGATCAAAATGCGTCAAACCCGGCTGAGTCACCCCCTCCCACAGCTCCGGTGTCCCGCCAGCATCCCCTGGAGCTCCACCAGAACCCTTGGTTCTCAGCCGGGGTTGGTCCTGGTGACACCACGGGGTGTCCCCGGGTGGAAGGGCACATGCGGTGATGCTCGAACACGGGTCCTGCCTTGCAGAAGCAGGCGGAGAAAGTATTATTATAGATCTATGTTACTGAAAACTGCATTTCTCCAACAGCTTTAACTTCTATTATTTGGTGAGCTGTGCTCAGCAAACCTTCTAGTTTTAATGTGATTAATTGAAGATGTCTCACTTGAGAGGCAGGGATGGGATCGACCCCACAGGGAGCCCCTGTGGGTACTTTTAGCTTTGATGAGCACTGGTAATGGAGCAGCAAGGGATTCTTCTGGTGTCTTATGGGCACTGTGAACCACATTGGTACAACCAGCCCCCCATGTGGCTTTGGGGGAAAACCAGCAGCAAGAAGAGCAATGGCAATAATCAAAGGCACGCTGGGAAACGCTGCGGCATCACGGGCCCCAGCGAAAAGCACCGATGCTCTGCTGTGACCGGGCGGGCTGGAGGGGAGCAGGGGGGGAACCCGCGGGAACCTGCTGCTTGGCACGAATGCGAAGAAATCAAGTGGATTTGCAAGTCCCCAAATTCCACGTGTGCCGCAGAGGAAGGACTGATAATGGAAGGGCTCTGCTTTCGGGAAGACGAGTTTAAATAATTAAGAGGAATAGTGAGGTGGAAATGAATGTGCAGAAGGTTTGGGGCTCCCTGGAAGGAAGCGGATAGGAAAGCAATGGCCTTGCTACAATATTCATAAAGCTCTGAAGGCAACTGCATGAGTGCCTGGCAGAAGGGTTGTTGCGTGAGCTCGTGTCCTCCGGAGACCCTGGCGGGAGGACGTGGTGGCCCCGGGGTGCTCGGGGTGCTCAGGGGGTGCTGGTTCTTGTGGCTCTTTGCCGACAGTGCCATGTGCGGGATGGTGCCTCAGCCCAGCACGGGTGGTCGGGGGCTCCTGCCCACTCCCAGCATTTCCCTGCATTGTGGATTTTATTTATTCTTTTTCCTTTGCCAGGGCTGAAAGTCTGTGCAGGAATGGATCAAACCATCTGGTGGATCGACAAGTGGACACTGGTGCCTCATGCACTGGTACTGGTATTTGTGCTGGGGATGGTGCTGGGCACCAGTGCTTTGATGCTGGGGGTCAGCATTGGGTTCTGGTACTGAGGACTGGTACTGGGAATGGTTCTGGGTGCTGATCCCAAGTCTTGGTACTGGGGAGCAGCATCTGGTGTTGGCGCTTGTTCTGGCTGCTGGTCCTGTACTGGGTGTGGGGTGCTGGTACTGGGTGTTGATAGTGGGACTGGCTTTGGTTTGCCAGGTCCGTACATCCAGCATCGCTCCAGCGTCTTTTGCTGCAAAGACCTCGGCAACGTCCCGCTCCCCCCCTCTGCCAGACGTGTTTGCGCTGTGCGGGGAGCACCGTCCCCTGCAGCCCCCCGGGCAGATGCAGCTCCTGGGCAGTGGGGGCTGTTTCTCAGGACATCACTCTTCATTTTAACACTGTCCACCGTTAATTTCACCAACGTACTGCCAAGAACTGGCTGTATTTTCCATCTCTGCTGCATCCCTGGTGTCCTGGTGTGAGCTGCTTGTCCCATCCCAGGTGAGAAGGGGGGGGCCCCCACCAGGGTCCAGGACTTGTCCAAGTGCCACCTAACAAACCAGCAGCGATTCAGCAGCAAATGGCCTGGGAAGGAGGGTGAGCGATGCTGAGCCTGCCCTGGGGCTGGGACGGGACGTGCGGGTGCTGCTGGGGGTATTGGGGAGCTCAAGGGTGCTCTTGGAGCGCAGCCTGTTGCTGCCACCCCAGCTGCAGACAGCTGAGTATTTTCACTGCCTACAATGACACTGAGAATTTCTCTGGGCAGTGATGACAAAACTCCCTCAAATTTGCTGCTCTTCTTGCTCAGAAACAGGGGTAGCAAAATACAAAGAGCAGATCTCACTTGCATTTCTTCTTTCTCTGCATTCCCTGTGTTTGGGGGTCCCTGGCTGGCACAGCACAAAGCAGAGCCATGAACCTCTGGGGCATTTTTGACATAGAAACACCCAATGTGTCCGGCCTTTTTTGGCTGCTAACTCACTGCGGGCCCCAGGATTTGGGTCCTGAGGGATTTCCATTCCCAGCATTGCCATGGGACGCTGTGCCAGCAAGCAGCCCGTGCAGCTGCCTCTGCTCTCTGCTGATCATCTCCAGCACACGGCTCTGGAGCTTGGCAGGCGCTGCTCCAGTGTGACACGGCTGGTCCCAGTTCCGCATCTCATTTACACACGTGCTTGGTGTGAAGTCAGTAATAGCTGTTCTCCAAAGCGCTGGTGCCCGTGCACGGCTTCAGCAGTGCTGTCTTGGGCCCTAAAGTGCTCAATAAACGCCATCGGGAAGCGCGTGCTTTTCAGATGCGTGCTTGTCTGGAGTTGCGTTTTTCTAGAAGAAATCCAAGTGAGCTGCTGCTTTCTCTTCCCAGCGGGCAGAGGAGGCTTTTGGCCTGGTTTGAGGTGCCTGCAGACATTTATTGCTGTGCTAATGTGAAGTCTGGCACACTTCACTGTGGCCACTGGCACAGAAAATCCCCCTCCCCGGTGGGTGCGGACTCGCTCCCCGCTTGCTGGGCTCTGCTCCGCACCAGCCCATCGTCATCTTCTCCGGTCACTGGCCACCCCACACCACACGCAAGACTTGTCAGAGCGTTTCGCTGCTGCTACGGTTACAAAATCCCACGGAGTTTCTGCAGGACAGGCACGGCGGTGCCTGCGACGGGGGACGCAGGTACAGCAAAGAGCAGCCCGACAGCACAGCGTGCAGCACGTTCCTCCCCCTCCCCACGCCAGGCTTGTGGCTGTGGGAAACTCCTTCACGCCGTGGGGAGCGATGAGGTGCCGTGGGGCGGGAGGGCAGGCAGATGCAACGGGACCTGTTGGCCTGGGGTGGTGCAAGGGCGAGTAGGACCAAGCTGTGGGGGTCTTGCAGGGTTTTTCAGGGACCAGCAGCAAACTCAGGGCTAAAGGGATCTCTGCTGAGACTGGGAGTGCAGGGAGGAGGAGGTGAGAGCAAAGCCGCCTCCCTGGCAGCCAGCAGCAGGATTAGTGATGCGGTAAAGGCAAGGGCTGTGGCATGGACACATCCCTGGTTTTCCCCAGCCCCTGCGGCTCCCGTGGTGTTCCCGGGAGCTCTGCCAGACCCGGCACCCTGAGGAGCGGAGCTGAACCTCGTGGCCCCGGCGTGTCCGAGCCCGGCTGCGGGGGCTGCTCGGGCGGGAGCTGCTCTGCAATGTGGCTTTCTGAGCTCCATCACCATGGAGATGGTTACTAATGGGGCTGGGCTGCTAACGAGGTTCCTGTGCACTCGCTCACCCTCCTCTTGCCTGACTCTGTGGAGAGGCCGCGGTGCAGCCAGCAGCGGGCTCGGGGCTGCCCCTGCTCCTCCCCGTGTCCCAAACCCTTGGGGACAGGAGCCCCCGGAGTCCCAGGACACCTGACAGGGTGAGGGCAGACTGGGTGTGCATGAGCCAGGACCATCCTCCTCCTCCCTGCCCTCAGCGGGGGAGCTGATGGGGTGATGCTGATGGCACAGGGAGTGTTGTCACCCCAGGGGACAAAGGGGCACCACACACACCCCTGCTGCACCTGACCTGCCACATTACTGGGGCATAGCCAAGGATGAGCTCCCCAAATTCACACCTTTCATTTTCAGATCTCCTGGCTGGAGGGTGAGGATCCTGGAACATCTCCACGTGCACCCACGGTGCAGAGCCCTATGCCAGGGCAGGGGCTGAGAGACCCCAGCGACCCAAACCCCCTTGCCATGGCATTCCAGGGACTCACAAATCACCCTGCATGCTGCCAGCAGCCTCCGGGTGGAAACAACACACCCAGGGCTTCCCCCCCCATTCGAACCGGGAGGGCCAACCTTTCTTCTTGGGTTTATTGCTGTAGAGGTTGGGCTCTTGAAGCTGACCCTTACCTTCCAGTGAGCTCCACTACACTAAACCGTGACACATAGCTGTGTGCCCAGCTGGAAGGAAAGCAGCGCACAGAACCTGAAATAGAGCAGGAAACAGCCTAAAAGTCCCTGGTAATTAAGCAAGGAAATGGTGTTAGCCTATTTATAGGAACTTCTTGCAGCAAAGATGTTGCACTTGCTCCTCAGCCCTGCAGGGAGTGTCTGATGCTGGGGAAACAGCCTCAAACCTCTGTTTCTGAAGGGCCTCCTGCACTGACCAGAGGCCGAGCCCAGCGGTTCAGGGAAGGGTGACTGCAGGGACACGGCCGAACCCAAGACTTTTGAGGGAGTATCAGGGATTTTCACAGAATCCCAGAATGTCAGAGGTTGAAGGGCCCTGGAAAGCTCATCCAGTGCAATCCCCCATGGAGCAGGAACACCCAGCTGAGGTTCCACAGGAAGGTGTCCAGGCGGGTTTGAATGTCTGCAGAGAAGGAGACTCCACAACCTCCCTGGGCAGCCTGGGCCAGGCTCTGACACCCTCACCAGGAACAAGTTTCTTCTCATATTTAAGTGGAACCTCCTGTGTTCCAGTTTGCACCCATTGCCCCTTGTCCTGTCACTGGTTGTCACCCAGAAGAGCCTGGCTCCATCCTCCTGACACTCCCTGTTTCCATATTGATCCCCAGGAATGAGCTACACCTCAGTCTCCTCTTGTCCAGCTCCAGAGCCCCAGCTCCCTCAGCCTTTCCTCACACGGGAGATGCTCCACTCCCTTCAGCATCTTGGTGGCTGCGCTGGACTCTCTCCAGCAGTTCCCTGTCCTTCTGGAGCTGAGGGGCCACAACTGGACACAAGATTCCAGGTGTGGTCTCCCCAGGGCAGAGCAGAGGGGCAGGAGAACCTCTCTGACCTACTGACCACCCCCTTCTAACCCACCCCAGGTACCATTGGCTTCCTGGCCACAAGGGCCCAGTGCTGGCTCATGCTCATCCAAAGCCTGTGTTGGTCTTGGATGGTGAAAGCCCTTCCCGCTGCTCTGGCCACAGCTCCCCTGCTTTGGACCAAGGCTGGCGTTGGGCAGTGAGTCCCGACCAGACTGCTGCTGGTCTCTGTCCCCCGGGGAGGGCAGAGCTGTGTCTCCATCACCCCCATGGCACGCGGGTCCTGGGTGATGTGATGACGATGCCACCGTGCTCAGGGCCAGGTTGGGTGGGGAGTTTCAATGACAGTGCTCGCACTGGAGTGGGGCCGGCCGGGGGTCTCTGCGGTGAGGGGAGAGAAGGATGGGGCTGCAAAAGCTGCTTAAGGGATTTGAATCCTTAATCCCCATTAGAAATTAATGTCCAAATCCCTGGAGTGGTGGCAAATCCCACCCCAGAAGTTCATTTTTCTTCCAAACAGAACGAAACACAAGCAGGACCAGCAGTGCAGGAATGGGGCTGGCCAGGGTCACTGTGGGGCACCCATGGGCACTGTTCAGGGACAGACACCCGCATTCCCCCCAGACACTAGGACCTTTTATCCCAAACTGGCTGAGATTTTCAAAGCTCGGGGACACGGGTGGGGTCTCAGCCTGGTGACCGCTCTGCTCTCACCGCCCCAGCTGCCAGCGGGTCCCCAGCACCCTCCTCCCACGTTTCCAGAAGAGATTTTCCTCCTCTGCAAAGCAGTAGCTGGTGTGGAAAATGGCCGAGCTCCTGGGAATCCGGGTGGGTTGTATTGCTTTGAAAGCAATTCCCATCTGATTTAGCAAAGGGCTAAGCTAATTTTACACATGACTTACTTTCACACCTTTAACAAGGAGCAGTTTCTTTCTCCATGAGCAGTGCATATGGCAGTTAAATTGATTATTCATTGAACGAGTGAGAACACGCAGCACAGAAACTATATTGGATACCTAAGGCGTTGGGAAAGGGCTACAGAAGTACATAGAAATGTGAATTTTCTCCCCATGCAAATACGAGTGAATATATCCAGACACACTGAAGCTCCTTGACAAGGATCACAGCCAGTGAAAAAGACAAGGTTTAAATTAGTTTTAAATCTGGCTCTACCATTTTTACCCCTTGAAAGCTTCAGCAGTGGCGTTGCATCCGTCTGCACATCTGCAGCCACGGCGATGTGATGGACGCTGAGCGGTGCTGGGATAAACCCTGGGCAGATGGGGTCGGGTTTGGGCTCTGGTTTGTGTTTCACTCCTTTTGCCTCTAATGGAAACTCCTGACATGGGGCACAGGGACTCACGTTAACACCTCCTGGGCTGGGGGTTGCAGGAGCTCATGCATGAAGGGGGATGGAGCTGCCCGACCTTTGCATGTTGCAGGACACTCTGTAATTTGGTCACTAATAAGGGCAAAAATCTCAAAGCAATGGTCCTTGACCCTGCCATGGTCATTGTCTGCCTTCCTGTGATAAGGATTTCTGTGCATTTCCACTCACCTCTTAAGAACAGCCACACCTGAGCAGGGGACAGTGGGTGCCAAGACACAGCAGGATTTGTCACAGCCGCAGGAGCCCGATGGCTGTGGGATCATAGAATCACAGAATCATAGAATTCTAGGGATTGGAAGGCACCTGGAAAGCTCATCCAGTGCAATCCCCCATGGAGCAGGAACACCCAGCTGAGGTTCCACAGGAAGGTGTCCAGGCGGGTTTGAATGTCTGCAGAGAAGGAGACTCCACAACCTCCCTGGGCAGCCTGGGCCAGGCTCTGACACCCTCACCCCAAACAAGTTTCTTCTCAAGTTTAAGTGGAACCTCTTATGTTTCAGTTTAAACTCCTTGTCCTTACCCCTTGTCCTACCATTGTTTGTCACCCAGAAGAGCCTGGCTCCATCCTCCTGACACTGCCCCTTTCCATATTGATCCCCATGAATGAGCCACCCCTCAGTCTCCTCTTGTCCAGCTCCAGAGCCCCAGCTCCCTCAGCCTTTCCTCACACGGGAGATGCTCCACTCCCTTCAGCATCTTGGTGGCTGCGCTGGACTCTCTGCAGCAGTTCCCTGTCTTTCTGGAGCTGAGGGGCCACAACTGGACGCAAGATTCCAGGTGTATGGGTGTCAGATGTCAGGGTGTTGGTCTCTTCTCCCAAGCAACAAGTCATAGGATGAGAGGAAATGGCCTCAAGTTGCGCCAGGGGAGGTTGAGGTTGGATGTGGGGAACAATTTCTTCCCCAAAGGGCTGTGGGGCATTGGAACAGGCTGCCCAGGGCAGTGCTGGAGTCACCAGCCCTGGAGGGCTGGACAGACTGACATGAGGTTCTCAGGACATGGGGCAGTGCCACGGGTGGGTTATGGTTGGATTTGATGATCTTGAGGGTCTTTTCCAACCAAAATGATTCTATGATTCTGTGATTCTATGTCCTTGACCGTCAGAGCAGCCCCAGCAGCAGGGGTTGTTGCCACAGTGTTGCGCAACCAGGTTTGGAAACCCCAGGCAAGAGGCAGCCCCTGGCTCTGGTGACCCATCCCAGGGCTGCGTCTTCTCCAGGGAAGCAGCTCTTTGATGGGTTCCACTCAAACCCCCCGCACAGCAGCTGCTGCATCATGGACAGGAGTTTGTCCCCGTTGTCCCTAGGCTGGATGAGGACTGAATCGCACTGGCATGGCCCTGGGCTCCCAGAGGCTCAAGGGGTTTGTGTATCTGCCCCTGCTCCAGCAAACAGCACAGGAATGGGCTCTTTCCTGCTCTCCCAGCCCCGTCCCATGGCCATGGGTCCTGCTGGTGGAGCATCCCCAGACTTTGGCAGCGCAGGAGTTTTGCTGCCGTTTCCCTGCACAGGTGGTGATCGGAGCGAACATCCTTGCCGCGAGGGAGCACGGAGGGAGCCAGGCGCTGTCAGTTTGAATGATGTTTTAATTCACGTTAATTAAAGGGTTCAGGCAAGAACAAACAAGCAGACAGTCTCCTGGAAGCAGGTGATCGGAGATCTGATCCCGAGCTGACAGCCGCCCACAGGACACAGCTGATCCCTGAGTGCTGAGGGGGGGATGCTCTGCTCACAGCTGCGTGGGGCACAAACCCAGCTTGTCCTTTGTGGGTACCCAGAGCATCGCCCCGAGATCCCAAACCACCTCGCAGCAGGGAGGGAAAGGCCCCAGATCAGCCCAGGGTCTGGTGTGTGCCAAAACCACTGAGCCGGGGAGGGGTTTCTTCAGGACAGGCCTTTGGGGGTGTCCCCTGACCACCGGGTTTGTGTGGGTGTCCCCCAGCTCTGCTGCATCGTGTCTGGGGTGGGTGTCTGGGCTGAGCCCCAGTTTTTAACAAAGCAACCGCTGGAGCTCAGGACCAGATGAGCTTTTCCATGTGCCCAGCTCACAGAATCCTCCTTGACACAGCTGGTTTGTGACAACCCGCCCGGTCACACACCTGCCTGCGAGGACTAGGACAACCCTAAAGGATTGTCCTAAATTTTAGGAGAAGGCAGAACCCAGCACCTGGGCAGGGTTTTCTTGCACAGCAGCCCAGGCTCTGGCTGGGATGAAGGATGCTCAGGGCCATGAGCCCTCCGTGTGGGCTCTGTGCACGAACCATGAGTTATTTCTTCTTTTTGCTGTAAAATCGTGCTTCTGAGGGATGCGTTCATGAAATATAAATGCAAGACCTGCTTTAAGCGGGCAGAACCTGGAGATGAACGGCGAGTCTGCGCAGACAGCAGCACGCAGCCTTTCACTTCCCAGCTGCACTTAATAATTTATGGTTTTCATAACACGAGCTGTGATCTGGGAGCCCAAAGTGCCCTGGAGTCTGTCAGGGCTGTCCCCCAGCACACCTGCACTGACAGGCCCTGTCCCCACAGCCACCACACAGCGCCGCGCAGGGCCCGGCCACAGTGTTGTCATCACTGCTGGGTCTGGTCCCCAGGCAGGATGAGTGGCACTGGGTGGCACTGGGTGGTCACAGGTCAGTGATGGGTTGATGGATGCTGATGGCTGGTGATGGGTTGTTGGTAGGTGGTGACAGGTCAGTGATGGGTTGGTGGATACAGATGGTTGGTGATGGTTTGTTGGTAGGTGGTGACAGGTCAGTGATGGGTTGGTGGATGCTGATGGTCAGTGATGGTTTGTTGGTAGGTGGTGACAGGTCAGTGATGGGTTGGTGGATACAGATGGTTGGTGATGGGTTGTTGGTAGGTGGTGACAGATCGGTGATGGGTTGGTGGATGCTGATGGTTGGTGATGGGTTGTTGGTAGGTGGTGACAGGTCAGTGATGGGTTGGTGGATGCTGATGGTCAGTGATGGTTTGTTGGTAGGTGGTGACAGGTCAGTGATGGGTTGGTGGATGCTGATGGTCAGTGATGGTTTGTTGGTAGGTGGTGACAGGTCAGTGATGGGTTGGTGGATGCTGATGGTCAGTGATGGGTTGTTGGTAGGTGGTGACAGGTCAGTGATGGGTTGGTGGATGCTGACGGTTGGTGATGGGTTGTTGGTAGGTGGTGACAGGTCAGTGATGGGTTGGTGGATGCTGATGGTCAGTGATGGTTTGTTGGTAGGTGGTGACAGGTCAGTGATGGGTTGGTGGATGCTGACGGTTGGTGATGGGTTGTTGGTAGGTGGTGACAGGTCAGTGATGGGTTGGTGGATGTTGACGGTTGGTGATGGGTTGTTGGTAGGTGGTGACAGGTCGGTGATGGGTTGGTGGTGGCTGGGGATGGATGGTGATGGGTTGGTGATGGCAGTGATGGCTGGTGCTGGGTTGGCAGATGGGTTGGGGATGGGTGGCAATAGGTTGGTGATGGTACCATAAAACTTCCCAGTTTGGGGACAAAGAGGATTGACAACCTGCTGGGGCTCTGGGTGAACCTGTATCAAAACTCCTTTTCACAATCATCCCTGGGTGAGAACCTCAGTTTCTGCAACACCAGCATCTTCTGCCAGGAGAATGGCCCAGAACAGTTCATTTTGAGTGGGCTGACGCTGAGTCTATGACCAGGAGACACCAGGTGCTGGTTCAGAGCATTGGGGACCCGCCTGTGCCTGTGTGAGGGACATCGCTGAGCCAAGTTCAGAGCAGATCAGTGGCTTGCAGCTGGCATCGTAACATATGTGTGACTCCTGAAGCAATGGCTTCTGCTCTGTTTTCAGCTCAGCTAGAAAACAAACCATTTGGGGTTGTTTTTTTTCTTCCTTTCCTAATTTAGAAGGTCCCAAGGCCCCACGGGCAGATAAAGGCAAGTTTATTCCTTCCCCATGTTTATGGAGCTGCTGGAACATGCTGCTCCCGCAAATATTTCATCAGGGGAGCGTGGGGAAGGCTCGGCTCCTCCGTCATGATTTAACTCTGCCCTACATCTGCCCATCACCGCTCAGTGCCTCCTCCTCCTCCCGGCGTCGCACCCAGCTGTGCTGCTCCCACCTCCGCCTGGGCCTGCACGGTGGCTCTGGCCGTGCCAGTCCCTGCGTCACCGGTGCCCTCGGATCCTGCTCTGAGTCACACCGGTTCCTCAGCTCATCCCTGGAGCGGGGGTTGTCCTGGTGCCACGTGGATCCCACGGCTTCGCTTCAGCCTCAGCCCCTTCTCACGTGCCTGCTGTGTCCTCAGGGAGCGCAGGGGCAGCACCAAAATATCCCCAGGGGATCAGGCAATGTCCCCCATGTCCCTGACAGGCCTGCTCTACTGCAGGGGACAGAGGAGGGGACAGGGCTGAGTGGACACGGAGCCCAGCAAAGACACAGAGTCACCACAGGGCCCAGCTGGGCTCAGCACGGGGCTCCTGCCCCACCGGTGGGGACAGGGAGACTTTGGGATGCAGGTCCCTTGCATCTCAGGCTGTAAGAGGGACAACTGGGAGAGCTCAGCCCTCTCTCGCCTGTCATGACACTTGGCCCCAGTCCTTCTGGAAAGCGGCCCCGTGGGGACACAGGGTCGGCTCTTGCACCAGAGGAGCCGCCGGAGCCGCGGCTGCTGCCGCCGCAGGCAGGGCTGTCCTGGCTGGGAGCACCGGGGCCGTGCGGGCTGTCGCAACACAACACGCGGCTTCGAGCTGTGTTTGCTTGGCTGGGACAGCGTGTCACCGCCGATGGGTCTGGGTTGCGTCATGCCGGTGAGGAGGGGACAGCAGTGCCCAGGCTCCGTCTGCTGCCGGACAGAGGGAGCTGCTGGCCCGGGGGGACACAGGCAGGGAAGGGGAGTGGACGGCTGGGGGGTGACAGCAGTGAAGATGAAGGGTTTGTTGCCTGTAGGAAAGAATCTGGAGGCAAGGAGCATCCTGAGGGGCTGGAGGGAAGGGCTCAGGGCTCGGGGCTGGAGGCCTTAGTGCTTGTTCATTGATGCAAACTGACTTACCCACAAGGCTCAGGTTGGGGTGGGATGCTGGTGGGAGCCCTCCTGGCCACAAAAGCCTGGAAGAAATGACATTGGGGATGGCAGTGCCTTCCAGGGCAGGGGTGCGATGAGCTCCAGACCCCATGCCCTGCTCATCCCTCCCAGCTGCCCCAGCATGCTGCCAGTGCCCCTTCAGGGGTCCTGCAGAAAAGTCACATCAGGAGTCCCCTTCGTGGGACAGCTGGACAGCCAGAGGGCTGCAGTGGGATGCAGTTGATGGGACTGTTCCCTCCATCCTGGATCCTGAGAGGTGGAGGCTATGGTGTGAAGCTGGTGGGACCAGTTCCCCCATGGTGGCCGGGACCTGGCACACACCACAAAGATTTTACTAAAATGCAAACGCTGGCTTGCCTGCTCAGGCTTTTCAAAGAGGTCTGAAACCCCAGGCCAGCCTCAACACCTCTTTGTGGACGAGGGTTGGTCACCAGCCGATTCTGTGCTGGCAGCGATGCTGTGTGAGCACATGGAGGTGTCCATGGGCAGGGTGCCTGGCAATGCCTGGGCTGAATTTGGGGTAACCCATCACCACTGGTGGGGACAGGTTGCTCCGTTCCCCTAAATGGCTCCAGCACCGTGGGAAGGGACACCGTCACCCTCTGAAATCAGCCTGGAGGCTGGGAACGAGCTGGTCCCCAAACAGCAGCTGGGTCAGGGGTACCTGGAGCTGGACCTTGGGGAGGGGTAGTGTGGGGACAGCGAAGGAAATCAGAGATAGGGGCAGGAAACAACAAACGTGAGTCAGCTGAGAGGCATGCGGGCAAGGACAGCTTCGGAGAGCTAATCTGCAGCAGATAGCGCTGCCGGGATGGAGGAGCCTTGGAGATGAGCTCATGGGAAGGGAGAATCAAGGCACGGAGGTATCTGAGGCTCCAGTGGCCAACATGGGCCTTTGCATCGCACTCAACCACGTCACCCCGGGGTGCTGGGGAGAACGTGGGGCTCGACACCCAGCCTTGGGTGCTCCGGGAAGCACGTCTGCTTTGGGATGTATTTTGTAACCTCCAAAGGCTTCCCTGAAATCCTGCGCTGGGTGTTTATCCCCTGGCAGACAGGACTCGCTGCGGTGCAGCCTGTCTGCTTTTAGTCTGCTGGAGATTAAGCTTTCCAGGGCCTAATGGCAATGCTTTTGGCAAGCGTTCAGCAGGCCTTAATCCATCTTATCTCCACTCTGAAAGGATGAATTAGGCGCCTCTCCAAGCGCTCAATGGCGAGCAGGAGCGGCAGGAGCTCTGGCGATGCACAAGCTGCTGCGGGCGCCCCGGGGATGCCCTAAATCCGGCAAAGCAGCCGCGGAGCCGGAGCGATCGGGGGGCTCGGGAAGAGGCAGCGGTTGCAGGACGGCCGGCAGCCTTTCCACCGCACGGCAGGATCCTCTTGCCTTCGCCCCTGAACACTCAGATGTTGGGATCACCAGGAGTCTTGGCCCGAATAACGAAAGCCCCAATTTCCTCAGGGTTTGCCCAGGTGTGGACCAAGAGCGGCTTCTTGGCTCATGGGGCAACACTGGGAACAATGTGGCCTCACTCACCGCCATGCACGGACTCCCATGCCAGCACTGGTGCCTGTCCAGCCCGTCCAACCCAACCGGTACCCAGGGATGTCCCTGCTCTGCTATCCAGACACAGTCAGGGCTCCCCTGAGTGACACAGAGGACATCCCGGTCATGTGGGATGGTCCTGCTGTCCCACTTGCCACCCCACCATCAGAAACGGGGACTTTGAACTTGCCTTTCGCAAACCTGTCCTGACATTGCTAATAATAACTGTGTTAATTAGGGAGCTCTCCCACCCCTGCATGATTTGTTTGGTCAGTTACGGGGGATACTGTCAGGGTAACATAAATAAGTGGTGGCATTCCCCTCCCCAGCAGCCAACTGGAGCTCTGGAGCTGCGTCTGAGACCCAAGGGACT